>NC_090921.1:492593789-492896819 GCF_040938575.1 Ambystoma mexicanum | reverse complement strand
CGAACTGTCCGCAAACTTCTAAAAAATACAAAGAGCCCTGCTTCATTTATTTTCACTTCTATTTTTTAACTGGGAAAGGCGGCTCTGAAAAGAGCCTTATTTTTTTTGATTTTTGTAATTTTGTATTTTTTTGGGTTTTTCAGACACGACACACTAGGAGAGGAGGGTAAAGGAGGGTAAAGGGGGGGACACCAACCACAGGGATAAGAAAGGGCGAGCTGGGAGAGGAAGATGTAGAGTGGGTTTTATTTGGGTAGTGAGCAGGTCTTCTCGTGCTCTGAGACGATAGTCTCAAAAGCACTCCGAAGTCGCTCCCCCCTGCAGAGTACTGTGTCACAGTACATACATACAACTGTGACCCTCGAAAGGTAAGGGTCATCAGCATTCTGTATGGCCTGTGAGGCAGGTTAAGAAAGACGCTGTCCCACAGAGGTGGTCCTTGTGGTGACAGGATCAGAAACAGAGGATGAAGTAGAGGAAATCAACCTGCTACGTTCTTCGCAAGGTACAACCCTGCGAATAGCCCCAGAGTGAAATGACCTCAGGTGTCGCTTCATAGTAGTGGTCCCAAAGCTGTAGTTACCGTGCTTCCCGCGACTGAGTATCATTTTGCACTCATTGCAGGTAACATGGTTCGCACGAGCCTTAGGACCATTCCCATGAATGGTAAATAACCGCCACACCCAAGACTCACGTCTAGTGCGGGTAGTAGGGATTTCCTCTACCTCATTCTCATCATCCTCTTCTTCCTCCTCTGCATCCTCAGTCCTGTTCCCCTCTTCAGGCCCTTGGGGAGGTGGTGGTGGTGGAGGGGGTGGTGGTGGTGCTGAAGCAGGTGCAGCACCAAGTGGCAGTTCAGCAGCCAAGGATGCCATGTCGATGATGGTGTAGTCTGCAGGTGGCAGCAAAAATCACTGTGTTCTGAAGAATAGCCAGAAAAACAATGGGAATAAGCTCTTGGGCGTGGTCTTTTATAGGGGTGCTTGTGCGCGGTCCGCGGACATGCGCACTGTGCGCGGACAGATCGAACACAAAAAAAGGATCGGAAAGTTTCAAAAGGTATATAGAAACTCAAGATTGCTATGTGGGACTTGTGGCATGGTGAGATTTTATTGAAAAGTATTATGGATTAACTGAAAATGTACTTTTAAATTGTTCGGGGACACGAACAGTGTCCGCATTTCAGGACACACGATGAGCGTGGGCGCGGTCATATGATCTGTTTGCGAACTAGTCTGCGAAGGAAGCGCCTGTCCGCAGGACACTAAGTGCACGGAGATTGGTTAGCGCATGCGCATTGATGTCCGACGGACACTGTTCGGGTTCTGAAGTAATTAAAAGTGCGTCACACGTGAAACGAATATTTCAGGACACCGCGTGTGTTCTTAGAACAGTTTTAACTTGGTAGCGAACAGTAGGGACAGATATAGTGTGCTTCAGGACAAGTGTAATTTAGTTTATGTACGAACATTTCAGGACACCAATTGTGTTCTTAGAACACTTTCAATTGGGTAGCGAACACTACGAACAGTTGTACTGTTGTTTAGGACACATCATTTTGTTTATTTACGAACATTTCAGTACACCAATTGTGTTCTTAGGACAGTTTTAAGTTGATAGCGAACATTACGGACAGATATAGTGTTCTTTAGAACACTTAAATTTTTGTTTCTTTACGAACATTTCCGGACACTACGAGTGTTCTTAGAACATTTTGAACTTGCATGAGAACATTACGGACAGATGTAGTGTCATCAGGACAGTTACATTTTCGTTTCTTTACGAACATTTCCGAACAACCGCGGTGTCCGTGGACACCTAAATTGGTTTTATTACAAGGAACTGAAAGTAATTACAACACAATATAAAAAAGTAACTTTATTTAACATATATAAACAATTTATGACTGAGAAGGTGGGGCAGAAACGGAAACAAAAACAGGAGAATTAGGGTTTTCAATATTAGTGGGATCAGGTGAAGAAGGGATGCAAATCTCATCAAAACGTTGTGGTCCATGGAGAGAGTTTGGGGATAAATGAATGGGATATGGTGAGGGGGGACAAGTACAGGTGGGACAATGCTATGTTGTTGGTGGTTTTAGGTGATCTTCCACAAAGTTCTTTAAATCCATAAAATTTGCCATAAGTTGGTCCATTTTGTGGGTAATGTGTTCAAGAGTGTTATCCACCACTTCTTTTTCTTTGGAAGTTGCAATTTTTGTAGGGTCTGTAAAAAAAGAATGTATATGTTGAATGTATACAAAATAATATTTATCAATTGGTTTATAGAGTAAAGTGTGTACCATTAGGTGGACTATCTTCTAACATTTCGTCTCGTGGGAAATGGTCCTCTAGCCAGTCCAGAGTACTACACATTTCTGTGAGAAAACAAAGAAGTAATATGGTTTTTTTTTTCTAATATAGAAAGTTTATAAATATATGAGTAAAAAGAAGTGCACTTACTATGTCTGGTGAGATATGTAATCAGTAATGTATACGTCTGGTCTTGCTGTTGGTTGTGGAGCGTCTGTGAGGTAATTATGGTGGAAGCCACTTTATCTTCTTTTGGTATATTCCATTTTAAAACATATTGTATTTACATGAATGGTTAGTGTGTTACATATATGGGTAACATTTTTTGAGTATTACTACATATACTTTGTATGTGTGCTGCTTTGTGAATTTGTTAAATGTTCCTATGTTATGATATAACTATTACAAATACCTCCCCAGAGTTTTTAGGTGGTGGTACTGTTCTCCGAACATGTCCGCGAACATTAAATAAGTTTGCGGACATCAAGTTCATAAGAAGAGATCTAGTCAGTTCCATATGACATGTATATAAAGTCAAAGTCATTATTGTTAAGTTGTGCTACTAAAAACCTATGAAATTCAGTGAAAAAACTTTGTTAAAGGGACGTTATGGTTAAGTTGCGCTACTAAAAACCTATGAAATTCTGTGAAAAAACTTTGTTAAAGGGACGTTATGGTTCCAAGTAAAACCGAAAAACCCTTGAAATTCGGCAGTTATGGTAAGCTAAGCAACCATAACTTGCGCCGCCACCGTGCACTGCTAAGACTAACACTCAGGACATCAAAGATGACATCACAAATGTCATTGATGACATCACTGATGACATCACATGTCTGGCTCACTATTTTTTCTTTTGCTGACATATCTAGGCCACATGGTTTTCTTCAGTAACAGTCAGAAACTAAGAATTATATTTTATTTGTAGACGTATCCTTCTAGTAGGTTCTTACAGTAATTCTCTTAGAGTACAGTCACATCATATGAAACATATACATATGGGAAAACACAAGCTTGAAAGACAGCAATCCTTTTTGTGCATAAAGATATATATATATATATATATATATATTCAGTGAAAAAACTTTGTTAAAGGGACGTTATGGTTAAGTTGCGCTACTAAAAACCTATGAAATTCAGTAAAAAAACTTTGTTAAAGGGACGTTATGGTTAAGTTGCGCTACTAAAAACCTATGAAATTCAGTGAAAAAACTTTGTTAAAGGGACGTTATGGTTCAAAGTAAAACCGGAAAACCCCTGAAATTCGGCAGTTATGGTAACATAAGCAACCATAACTCGCGCCACCGTGCACTGCTAACACTAACACCCAGGACATCAAAGATGTCATCACAAATGCAAATCACATGTGCATTTACTTTTCATAAAAACTCTGTACAAGGGATTCTTATAATGCTGACCAAAAACTGTCAAGGATCATTGGGATAAATATCATGAGCTAATTAGTGCATTAAGCAATGCATTGATATAAATAGCATTCTATTATGAAGTTCTATCCAGTATACTAAGCTACTCATGCAGAAACATAGGCAGTGTGTGCAGCATACATGATGAAGGTGCCATATTCATAATCTTGCCATGTTGAATACTGAAATGATAACTGCTTTCTTATTAGAGTTTTGCGTACTGTGAAACATGTAATAAGTAGATAATAAAACCCACTTAATACATAATTATTACAGACAAAACATAAAGAGACAACAACACATACAAATATGAGTATATACAGGGACAGTGAAGTAAACAAAAAAGCAGAAGTAGTAGCAGAAAGAGTTCATAACCTAACTGATTGTCTTTATGCAGAGAAACTATTGCTCTGTTTCAAAGCTGCTACTTACCATATGTATGTGTATCGCATGATGTGACTGCACCCAAAGGAAAGGAGAGTGAGTATAATGTATACAAATATGAGCATATACAGGGAAGGTAGAGTAATAAAATTAAAACTATGAGAAAGTTCTGATAACCCTAATGATTATCTTCATGCACAGAAAGGATTGCTCTCTTTCAAGCCTGTGTCTTCCGCTATGTATATGTTTCATATTATGTGACTTGACCCTAAGTCTACAAATATAGTACCTTTTCAATTTTTACTTCCTGGCTGTTACTGAAGAAAACTATGTGGCTTCGATATGTCAGTAAAGGATAAAAAGGGAGAGCCAGCCATGTGATGTCATCAGTGATGTCATCCATGACATTTGTGATGTCATCTTTGATGTCCTGGGTGTTAGTGTTAGCAGTGCACGGTGGCGCGAGTTATGGTTGCGTATGTTACCATAACTGCTGAATTTCAGGGGTTTTTCGGTTTTACTTTGAACCATAACATCCCTTTAACAAAGTTTTTTCACTGAATTTCATAGGTTTTTAGTAGCGCAACTTAACCATAACGTCCCTTTAACAAAGTTTTTTCACTGAATTTCATAGGTTTTTAGTAGCACAACTTTACCATAATATCCCTGACTTCATATACATGTAACATAGAACATACTAACCCCCTCATAGTGATTTTCATGTCTGCGGACTACCGCCAAGTCCGCGGACATATCGAAAATCTGAGCGTGGTGAATGTAAATTTAAATAGTGTGCCCCATTTCCCCTTTGAAGTTGGCTCTGAAAAGTGCCGTTTTTTTTGGTTTTTTACAGATGCTTGACAGACACCTGTTATTTTGTATTTTTTTTCTTGTTTTTTTTCTTCTTACTTTACTCCTAAAATCTTCACATAACCTTCTCCAAAGCAACCCTTACATTCCAAAATAGAAAGGCATTTCCCGTTAAAAGATAAAGAAATGCCGTCTTCTTTAAAATTAACAGCATTACAGGTATCAATAGTCTCATTATTACAGAAGAACATACCAGCTCTAAGCATGAAGGCATACATGCCTCGGTTGATGACACACCTAGCAATGTTTTGCTGAGGACAAAAAACTGAACTATTGTCCCATATTGCCCTAGGTAGTAATCCAGAAAAAATTACTTTCACATTTGAAAGGATCTTCATTACGGCTTGAACCAAGCGTTCCAAATCAGCCAACAAAGTAGGGGCACTGACGTTGCCCAAATGGAAAGCACCATAGTGCAAAACTACCACATGCGGACTGTTCATCGTGGCCATATCCTCACAAACTTGTACAATTCCCTGTACATTGCAATCAGGCACAGTGCTCCACACCACCTCCACTCCGTTCACATCAAAGTTCTTTGCAACATGCCTGCAGCCTGCATTGAGCGTATTGTTGTAAACCATACACAAACATATCTCCAAGCACCAACACCCTGACTTTCTCTACTTCTGTCATCTTCACCACACACAGTCTCTTTCAACACAAATCCACAACCTCGACATCTGATTGGCTGATCCGTACAGTCTTCTTTCCATGTTGGATTTCCTGGAAAAACCGGGATGTAGCACGCCCTGTCCACGAACAGCCGCGGTGTCCGAGGACGGCATCCACTTTACTCTCTGTGCCATTCCCTCATTGCATACAGCTAAGCAATCACACAATACGAATAACGTCCTCAGAACATCCCCATTTTGTGAATTTTCGAACATTTCAGAACAATTATCATTTCATTATTCAACATATTAACATTACAAATATTATACTTTCATGTTGTACTCTGCACATAATGCTATGTTTCTCCATTAGTAGCTCAGTATACTAGAAAGAATCCCATAATACAATGCTATTTATATCAATGCATCGTTCAAAGCACTAATAACGGTATGATATTTATTGCAATATCCTTGACACTTTTTTCGCAACATTATAATAAAAATCCCTAGTACACAAATTCCATGAAAAGTACATACACATGTGATGTCATCAGTGATTTCATCAATGACATTTGCGATGTCATCTTTGATGTTCTGGGTGTTAGTCTTAGCACTGCACGGTGGTGGCGCGAGTTAATTTTCATAGCTTACCATAACTTGGGATTTTCAGGGGTCTTTCGGCTGTACTTAGAACCATAACGTCCCTTAAACAAACTTTTTTTAATATCACGCAAACAATATACAAACATGGCGTGCAAAAACCAACTTCTCACAGATGGCTTTACACAGAATGTTGCAAAGTAAGAATTTATGCTCGTTCACAGTGAAGGTCAGCTGCTTCCATTTTTTTCTCGGGCCGCGGAGAGGCTCACGAAGCGGACTATAAGGTTGTATTGTGTTTTGACCTTGACAGACAGAGATTGTGATGAAAGACTTCTCTTGAATGAGTGTTGCTAAAACGTAAGAGAAGATAAGGATGAAATTTCTGAAACGAAACCACTTTTATATATTATATCACTATGCGAAAGATCGTTCGCACACGCAGAGTCATATTTTAGGACGCACTGCTCGTAGACAATGGAAATTGCAATTGTACTGTAAGTAACCCTTTAGATTATTTTATACCAAATATAATTACAATAGCGTAGCATTAAAGACCGCTCAAGTTGAACTTGTTCGTTGAAAGTGGCATAATGTTTTCTACCGCGCACTATCACCGCCGAATTGATCCCCTGTCGTTTAGAGGGCTCTGAAAAAGGCAGACGACACAGGGTGGGTTAATAGAAATAATTTAACCGGTCTATAGGCGGTCAAGCGCTCTACTCGCTGTGCCACTTCACTGTAGCCTGTCAAGTGGCACAGCGAGTACAACGCTCGCTTTGACATCCGTGCACAGCTTGCTAACGCAAGTTTGAATCCTGGCAAGGCCAAACTCAGCCTTTCATCCTTCAGTGGTCGATAAATGAGCACCACACACCGTGGTTAGATGCCTCACGGTTCTTAGCGCTATATGAATGGGAAAATATTATTATTTTATTATTAACATACTCCGTTGCACTATCTTCGATAGCAAATAGTTTCACGCCCTAATAAATAAAATGATGATTTTTAATGAAGATCGGCTGGTGAGATTAATTTATGTTTTTTAAAACAGGTATGTGGCCCCATTTTGCCTATGTAACGATTTACAGACTCCAGCGGATGGGGTCTTCAACTGCCAGGTGCAGGTCCAAATATGCAACTTCATGACCCTCACCATTTTATGGGACAATCGCCAAGGACCAATATGCCCTTACGCAGTACTAGCGGCTACAAACAACATACCAACCAATAGGGTGGTCTAATGGCTCGTTGTTGGACAACCTTCCGATTATCAGAGCGACCATTTACTGCTTTTATCATAAACCAACAGCCTATCTACCGCAAAGGAACAACGCGTGGCTCAAAATAAACTTTTGCTGATCGACAGCAGAGACAATAGCAAATCGCTGAATATTCACTAAACATTTCATGTGAAATAAATGTACTTTACCAAATGTACAATCCTGCTGTTTACTTTTAAACCACAGTTTCATATTCCGAATTGTGGCGCACTGAGTTGTAAGCTGATCTAACACCCTCTGTACCGCAAAGGAACATCGCGTGCCTCGACATGAACTTTTGCGGATCGACAACAAAGACAAATGCAAATTGCTGAATATTCTCTAAACATTTGATGTCAAATAAATGTACTTCACAAAATTTACAATCTTGCTGTTTGCTTTTAAATCACTGTTTCATATTCCGAATTGTGGCGGGCTGTGTTGTGACATAATATGTGTTGTCTTCCGGGTTCTGTGTAAAGTCACGTAGGACTGCAGAGGACTTGGCGCGTTTGATGACGCACCCTGTAACATCACGGAGAGAGGCGGGGAATATGAATGCTTTAATAATATCAAGCTTAGGGGCGGGAGATATGATTTAGTGTCGCAAAAGCAAGTCAGCCAGGTCAATAGCGCCAGTCATAGGATTATCACATAATGTCGGCGCACACCAGCCGGATTTATCGTTTCTTTAGTGGACAAAAAGTCGGTTGACGCCCATAGGAAATTGTACTATTAGCGGACAAAAGGAGTGGTCATAAAACACTTTCACCCTAACAACGAACAATACAAACAACGTTCTCAGAACACCCCCATTTTGTGTAATTGCAACCATTTCGGGACACTGCGAGTGTTCTTAGAACACATTCAACTAGACAGTTTACAATACGGACAGCGTCCTGAGGACACCCCCAGTTTGTGTATTTACGAACAATTAAGTACACCGCGAGTGTTCATAGCTCATTTTTACCTTCCTTGCGAACAAAAATGACACATACTCTGTCCTCTAAACACCCCACCATTTAGTTTATTTACAAAATGTCAGAACAGCCGTGTTCTCCGCGGACAAATTGAACGCAACAAAAACCTCTAGCACATAAAAAAACAAAACATTGAACCTATCTCATACTCCCCCACCCTCCCCAAACACTCTTACACACCAACACACGGCACTAAATACAATTTTGTATCCGCGTTTCACCATGCTGTACGAGGTCGATGGCGAATACATGATGGCGGGCGCCACAGAAAATCTGACGCGCTCCAGGCCCCTCGCCGTCCAATCAGCGAACACGTTGCATGTCCGCGGACATGACGCAAGGCCATGGGCCAATTGGGGTGCTGTCCGCAGAGCGAACAGGGAAGTCCATCCGCGAAGCGAACACAGATATCACTAATTTTTTTGCCTTACGTTTTGGTCATTTTATAAAAAACTACTGGACGGATTTACACCAAATTTGCAAAAGAACGCTTTCGGGACCAAGCCCCCGCTCCTGCCGCAAATTTGGTGTAAATCCGTCCAGCAGTTTGGCCTGTGGCCTTGCGCGCAGTTTTTTCCCATTATGTCTATAGGAAAAAATACAAGTTTTGGGACCCCCCCTATAACTTTTCCCCCCCGGGACGAATCCTCACCAAACTTTGCAATTCAGAGTGGGCCATATACTTTTTTTGCAAAGTTTGGTGAGGATAAGTCCAGAGGGAGCGAAGTTATAAGCCACCCAAAAAATGCTCTTCCTATGGAAACACCAATTTAACCATAACTACATGGACACTACCGCGTCCATGTACTATATATATATATATATATATATATTCAATGAAAAAACTTTGTTAAAAGGGACGTTATGGTTGAGTTGCGCTACTAAAAACCTGTCAAATTCAGTAAAACAACTTTGTTAAAGGGACGTTATGGTTCAAAGTAAAACCGAAAACCCCCTGAAATTCGGCAGTTATGGTAAGATAAGCAACCATAACTCGTGCCACCGTGCACTGCTAACACTAACACCCAGGACATCAAAGATGACATCACAAATGTCATTGATGACATCACTGATGACATCACATGTGCATTTACTTTTCATGAAAACTCTGTAGGAGGGATTCTTATAATGTTGACCAAAAAGTGTCAAGGATCATTTGAATACATATCTTGAGCTAATTAGTGCATTAAGCAATGCATTGATATAAATAGCATTCTATTATGAAGTTCTATCCAGTATACTAAGCAACTCATGCAGAAAATTAGGCAGTGTGTGCAGTATACATGATGAAGGTGCAATATTCATAATTTTGCCATGTAGAATAATGAAATGATAACTGCTTTCTTATTAGAGTTTTGCGTACTGTGAAACATGTAAAAAGTAGCTAATAAAACCCACTTAGTACATAATTACATTATTACTGACAAAACACAAAGAGACAACAACACATACAAACATGAGTATATACAGGGACAGAGAAGTAAGCAAAAAAGCATAAGTAGTAGCAGAAAGAGTTCATAACCTAACTGATTATCTTTATGCAGAGAAATGATTGCTCTGTTTCAAAGCTGCTACTTACTGTATGTATGAGTGTTAGGGAGAATTCTCTGTTTAGGCTGAATTTCCCTACCTAGTGAGTCCCCCAGCAGCTTTGCTGGATTTCTGGGGTTTAATTTTTTCTCCTGCCAAGAGTGAGACTCTTTTACCCTCACTCTTGGACATGTTGAAGTGTGTTTTCTTGGTTAAACCTTGTGTTGAATGGGCTATGGGGTCTTTTACTCCATAGGGCCTCATGTATTTTTGTGATGTGGGTCACACAGCACCCTCTGTGCCGTGACCCAGGGGTGTCCTAGGGACTCCCCAACATAGACTCCATACCCTGGGACTGACTACTGTCTCCCAGGGCATGTAAAGTCACCAAAGACTTTGCTAGTCTTGAATCCTGAACAGAACCAGTACAAACCATCATATTGTGGACGTACTGGCTGGGGCAATTCGATTGCCCCAGGGTCTGTTAGTCGAGGGGGCACGTCTCCGTCCCCCCTGATCGAGTTTTGGCTGGTGGCAGTGGAAACTACTTTTTATATTCGACCGCGAATATTTTCCTATGGGATTTCCCATTGTTTTAGGCTAACACATTTAATTATTTATTTACGGTAGCCTTAAACATACCGCCGGTTTATATATTTATTTTTATAACTCCGGTTGGGACTTTTTGCCAAAACTTGATTCTAAAATGGCGTTGGTGTTCGCCTCTGTAACTCTGACCCAAAGTGGAGCCCTTTGTTCCACTTTTGGCGGGCTTCTCCACAGAAGCCCTCCAAAGTGGTGCCACTCTGTCTGGGGTACTTAGGAGGGGTGGAGGGGGATTTAGGCACCCTGGACTGAGTTACCTTGGTAACTCAAGTCGCACTCCGTCCTGATTGGCCCAAGTGGTGAGCCGCCCGGCTCACCACTTAGCATGTTTGAGTGACAGCTAGGCTGGGTGAATGGGGGCTTGTTGCATAAAAGCAGGGCTTTGGGGACTGGGACTTCAGAAGTCGCCACAGGACCAAGAATCCGACGAGGGAAGAGCTGAGCCGACCTGCTTCGACGACACCACCCGGTGGAGCCCTGCTGAACCGTCTCACCACTTTTTCCCGACGACCGAGGAGAACTCTTAACGGAGTGGCTCCTTCCCTTGACTGGTGGGGACAACCAGTTTTCGCCTTCTTTCCGTTCTTTTGAGGTATCTCGTGGCCGCCTTGCCTGTGCCAAGCACCCCGGCATCCGGAATACCACACTTTACCCCCATACCGCGAAAGTCGGTACCAACCCTTTAACCGGAGGACTCCGCGGCTGGTTTCTTCCCGGGCAGTGCTACGACCTTTCTCTTCTGCTCTTCAGCGAGATATTCTTCTCCCCTGACCGACGTCGAGCCTTGCTGTCACTGCCTGGAACAACTGCCCCCGCTGGAGGATCCTTTCCGCTTAAGGTACTGTGTTCCGCCTGGCTTCCCTTGCTACCGACTGTACGGGGTAGATTTAGTCCCCGGCTTTCGAACCTGGGAGTGCCTGGGACACTTTGGCTAAACTTTCTGAGCCACTCTAAACTCTTTCTGACTCTTTGCAAGACTTTGAATCCCTAACTAACAGTGTGATCTTGGGCACATTTTTGCTCCGGCTACTCTAAGAGTGGGCCCTGCCTAGTGACTTTTGCTCACCTGTGACTTTATTCTTCTTTAAGCCTATTGCAAGTGTTCTGGACCTTAGAGTGGTGTGTCTAACCTATTTCTGCTTTTTCTCTCCCTTTCTTGGAAACTACTAGAGTGTCATCTAACGTTAAGCACTCACCTCTGTTTTAATTAAGTGGTGTTAACCTAGAGTTGTCTAGATAGGAGAAAGGATTGAATTTACTTTCATTATAACTGTGTTGGAGTGTTTTTACCATATTCGTTGTTAGAGTGTTTTTACTTATGTGTGTTTTTAAATAAATAACTATATTCTTTTGAAACCAAGCTCTGGTCAGTGTTTGCTTGTGCTATTGTGTTTTGGTACATATTGTGTATACTTTGCATACTGCCTAACTCTTCTTGAGAGAAGTCTGACTGCTCAGCCACAGCTACCAGGTAAATCTGGGTGGTACAGACTGCTACCAAAGGGGTTTACTGCTCTACCTGTAGTCTTAAATCTTTTGCAGTGTTCCCCAAGGGAACTGCACAGGTTTCTGCCTAACACTGGTGTACAGCGGTGGGATTTGTATTGAGTATACATTTTATTGTGCTTTAGATACCTTAGTGCAACTAACCACAAAGCTTAGCACTGAAAAAGTAAAACCTCTAACATGTCAGTTATAGAAAGCTATAGTCAAGAGTCCCTTGCAGCCAAAACTGCTGATTGTTTAAGAGTGCTCTGTAAACATAAGGATCTCCTGACTAAGGGCAAGAAGATGGAGCTGATTGAAAGATTGTTAGCTAACCAAAGTCTGGGTGATGGTTCAGAGGAACCTACCACTCCAGCAACTGTAGATGACAGTGTTGAAATTAACATGGAGCAAAATGTTGATGATTCTGAGGAAGAGTCAGAAGAGGAGGGTGAGGCTGTTGTAACTGTCCCCCCTAGGCCTCTGCCTGCTCTACCTGCTGTGCCTACTGGACCTTTACCAGGTCCCACATTTAGTCCTCAGTACTTTGAACTAGAGAAAATGAAGCTAGAATTGGAGTATAAGAAACTGAATGCTCAAACTGACAAAGAACTAAGGCTAAGGGAAATGGAGCTCAAGTATGACTTAGAAATGAAGAAATTATCTGTTGAGAATGTTTCTCTCTCTGGCTCCTCTAGAAGTTCCAGTCCTAAAAGACCCCGGATGCCTAAAGAATTGGTTGGTATGTATGAGCCTAAGTTGGATGTGTTGGATTGGTTGTCTCTGTTTGAATATAATCATGGGCTCCAGAACATCACAGGAAATGACTTACTCACCTGGTTGTTCTCTAGGCTTCCCCCTGTTGCAACTGATGTGGTAATGGAGATGGGGGAGGAGGATAGGAAGGACTATGAATGTGTGAAACTAGCTTTGATAGCTAGGTTTGGGAAGACCCCTTCCCAGTATCTTAAGAGGTTTAGGAGCCTCAAAAAGCATGATGGTACCCCTTGGGCTACCTGGGTGAGTGAATGTTTGAAAAACTTAGAGGGATGGATTAAGGGTTACAAGGTGAACACTTATGAGGGGATGAGAAATCTCTTTATGTTGGAGTCAATTTATGATGCCTGCTCTCCTGAGCTCAGACAGCACTTGGCTGATTCACAGGAATTGGATCCTAGGAAGCTAGCTAAGGCTGCTGACTTGTGGGTTGCCAACAGGGCCACTCACAAGGATTCTGGGGTAACTCAGAAGAAGGATGGGGAGAAACAGCCTAAAAAGGACCCCAAAGAGAATTCTAATACCTCCCATACCCAAGAGGGCCACAAACAACCAAATAACCAGGGTAAGCCCCAGGGTAAACCGAATCAGGCTAGTGTACCTTCTGGCCACAAGCCAGAAGGAGGTCAGAGCAAGCCACCCTTCCAGAGAGCATTTGGACAATGCTATGTCTGTCAGGGTACTGACCATATCAAAGGAGATCCCAAGTGCAAGGGTAAACCTGCAGGGATCAGCACAGTCTCCTTAGCCTTCACTCCTGAGGATGAAGTACAGATGGCTAGTGCCCACTTTGAACTCTTTGCTGAAGAACCCTTGGGTCTTCAAGCAACTGTAAACTTAGAGCCTATGGGTCTGGTTAGTCCCCAGAATAGGGTTGTGTATAACTCCCTACCTGTTAACTCTAAGGTGTATTATGTGGACAGTGTTCTTGTCAATGGCCAGGATACTCCTGCCAGGAGAGACACTGGGGCCAGCAGAACAGTAGTGGATGAAAGCTTCTTTCAACCTGAGGATGTGGCCAAAGCACCCAAAGGTCCCACTAAGATGTCTGGAGGCCCTGTCCAAATGGTTCCTATTCTACCAGCCCTCATTCAGTGTAACAACATGACAGTGAGGATCCCTGTCAGTGTTCAGACTGAGGTACCTGGGAAGGTCCTGTTAGGGAATGACCTAAGAACTCTAGGAGTAGTGTCACATACCCCCAGGCCTCCCAGTATGGAGAAGCAGAACTTAACCAAATTGGCTAGAAAGGCTACCTTGAAGGACCCTTCCAAGCCTGTGGGACCCTCTACTGAGAACCCCACTACAAGCCCTGGTGTTAGTAAGTTGACCTCTAACCCAGGCACATTTCAGGATAGTATGCTAGGAACATGGGTGCCCCAACCAAGCTCCATCATTGTTCCCCTAGTCTCAGAGTCTCTGACTCCCCCTGCTTCTGAGGAAGAGGTGGATAGACCAACTAGGCCCCTATCTGGACCTGAGAGAACTGGTAATTCTCAGTGCTGGTGGAAAACCAGAAAAGAAAAGTCTAAGGCCAAAAACCTTCAGACTGTTGGACCTTCTACTGAAGACCCCAACTCAAATCCTAATGTTAGGGGGGAAACTCCTAAAATAGGTAAGGGTAGATCTAAGAGGAAGGGGAAGCAGGTGCAGTGCCTAACCCCAACCCCTCCAACCAAGAGGCCTAAGACCCAACCTGCTCCCACAAGAGAGGTGGTGAGGAACCTTGGAGGCCCCTCTAGATCTCAGGGAATCCTTTATAAGGACCCCTTGAAAAAGCCTAACATAGGTTCAGAAGTTGTACCAACTTCTGAGGGACTGGTCAACCAGATCCCCTATAACAAAAAGACTGATGTTCCTCAAAGGGTTTGTAGGTCCTTTAGCTTGCAAAAGAAAACCTTTGAGTTCTCCCTTAAGCATAGGTCAAGGTGTCACCATCAAAATGCTGATGGACTCTCTAGGATGTATATCATCGACTAGAGGTATGAGGTTCATCCAGGAGTGGATTAAATCCTCCTGTCCCTTAGTCTGGGGGGGGCGAGTGTTAGGGAGAATTCTCTGTTTAGGCTGAATTTCCCTACCTAGTGAGTCCCCCAGCAGCTTTGCTGGATTTCTGGGGTTTAATTTTTTCTCCTGCCAAGAGTGAGACTCTTTTACCCTCACTCTTGGACATGTTGAAGTGTGTTTTCTTGGTTAAACCTTGTGTTGAATGGGCTATGGGGTCTTTTACTCCATAGGGCCTCATGTATTTTTGTGATGTGGGTCACACAGCACCCTCTGTGCCGTGACCCAGGGGTGTCCTAGGGACTCCCCAACATAGACTCCATACCCTGGGACTGACTACTGTCTCCCAGGGCATGTAAAGTCACCAAAGACTTTGCTAGTCTTGAATCCTGAACAGAACCAGTACAAACCATCATATTGTGGACGTACTGGCTGGGGCAATTCGATTGCCCCAGGGTCTGTTAGTCGAGGGGGCACGTCTCCGTCCCCCCTGATCGAGTTTTGGCTGGTGGCAGTGGAAACTACTTTTTATATTCGACCGCGAATATTTTCCTATGGGATTTCCCATTGTTTTAGGCTAACACATTTAATTATTTATTTACGGTAGCCTTAAACATACCGCCGGTTTATATATTTATTTTTATAACTCCGGTTGGGACTTTTTGCCAAAACTTGATTCTAAAATGGCGTTGGTGTTCGCCTCTGTAACTCTGACCCAAAGTGGAGCCCTTTGTTCCACTTTTGGCGGGCTTCTCCACAGAAGCCCTCCAAAGTGGTGCCACTCTGTCTGGGGTACTTAGGAGGGGTGGAGGGGGATTTAGGCACCCTGGACTGAGTTACCTTGGTAACTCAAGTCGCACTCCGTCCTGATTGGCCCAAGTGGTGAGCCGCCCGGCTCACCACTTAGCATGTTTGAGTGACAGCTAGGCTGGGTGAATGGGGGCTTGTTGCATAAAAGCAGGGCTTTGGGGACTGGGACTTCAGAAGTCGCCACAGGACCAAGAATCCGACGAGGGAAGAGCTGAGCCGACCTGCTTCGACGACACCACCCGGTGGAGCCCTGCTGAACCGTCTCACCACTTTTTCCCGACGACCGAGGAGAACTCTTAACGGAGTGGCTCCTTCCCTTGACTGGTGGGGACAACCAGTTTTCGCCTTCTTTCCGTTCTTTTGAGGTATCTCGTGGCCGCCTTGCCTGTGCCAAGCACCCCGGCATCCGGAATACCACACTTTACCCCCATACCGCGAAAGTCGGTACCAACCCTTTAACCGGAGGACTCCGCGGCTGGTTTCTTCCCGGGCAGTGCTACGACCTTTCTCTTCTGCTCTTCAGCGAGATATTCTTCTCCCCTGACCGACGTCGAGCCTTGCTGTCACTGCCTGGAACAACTGCCCCCGCTGGAGGATCCTTTCCGCTTAAGGTACTGTGTTCCGCCTGGCTTCCCTTGCTACCGACTGTACGGGGTAGATTTAGTCCCCGGCTTTCGAACCTGGGAGTGCCTGGGACACTTTGGCTAAACTTTCTGAGCCACTCTAAACTCTTTCTGACTCTTTGCAAGACTTTGAATCCCTAACTAACAGTGTGATCTTGGGCACATTTTTGCTCCGGCTACTCTAAGAGTGGGCCCTGCCTAGTGACTTTTGCTCACCTGTGACTTTATTCTTCTTTAAGCCTATTGCAAGTGTTCTGGACCTTAGAGTGGTGTGTCTAACCTATTTCTGCTTTTTCTCTCCCTTTCTTGGAAACTACTAGAGTGTCATCTAACGTTAAGCACTCACCTCTGTTTTAATTAAGTGGTGTTAACCTAGAGTTGTCTAGATAGGAGAAAGGATTGAATTTACTTTCATTATAACTGTGTTGGAGTGTTTTTACCATATTCGTTGTTAGAGTGTTTTTACTTATGTGTGTTTTTAAATAAATAACTATATTCTTTTGAAACCAAGCTCTGGTCAGTGTTTGCTTGTGCTATTGTGTTTTGGTACATATTGTGTATACTTTGCATACTGCCTAACTCTTCTTGAGAGAAGTCTGACTGCTCAGCCACAGCTACCAGGTAAATCTGGGTGGTACAGACTGCTACCAAAGGGGTTTACTGCTCTACCTGTAGTCTTAAATCTTTTGCAGTGTTCCCCAAGGGAACTGCACAGGTTTCTGCCTAACAATGTGTATCAAATGATGTCAGTGAACCCTAAGGAAAGGAGTGTGAGTACAATGTATACAAATATGAGCATATACAGGGAAGGTATAGTAATAAAAATAAAACTATGAGAAAGTGCTGATAACTCTAATGATTATCTTCATGCACAGAAAGGATTGCTCTCTTTCAAGCTTGTGTCTTCCGCTATATATGTTTCATATGATATGACTTGACCCTAAGTCTACAAATATAGTACCTTTTCAATTTTTACTTCCTGACTGTTACTGAAGAAATCTATGTGGCTTAGATATGTCAGTAAAGGAGAAAAAGGGAGAGCCAGCCATGTGATGTCATCAGTGATGTCATCAATGAGATTTGTGATGTCATCTTTGATGTCCTGGGTGTTAGTGTTAGCAGTGCACGGTGGTGCGAGTTATGGTTGCTTATCTTACCATAACTGCCGAATTTCAGGGGTTTTTTGGTTTTACTTTGACCATAACGTCCCTTTAACAAAGTTTTTTTTACTGAATTTGATAGGTTTTTAGTAGTGCAACTTAACCATAACGTCTCTTTTAACAAAGTTTTTTCATTGAATTTCATATGTTTTCATTAGCGCAACTTAACCATAACGTCCCTTTAACAAAGTTTTTTTACTGAATTTCATATGTTTTTAGTAGCACAACTTAACCATAATATCCCTGACTTTCTATACATGTAACATAGAACATACTGAACCCCTAGCTAGTGATTTCGATGTCCGCGGACTACCGCCATGTCCGTGGACATATCGAAAATCTGAGCGTGGGGAATGTAAATTTAAATAGTGTGCCCCATTTCCCCTTTGAGGTTGGCTCTGAAAAGAGCCGTTTTTTGGGGGGGTTTTGCAGATGCTTGACAGACACCTGTTATTTTGTATTTTTTTTTCTTACTTTACTCCTAAAATCTTCACATAACCTTCTCCAAAGCAACCCTTACATTCCAAAACAGAATGGCATTTCCCATAAAAGATAAGGAAATGCCATCTTTTTTAAAATAAACAGCATTACTGGAATCAATATTCTCATTATTACAGAAGAACATACCAGCTCTAAGCATGAAGGCACACATGCCTCGGTTGATTACACACCTAGCATTGTTTTGCTGAGGACAAAAAACTGAACTATTGTCCCATATTGGCCTAGGTACTAATCCAGAAAAAATTACTTTGGCATTTGGAAGGATGTTCATTACTGCTTGAACCAAGTGTTCCAAATCTGCCAACAAAGTAGGGGCACTGACATAGCCCAAATGGAAAGCACCATAGTGCAAAACTACCACATGGGGACTGTTCATCCTGCCCATTTCTTCACAAACTTGTAAAATTCCCTGTACATTGCAATCAGGCACAGTGATCCACACCACATCCACTCCTTTAACATCAAAATTCTTTGCAACATGCCTGCATTGAGCATACTGTTGTAAACCATGCACAAACATATCTCCAAGCACCAACACCCTGACTTTCTCCATTTCTGCCATCTTCACTACACACAGTCTCTTTTAACACAAATCCACAACCTCAACATCTGATTGACTGATCCCTACAGTCTTCTTTCCATGCTGGATTTGCTGGAAAACCCTGGATGTAGCACGCCCTGTCCGCGGACCGCGTAACTCTTAGACAGCCCTTCTACAATTTACACTTCACTCTCTGTGCCATTCCCTCATTGGATACAGCTAAGCAGGCACACAATACGGAGAACGTCCTCAGAACACCCCCATTTTGTTTATTTTCGAACATTTCAGGACACCGCGAGTGTTCTTAGAACACATTCAACTAGCCAGCGAACAATACGGACGACGTCCTCAGAACACCCCCATTTTCTTTATGTACGAACATTTCAGGACACCGCAAGTGTTCTTAGAACACTTTCAGCTTGACAACGAACAATACAGATAACGTCTTCAGGACACCCCGTGCGAACATTCCAGGACCCCACGAGTCTTCTTAGAACACTTTCAACTTGACACCGAATCCATTCTGTTTATTTACGAACATTTCAGAACAGCCGTGTTGTCCGCAGAAAAATCGAACACAACAAAAGCGTCTAGCACATAAAAAAAACAGAACATTGAACCTATCTCATACTCCACCACCCTCCCCAAACACTCTTACACACCAACACACTCCACTAAATACAATTTTTAATCCAAGTTTCACCGCGCTGTCTGCAGTCGTCGGCGAATACAAGATGGCGGGCGCCACAAAAAATCTGACGCGCTCCACGCCGTCCAATCAGCAAACACGTTGCATGTTCGCGGACATCGCGCAAGCCGCTCGGCCAATCAGGGCACTGTCTGCAGAGCGAACCGTGAAGTCCGTCCGCGAAGCGAACAGAGATATCACTAATTTTTTTGCCTTACATTTTGGTCATTTTAAAAAAAACTACTGGACAGATTTACACCAAATTTGGGACCAAGCCCCTGCTCCTGCCGCAAATTTGGTGTAAATCCGTCCAGGGGTTTGGGCTGTAGGCGTGTGCAAAGTTTTTTCCCATTATTGGGAAAAAACAAAAGTTTTGGGACCCCCCCTATATCTTTGCCCCCCCTGGACCAAACCTCTCCAAACTTTGCAAAATAATTGAGAGTGGGCCATATACCTTTTTGCAAAGTTTTGTGAGGATTCGTCCAGAGGGAGCGAAGTCATAAGCCACCCAAAAAATGCAAAGTTATAGGGGGGTACCAACATTTCTTTTTTTCCCAAAAAGTTCTGTCATGCCTACAGCCCAAATCGCTGGATGGATTTTCACCAAATGTGGCAGGAGCGGTGGCTTGGTCCCAAAAGCGTGCTTTTGTTAATTTGGTGTAAACCCGTCCAGTAGCTTTTATTTAAATGACCAAAACGTAAGACAAAAGAATTTGGAATATCTATGTCCGCTTCATGGACACACTTCCCTGTTCACTCCGCGGACATGACACTGATTGGATAATCGGCTTGCGTCATGTCCGCGGATACACAACGTGTTCTCTGGTTGGCTGGGATGAGGCGTGAGGTGCGTTAAATTGTTTCGATGCACCCGCCATATTGGATGCACGGACATGTGCTGGAAGTGAGCATAAATCCAATTTTGGGGAGTGTGTTGGTGTGTATGAGTGCTTAGAGAGTTTTGGGGGAGTAAGAGATGGGTCAAATGCTGTATTTGTTTAGGTGGGAGAAGGCCGTGATGTGTTTGCAGTGTTGGCGGTCACCACGGTTGTCCGTGGACATGCTAAACACTGGGCGCACTACTGGCTATTTTAGTTTAGTATGATGTTGGTTTTGGGTTGTTAGAAGAGCATTGGGTGAAGGGGGTATGTATTGAAGAGTGTGTACGTTAGTTGTAATTATTTTTTAGTATGTTAATTGAAGTGCATACTTTTGAGGTGGATGTATTATGTTTTTGGGTTGTGGTCATTTGGTAGGTGTGCCATAGGCCATACACCCAAGACTCAAGGCCCTGGCCATAACCATCGCAGCATAACTCTACAATGCTACCAAACATTTTGATTGTGGTATGTGGGCTGCTTAGGGGATATGTTTTCAAAAATGTGAGTACTGATTGGTAGTAGTGTAATAGTGTTTATAGGTTAGTCAGTTGATGTGGGTTTGTTGGTTTGTTGGATTGTGTTCAGATTATTGGTATTGAAGACTCTAGGCATTTTAGGTTGTATTTATTGGTGAGGTGTTCATTTGCATGGCTGTGTTATGATGGGGTGTTTGTGAGTTTAAATATTATATACTTACTGTTTCCTTTGTTGAGGCTGTATGAAGAGTTTTGGTCAGGCCATGCAGTCAAGATTGTAGTGTTTGGCAACAAGCGGTTCAGCATAAGATACCCATGGAAGCAAAAACTTTGGAATGTGGTTTATGGTCAGGTGTTTGCTTGAATGGGTGTGTTATGCTGTGGTGTTTGTGAATCCAAGCGTTATATACTTACTGTTTGACTTTTTGTGGTTGTATGCAGTTTTTTCATGACATGGGTAGTTGGAGTAGACATTCTTTTTCAATCACTGTGATAAAAGAAAAAAATCACATGTTAGTGTAGGTAGTTTATAATGAGTATTGCATTGCATAGTAGACATTTCTGTATTTTGTCGACCCTCATAGTTAGTACTTTAGAAGTTCTATAGTTAACCAGTGTACTGTACAATTTGCTCAGTTCCTGTGTTTGTTCATTAAATCATTGAGTCTGTGGGAAATAAATCCATTCTGGATTTTAAAAAAACATTCTACGTTGTGGTACAATATATTTCTTTCATTGATTTCAATAGGAGGAATTGAATAGGTGTATGGTTTTTGATTTGGAAGTGGTGGTAGTACTGTTGCAATTAGATATCAGTTGGTGTATTCTGTTTGTTTATTTCTTTTTCATTTTAGTGGTTTTCTCCTATCGGTTGGCTTGTTGCAGATTTTTGGGGCAGTTAGATCCCTGTTGGCGTATTCTAACTGTTTATTTCTTGTTTCATTTTAGTGGTATTCATTTATCTGTTTGTTTGTTGCAGAATCTTGGGGCAGTTAGATACCTGTTTGCGTATTCTAACTGGTTATAGTTTTGAATTTTTTTTTTTGACTTAGTTTAAAAAGAAAAAAGTAAACTTTTTGTCAACATTATCTACAAATCTTCGTCACATTTCCGATGAATCTTTCACAAGTGCTTCCATCACTTCCCTTAACAATTTTATCAAATGTAATGTCTATTAATTATACAAAAGTGTATTTATGCATAGTTAATGCAGGGGAAGAATGTTGTCCATGAAGTTTATTACTCCACACGTCAATTGTTGGTTTGTGCCAGAAATTAGGTAATTCCACCAGTCTTCCATATTATCATTTTTTGGTGCGTGTTTCCCAATGTGCAATGATCTCACTGCAGAAATTTCTGGACATCTGATTATTAGGTGTTTTACCGATTCAATCTCTTTATTGCAGAAGCGGCATACATTGTCTGTTGTTTTTGGATCTTTTTTCAATGTAAGTATCTCTTTCGTTTTGTATAAATTTAATAGAAGTCTGATGAATTGGTCTCTATGGTACCGTGAAGGGAATTTAGAGAGATATTTCGGAAGCACTCCGACTTCATGAATCGAGAGACCAAAGTTGCAAAATGTCTCCATTTGTCTGCGTTTTTCTTCGTTGGTAATCCAATTCCATCGACGCATCTGTTTTTTTGCAATTTGAGGCATCAACATAACCTGCTCTAAGGGTATGTCAGCCTCATCTAGTATTTTTGTTAGTTTAGATTCCCATATTTTTAGTAGATCGTTAGAAGGGTGTACCTCTCTCCGGTTTAGGATCTCATAAGGTTTGGCTGTCGGTTCTAGACACATTTTCCGTAGCATTGTTAACGATTTCCACATTACTGTATTATATAGTGCCTCTATGCTTAGTTCATGTCGAATAGCAACCACTGACACGTTTGATGGTAATTTCAATAGTTTTCGCCAAAATAAGGCTTCCATTTGATCCCAGAATTTTGCACTTATATTCCAACCAGCTTCACTCCCAAATGTTAATGTTGGAACTACTTTTTGTAGATAGAAATATAGAACTGGAGCCAATGTAAACTTGCCAAACTTGGCATGTAACTTAGCTCCTTGCACAGCAAACGTCTGCATTCTTGTTCTTAGATTTTGTTTCCAGCACCGTTCCTCGATTGAGGTGTTAAACATGATGCCTAAATATCGAATTGTGTTGGTTTGTTCGATCGTTTTTCCATTTACCTTCCACTGGAATTTGTTGTGACGTACTTGATGTTTGTGGCCAAGAGATATTATTCTCGATTTTTTTACATTTATTTCAAGCTCATTTTCCGTTAAAAAAAGCTGAAGTGCAGAGAGAAGTCTTTGAAGGCCTATTTGCGTCTGATCTAAGAGCACAATGTCATCTGCATATATTATCCAGCTGATGGATTTGCCATTGATTTTTGGAGGGAAGGTCCTTGGTTGTGTTAGTGCTTTTGGTAGATCTGAGATGTACAATTTAAACAGGAGAGCTGCCAATGGACATCCCTGTTAAACCCCACTTTTGGTTTGGATTTCATCAGTTAGGAGTCCCTGTTTATTTAATCTTACTCTGATTGTGGTGTTTGAGTATAGAGCCATTGTTGGTTGCAACAGATTTTCTGGACATCCCCATGCCTTCAGTTTGCTCCACAAGATCTTTCTGTTAATACTGTCGAAAGCCTGTTTGAGGTCAATGAACCCCACAAACAGTTTTATATTGTTCCTTAAGGTTTCTAGCTTCGCTATGTTCAGCAGTGTTAGATTTAGCTCCACCCCTACTCCTTTGGTGAAGCCGGTTTGTCTCTCGTCAATTACATTGGCATCTTTCGCCCATTTCGACAATTTAGATTGTAGAAATGTAGCAAACACTTTTCCAGTTGTGACAAGAAGGGCGATGGGGCGATAGTTAGCAGGGTCGCTTCGATCGCCCTTCTTAAACACTGGCACTATCACTGCTTTCTTCCAACTTTCTGGGATAGTTTTTGCTTTTGCGACAGGATCTTAATAAAGAGAGCCCATTCTGTTTTGTTCCGTTTAAGTGTTATATTTGAGATGCCATCTGGCCCAGGCGCTCGGGAGTTTTTTAGATTTTGAATGGCTTTCTCTATGTCTTCCTGTGTTTCTATTACTTCCCAAGGTGATTTACTTGGTGACTGACATAACGTTGTTGTTAAAAGGTCAGATTTGAAAACAGTTGAGAAATGTCTCACCCACTTTTGACATCCGTTTGACATCGCAAATGATTGCTTAAGCTGACCTGTATTGATTATTTCCCAGATGTGTCGGGTATCTTTTGACATAATTAATTTTAACATCTGTTCGGCCTGGTCTTGTTCTCGCACTGCATTAAAGGTTTTCAGCCAATTTCGATATTTCTGGTGCCTTTTGTTTATCAAATTTTCTTTTCCAGACGTTTGTGATTTCCTTATTGTTCTTATATCTTGTTTTAACTTTTTTTTTGCTTCATCGAGCTTGGCACTGTAAGAATGTATCGTGGTTAATAGATCGATTTTCTGTCCATTTGACTTGATTTTGAATTTCTGTAGCAATGGTTCATAATTTACCCCGCTTTCTTTTTTGTCGTTGTACTTCAACGCCACAGTTAAGTCTATAATTTGTGATCCATTTATTCGTAGTCTATTGTTTCCGGTATTTATTTCCAGAGCTGAGGTGTATCGAATAGTCTTCTCATCAGCCAACGTTCGCCAGGAAAGCGTCAGCGGATCGTGATCACTTTTTTCAGTAGGTACAATGGTTAATGTGTCAATTTGACTTAACAGATTCCTAGAGGCCCAAATGTAGTCAAGAGTCTTTTTTGACGAACCTCTATGCCATGTTTTTGCAGCGGGAATATCTCCTTTGGTGCATCCGTTTAGCATTACACATTCTCTTGTCGCCATCTCTGTGGTCCATCGAAGGCCCCGGTCTTGCTGGAAGTCTGACTGTTTGAGATCTTTAAGGTTACGCAGTTGACTGACTTCATTAAACCAAGAGTAATTTAGGTCACCACATATTAGGAAAGAAGGATCTTGAAAGGACAATAAAGAGTTGTCGATCTCTTCGATTACTGCCGATATGAAGTCATTCTGCGATATCATCATCGGGTTCCAGTATAAGTTTATGACTATAATCTGTTTATTCTTTTCCAGCGACTGTATGTTTTTCTCGAGAATCGTGATTTGAATAAACAAATTAGGATTGCTGGAACTTAGAACTTTCCAGTCGTTACTTAGTTTGATCATTGTTATTAACCCCGAATATGGTCTTCCAAACAGGTTTTTACCTGCCGGGTTTAGATAAATTGCATATCCATCACGACTAGGCATTGAGCGCATCCATGTCTCTTGCAGACAAATTATGAAATAAGATTCGTTGGTCCAGGCCGCATCTTGAAAAAGTTGCGCAAAGCCTCGGGTGTTCCAAGATGTTAGCAAATGAGAACTGGTTTCTCCTGTCCGGTTATGCTAGTTACTGTTCTTTGAATTTCCATTTTGTCTGGTATGATTTGTATTAAATTTATTTTGCTTTTGTGCATTGTTCGATTCCGAGGATGTGTTGAACCTTTTCCATAAATCAAGTCTACGTTGTTCATGCGAAACACTTGTTGTTTGTTCGTCTTCAATCTCAACAAACATTTCTCTGTGTCAATTTGTGATTTTGTGTCGAATCCAAAAAATAGCAGATCGTCTCTTGCATCGATTATTGTTTTGGCACTGAATTATGATCTCATGTGCAACGTCACCCAATCACAGCGATTTTCCGATTTATATTCTACGATCGCAATATCATCAGATCGAATGGTCCGAAGAGCCGGAATACTATGTAGAAGCTTTATTGTATTGTTTCTGTTTAAATTGACTTCATTCTTTTCTTCCAAAATGTATTCTATCTGAATTTTCCATACTTCATTCTTAGGTTGGTCTCTATGTTCTTTAGATGAGTTTGAGGCTACTCGTTCTTCTTGTTGTTGTTGTTGTTTTATTTTTGTCTTGGGTTCAATTTCAATGACGTTTTTAAACTTAACTGTGCACCGACTTTTTTAGATTTCGTCGCTTCTTCAACTTGCGAGTCTAATATTCTGGACCTTGGTTTCTTTATTATTCTCTCCAAGGTAGATGTTTCTGCATCTATATTTATTCCAGTTGGGGGTCTAGTCTGACCATCGCACGCTTTTGAACGGAGTATTTTGTTGCGTTCATTTGTGTTTTCCATGTTTTCAGATTCGGGATCGTCTTCAAAATCGTTGTCTATTGAGTATGTAGAGAGGTCACAGAGGTCAATCGATTTGTCTTCCTCTGCAAACTCATGCTCTCCGGTTTCGGCACAGGCTCTTTTGTTTGGTTTTTGGGGGAGAACTGGCACTAATTCATTCAGGTTCTCATACGACAATTGTTTAGGCTTTTTTTGGTTCTTTACATTTTGCTCAAAAAGCCCAAGTCTTGGTGGTGTAGATAGGTTGCGTATAAACTTTTTTGAGTTGTTTGGGCAGGCTCTTTTGGCCGGAGGTTCTCTTTTTTTTTTGCTATTGCCTTCCTTTGTATTTGTTTTTTTTGGGAGAGAGAAGTCAATTGGCTTCTCTAGAGAGACAGCACGGCCAGTAAAGATACCAAAGGAGGCTTTGTTTGATGAGGTTGTATTTCCACTGGCTGATGAGGCCACTATTTCACTCTCATTATCTGCCAGAGTGGCAGTTTTTGTGGTTGCGTGTTCTTTATCTTTTGGGAGAATTGCTTCTCTTATTTCAATTATCTCTTCTTGTATTTTATGGTTTTGATCAGTAATGGTTTGCACCACTTGTGAGTTTGTAGTTTCGTGGTTTGCAGTCGTTTGCTCATCTGCTGGGATGATGCATTGCAACGACATTGGTTGTATATCCGGGCAGAGCCTATTTTCTGTAGGCAAAGGCATCGCCTGAGCAGACACGCTTGCTTGGGATAGTTTACTTTGACCATTGCACATGTAAGGATTGCAGATTTGTCGGGAAGAGACATTATGTCGCATCCACTTTGTGCATTCAATGACGGCGTCCATAAGTTCTGATCTTTCACTTGCCTCGCGTTTTATTATCTCGTTCACGCGGGATTGCCAATCTCGCGAGGTCTCTGTTTCATAATCTAGTCTTAGAGACAGATTTTCTGTGAATTTTTCTAATGTCTCCAGTTTATTATTGATAGAGACTAGAAGTGAACTTTGGTCCTTCATGGAATCATTTATGGTTTCATAAAGTTTCATAAAAGGTAAAAGTGCAATCGAGCTTGCTGCCAGTACATTGTTGTGTATCTGCACATTAGCCGCAATTGACACATTTTCTTTTGTATCTATATCGATAGGTCCTGTCATTGATGGTATTAGAGGATCTGCAATTGAATTTTGCATATTTGACTCTTTCTGATGAGCATTTGAGGCAGGCAGGCTCCTCTCGCCTTCAGTATCTGTCCGAATTATACTGGTTTGCACTTGTAAGTTTACTTGCACCAAATTCCGTTGAGATGGATTGCCGCCAGACGAGTTGTCTTCAATTGTTTCTTTCCCAACAAGAGCATTTTTAGTCTGGGTGTGCCATTTTAATTGCGGCATTGTCGCATATTTCTGTGAGTAACTTACTTTCAAACGCTCCTGTATTTGGAGGTAGTCAGCTTTTAGCCGGTCCGCCAGGTGAGCCTCACGTGCCGCTGCATCAAACGTGAGTGTGCTTGTTGGTCTTACGATGGATTTGACATTCGCTTTTATGTTAGCGGTATCGTTGTCATCTTTAGCTTTCCCGCATAACTGATCAGATTGAGCGTTTTGATAACCCTTTCTTTCGTTGTTCATTTGAGATCGAGAGTTTATTTTACAGGTCTCTTTTGCTACGAGCAGGGTTGGGATGATCGCTTGGTTCGACCAGTTTTCTGACACAGAGTCATTCCTCGTTAACTTCCTTATGTCATGAGTATCAGGTGTCGAATCTCCTACCACCTGCAAGTTCTTTTTTGTGATCAGCGTGGAATGGATTGCCATTGGTTTAGATTTTGTTGTAGTTGTAATTGCAGTTTTGCAATTACCATTGGCATCAGGGTTTATTGCTGGACATAACTCCTCTTCGGTGTCCGCTTTTTGCAGTGCTGTATTTGTTCCAGTAGTAGGATCATGGGTCAGTAAAACAACATCTGCAGGAAAGTGCAGTTTGAGCAGATCTGAATCCGTTATATCCGTGATATCAAAGTCAAAAGGCGTTTCTAAGGCATCAACATACGTTGAGGAGGGCGGGGGGCCTTGAGAAGGACGCCTGTTTGAAGACAGTGTAAAGGGATTTCTTGCACTGTTATCACGGATTGTTAAACTCGTAAAGGTGTTAGTGGCTGACTTTGCAGCGAGCGTTTCTGTTTCTAACGTTTTATCTTTTGATGACATTGCGCACAACCGCGTTGTTTGTTGGTGATGTAAAAACTGAGAAACTATTGCGCTCAGCAATGGAGGATGTTGCATGGGGCAAACTTGCGTGCTCAACTCTCTTTCAGAATCGCACTCGCTCGCACACACAGTGGCAATGTTGAATGAGCCATTGCTTACCTTACATGTTTCTACAGTCTGGTTAAGTTGAGTTTCAAGTTTCCTCCTCTGCTGTAAAAGTTTATGTCATGTTTGCGGGCCACTTTTGTCACAGCTCGTCATCGTTTATTTCATGTTATTTAAGGGGAGATTGTTGTCGCTCACTTCCGTGCCGGGCTCTGTGCGGGAAGATCGTATTGTAGATTGGGCTTGCAATTAGAAGGAAAAAGAAAACAAGCACTCTCAGCACCACATAGCTGTAGCTCCTCTGAAAAGCAGTCTCTCACCTGGAAATAGAAAGCAGGTTGAACTGTGCTTTTTGGGCTCTTAGTAGGTTCGGTGGACGCAATAGTCAGGATGTCAAAGTCTCAGTACACCCCACGCGCCAAAGCCGCCAAAAGCTGAAGTTCAAGTTTTGTTTATGTTCATACACAGATTAGTTATGAAATTCTGGTTTTAAGAATATTAAATAAGCGTTTACAAGATTTGCTGGTAATCTCTGTTTTAGAGTAATGGTAGTATCATTACATTCGAACCGTCCACAATTCTTTTTTATATATGCAGTGTAGTGACCTGTATTGGTTGTGGCTCCTGCGTGGTAGATTATACCTATTGTTGTGAAGGTTTTCGTACCAAGTGATACTTGACCATGTGTGAATGCAGTCAGCTTGCAGTTGTTTTTGGTACCATCTGCATTATAACGTAAAAGCATTACTATTGCGTATTTACTATGTGTCTGTATTTGTAAGGTGGAACGATTATCAGAATTGCAGGTAGTACATAATCTGCCATGGTTTGCATTTTGTGCAAGTTGCTGAAATGGAATGGATTCACATTCAGGTATGGATACATACACAAAGCGTTCATTAGGAACTTCTTCTTGTACTACATGCCTGCAAAGAGTGCATGTAGGTTTCCACATGTATAAAATCTGGAAGATTTCATTTATAGGTATGTTTTTGTTTGCTAGTACTTGTAGCAAGTACATCAGAAATTCTTGTGGATCTTCTTGTGAGTTTATAGTTAATTTGACCATTGCAGCACACTAGTCCAATTCCTGCCTTATTCCAGAAACACTGTAACTGCTGTCAGGATTGTTGGTTGCATTTCTATGAAGGGCTAACATTTGCAAACACAATTGGTCTGTACTGTGTAAGTAAATGTTGTCAATAATTGGTGACAATTGGAATAGAATATTCATTGCTACATTTGCGTAGCAATTTACACCAGTTATATTTGAAAATTTGAATGGACCTGACAGTTCTGTGTTCAAATCATTTGTTGGGAGTGTGCATTGCTTCTTTGAAGAGGTAGTTGAGTTACTTTGAGCAGTAGATTCTTCTTTGGTTGTGGTCCTTGATGAAGTATTAGCTTCTTTTACTTTCTTTGGAGGAATTGCTGTGAAATTTTGCATAGATTGAGTCTGAAGTAGTTTTCTTTTACGTTTTGCTTTTTGCGGAACAGGATAGGTTTTTAGATGGGGATGTAGAGTGAACGCAGTCTATTGTATTCTAGAATGCAAGAAATATCAGCATTTACTTTACTTGCATCAAAGTTGATTAGAAATAGTCCGTTAAGTTTTCGTAAGCATGATAGTGCTACATAGCTCATGCCTTCTTTAAAGACTGTGCTACCAATATCTATCAATACTTTATCTAAGGTACGACCTTGTGATTTGTGAATGGTGACTGTGTATGCTAGAGTTAGAGAAAATTGTTCTCTGCGTACATACATGTCTTTGAAAAGAAGGAAGCGGGACGTTGAGCGTCCTATCCTTGTAACTTCGGATAGTTTGTCAAAGAAAATATTGACAAGCAGAATGTTGTTGTCACGTGAGTATGTTTGAAAGCCAACAAATGTACCAAGTGCTCCATTAACTAGTCCTTGCTCCACGTCAAGGTTACGTTTGAGCATTACTCTACAGTTTAAAGATAATTTTAATATTTTCTCCATACCAGCTGTGTTAGAGATAGAGTTTTCCAAGGTGTATAGCCTTTTTGTGGCTTGTTGACACATGGGTAGTGTTATACCATGTATGTCCAGTTTGTCTGTGGAGGCAATTTGAACTATTGGTTGCATTTATTTTTTTTGACATGGTTTCATTAAATTTTGAACAGCTTGCAAGAGTTGGCATCAAGGACATACAATTGACATTTCTGTGTGCTAAGTGTTCCATTACATCAGTAGCACATGAGTTATGGCCATAGAGTGCATGGATGTGCTTGGTTTTTAATATAGATTGTGCTTCTTGAGATAGTACACCAACTCTAATACTTTTTAAAATGTTGGCATATGTGAGGTCTGCAGACTGATGCATATTTTCAGTTAATTCTCTATTGGAAATGTTGCCAAAGGTTGACATTTCCTATGCTGCCAAGAGTTTTACTGCACAGTTTGTGCTCTAAGGTTTTAAAAATAGGTTCAGCTTTCACTGGTGTTAATTGAACATGATCTCCAAAAACAATAATGTGTTTTCCTCCAAAGAGCTCTTCGTAGTCTGTTTTGAGGACCTCTTGTAGTCTGAGGTGAATCAAAGCCAACATTAGGTTGGAGACCATGCTCACCTCATCTATTAGCAGCATTTTAATTTGTTTGAAAACTCTGCGTAGTTCCATTGCAGCTTCTGTAGAAAGTTTGTAATAGTCTAATTTGTTTTGGTGTTCTACTGGAAGGAGTAGTAATCGGTGTAAAGTGACACTGCCTATGTTGTAGGCCGCTAAACCTGTGGGGGCATTTACAACAGCTGACAGTTTGTTTTTTGTCAATTGTTGGAGGAACTTGCTAATGATTTTGATTAAGAATGTTTTGCCTGAACCAGCTTGACCACTCAGGCATTGCAGTATAGTTTTGTAATCTTGGCAGGTACAGTTTTTATTTTCATGTTGCACACCATGTTCAATGTGTTTTGTTACGTCTTGGAAAATGCTACGCTGCTCATTGTTCAGTTGTGATTTCAGTACAGCAAAGTCATCTGTAGATTGCTCATACTGACACATGGTGTTTTCTACTTCTGTCATGGCTAATCATGCCTCATTTGGTATTAGTTGCTGTCCAAGTGGCTCTTGGCTTCCTGTTACAGAAGGTTGACTACTGTCAGGAGTGTCCACAAATAGTTTGGCCTGGAGTTCTTCTTCGTGTTGCTGTTCATTGTGCAACATTGTTTGGTAATGTGTAAAGTTTACGTGTGTTATAGTGCTTTCATTTGCTTTGAAAGTGTCTTCATAGGAGTCATACGTATCTAGTAACTCTTCTTCTTTTCTCCATGGTTTAAAAAGTTGTAGCTGGGACATTGTGATATTTTCAAATGTCTGATTCTGAAAAAATGAGTCTTCTGACAACTAGTAGTTTGTTTGGACTGAAAGAGAGCCCAATTCTTTTATTAATCAACTCTTATTTCTCTTTTTAGATAAACCAAGAAAAGGATACTTCTTCTTCTGCAACTCTTCCAGACTTCAAGGAGGTTGAGGTGTCATCGAGGAAGGGCCAAACAGGTAAGTTCTATTAGAAAGAATGTACATTCACTCTTTATCTCTTTCCCTTTTACTGTCTTTGTCTTCCTTTATTTTTGTGCTTTCCTTATTTCTCCTCTTATCAGTCTTTGGTATCGCCCTCTTTGGTTTCAGCCACCACTAGCTTGGTTTTCTTTTTTTTTTTTAAACTCTTTATTGGCAAGGAGCAGTAGCAGGTGGATCACATACTACATCAACAAAACATATTACATGTTTAAGGGTATGGACAAACAATCAGTGCATTAGTGACAGGGCAGGCACATTCACAAAAACAGATCAAGTCCAGTAGGGGGAGCCACAGTTCAGCCTACACCCCTGTCTGATCTGGCGATGGGGGCGAGGATAAGAGCTCCAAATCAGCTTTGCTGTTCAAATAGCTACAGAACTCTGTCCACACGTTTTTGGGGCGAGCATTCACAGGCAGTGTATTGATATAGTCCTCCTCACACACCTGTGTCCAAGTGAGAGCCTTAAGCCACATTTCTAGTGTAGCGGGGGATCGCCGCTTCCAACACTGCAGAATGCATCTCTTGGCCACTATGGCTCCCACGTTCAAAAATTTAGTAACCCGTCTAGCCCCCTCTCCCTCCCACCGCCCGAACAACACAGCCAGGGGGTCAGGATCAATCCGGAACCCCACCATCTCCGAGAGGGCCTCGAGCACAGCCTCCCAGAACGGGGCCAGCGCCCTGCAGGACCAGAACATGAGTGCATGATCCGCCTCGTTGGATTTGCATCTCTGGCAAACGTGGGGTTGATTTTGTGCGAACTTCCCAACCACATGAGGAGTATAATGCAGGCGATTAAGGAGTTTGAATTGCACACATCTAAATCTAGAGTTGAGGGAAACCTTGTGTGTGTGTGTACACATTTTCGCCCACATCTCGTCAGTGATTGCCAACCCCAGTTCCTGGCTCCATGCATCACGAATCTTATAGGATGGTTCTGCAGTACGCTCTATCAACATTTTGTAAAGAGCGGATACCATGCCCCTACCCCCAGCAGAGTTAGCAATGTAGCAGATTTCGGTGGACTCTGGGGGTTCCTCCGGGTATGAGGGCCACATGTCCTGCACTGTCGCTCTGAGTCTAAAGTATTGCAGTAACTCCATGGAGTGTCCTGGCCTCCGTGTCTGTGGGGTGATGTATTTCCCCTCGGGAATAGGTCGGAAAGCGCCCGATACCCCAGGTCCAGCCAGTGTCGCATGAGGAGTTTGTCCTGCGTGGGGGCGAGGCCTGGGAATGACCATATGGGTAGCCATTTATTGTACGGACGGAGGTAAGAGTGGGGTTGCAGCATCTGTTTCCATGTCATGATTGTGGTGGACACTGGGTCAGCCGAGGCGTCGGAATGATACGAGTGGAAGAGGATCAGGGGCATAACATTTATCTCCTCGGTTGCCAGGATCTTGAGTTTGACATGAGGAGGTGGGTCTTGGTGTTTATACCAGTAAGTTGCGTGTTGGGCTTGTGCAGCAACCCAGTATCAAGCTATATCCGGCGCGTTGAGTCCCCCCTTCTCGTATGGTAAAGTCATATGTTGCCATTTCCTGCGGATGACCCTGGCGTGCCACAGGAACCTGGCAAATCCTGCGTGTAAGTCTGTGAAATAGTGCTTCTCGGGCCAGAGTGGGACGTTGGCGAATATGTATAAGAGCTTTGGAACTATAATCATTTTGATTAGCGACAGTCTTCCCGCTAGGGACAGGGGGAGACTACTCCACCTCTTCATTCTAGCTTCCGCGTACTGCGCAGCAGCAACATAGTTGGCAGCCAATAGGGAGGCCCTAGACAGAGAGACCTGAACCCCAAGATATTGAATGCCTTCTGGGGCCCACCTGAGTGGGAATTCGCATGATGGTTGAGGGGTTGCAGGTGTGAGAGGGAAGATATCTGATTTGGTGTAATTTATAGTGAAGCCCAAAAATGTACCTATTTTGATTATCTCACGGATGATTGGGTCTAAGTGGACCGAGGGGTCCCTGATATACAGAAGCATGTCATCCGCATACAATGATATAATTTCGGGTGTGTCGCGCCGGCGTATCCCCTTACTAGTATGTTTGTCTCTTACACTGTCTGCAATTGGCTCAATAGCCATCACAAATAGTAGGGGGGAGAATGTGCACCCCTGGCGCGTCCCTCTGTGGAGGGTAAAGGGAGATGAGAATTAACCAGGACTCTGGCCACTGGGTTTGTGTAAACCAGTTTGATGTAGGAGAGCATGCGTGTGCCGATTCCCATCTTTTCCAGCACCGCCCACAAGTACTGCCATGAAACCATATCGAACGCCTTTTGGGCATCTAGTGTCAAGGCAACCGCGTTAGCTTTAGGGTCAATTCTAGATATGACGTTGAATAGGCGCCGGATATTTAAAGCACTGGAGCGGGCAGGGACAAAGCCGCTTTGGTCTGGGTGGATTAGGTACGTCATGATGGGGAGGAACCTGTTCGCAATGATCTTGGCGAAAATTTTGGTGTCTGTATTCATAAGAGAAAGAGGTCTGTAGGAGCCACACTCCTCCGGGGGTTTGCCTGGCTTTGGGAGTACAGTGATAATAGCCTCACATAGGGACTGAGGGAGAGTGGCAAGGCGGAGGGACTCGTCCCACACCTCATGCAGGCGCGGGGCCAGTAGAGCAACATGCTCTTGATTAAATTCAGTGGTCAGGCCATCCGGACCGGGGGCCTTGTCTTTCGGGAGGGCGGAAATAGCCTCATTGATCTCGTCAAGAGAGATGGGAGCGTCCAGCTGCTCTTTAGTGTCGTGGTATATATAGGACATGAGGATACTGTCAAGGAGACGATCCAGGTCCTGAGGGCTATGCTCATTCTGCGGGGCATAGAGGGCAGCATAGAATTCTGAAAAGGTCTCAAGAATGGGTTGGTCAGCCCAATGTCGGACACTGTCCTTGCTCCTAATACTGTCAATACGGGTTCTGCCCCCCTCAATCGGGGCCAGCCTGGCCAGGGTTCGACCAGGTCTTTCCCCCTCACCATACTTATGAGCCGCAATGGGTCGTGCATAATATCCTATCTCCCGGGTCTCCAATTCCGCACATATCTGTGCCAACTTGGGCGAGGAGGGAGCAGAGGCATATTCACGCTCTAGTTCCTTGAGCTTTGACTCGGAGCATTGTAAAGAGTTCCTGATGTCTTTCAGGACCCCAGCTTCCCTACAGATACACATCCCTCTGATGAACACCTTGAAAGCCTCCCACCGGACCCCATCAGTTGTGTCATGACGTTTATTGTTGTCAAAAAACGAATTGATATCCACAAGGATGGTTGTGTCATGTAGTGCCTCAGATTTAAAGCGCCAGTTGGAGTGACGAGGTAGTGCAGGCTGCAGGGTAATGTCGAGTGTCACTGGGGAGTGGTCTGAAAGTGTGCGTGGTAATATCTGCATGCTGAGGTTCTTCCCCATTAGCCAGCCGACAGGAGGAAGAGATCGATTCTGGAATGACTGTCGTGTGCAGAAGAGTAAAACGTGTACTCCCTAGCCAGTGGGTTGAGTGCTCTCCACGCGTCAATTAGGCCAGCTGGGCCCATGTGTGCCTGGAGCCGACGAGCGACTCTGGACATCGTCCTGTGTGCAGTGCCTGATCTGTCAAGCTCAGTGTTTAGTATGAGATTCATGTCCCCCCCCCCCAAATAACCGGGATCCCAATGTATCTCAGAAGTAGGATATTGATATCATCAAAGAAGTCGGGGGTGTCTATGCTCGGGGCATATGTGTTGACCAGCAGGCACTCCGTGTTAGCTAATAGACAATGGAGGATCACGTATCTACCCTCTCGATCTATGTGGCTAGTGCGTAAGGAAAATTCCTGATTTGTGAATCAAGGTTAGAACTCCCCTGGACTGAGAGGAATATGCGGTGTAGAATTTATTGGCGCCCCATGCCAGCGCCAGAGAGGAGGAGAGATGCGCAAGTGCATGGGTTTCTTGCAAAAGGAGAATATTGGCCCCATGCCTCTGGGCGTATGCCGTTATCCTGCAAGCCTTAGTGAAATTACTGAGCCCCCGAACATTCCATGACATTAGCCTAATAGCCATGTTACGACTTTATGGGACATCCCAGCATCGCGTAGCTTTGATTGTTGACCATGTGGTGATTATCGATGCAGTGACACACCCTTACACCCTCCAAGCCACACTCTCCTTGCCATTTTTAAGATAACATCCCTCAACCTTGCCACACCCCACCCTCACTGCCTTCCCCAACCAAGCAGTGCACAAGAACCCGCCCCACGACCCAACAAAGGCGCGCCCAACGGAACAGGGGCACACCTTCCTGCGCACCCAACTGAGGCTCGTACAACGGTCATAACATGCCAAACTCGGCATTGCAGCTGCAGCTGGGGTCGCTGTTGCCGTTAACCCAACTTGAGTGCGAGATTGGTGCAACGCACCATGTATCATGCAGCAGTATCAATTAGTACAGTACAGGGAGCTTTAACAACAGGTTACACTTAGCAGTGGATATAGAGGATGCAAGTTTCATGAGTACAACAAGGGAAATATGGACGACGCATGTGTTAGCAGCGCCCAGGGTGGACCACCTGTACGGGTCAGCGTTCGCCTCTTCAGCCATCAACTATTGGCTCCTCAACCGAGTCGGGAAGCGGGATGTGGGCTTCGATGAATTTCACTGCTTCCTCTGGCACCGTGAAAAAGTATAACTTTTTGCGATGAGTAAGCTTCAGGCGTGACGGGAACAGCATGGCATACTCAATTTTCCTCTCCCTGAGCAACTTTTTCACGCCATTGAACTGTCTGCGCTCCATTTGCACACTGATGGAAAAGTCTGGAAAAACTTTAATAGTCTGAGATTCAAATTTCAGTTCCCCCTTCTCCCGGGCCAAGCGTAGTATATGGTCTCTGTCCCAAAAACTCAAAACCTTGGCAATGATCGGCCTGGGGAAGTCCCCTGGCTTGTGATGGGGGTCAGCGCCCGATGAGCGTGCTCAATCGTGAAGAACGGGGAAAGTTGGGGATTACCCAGGAGGTCTCTCAGCAGATTTTCAACAGCCTGCTCCATCTTGCCCTTGAGGGCGGACTCCGGGACCCCCACGATGCAGAGATTATTCCGACGGGACCTGGACTCCAAATCATTGCATTTTGCCTTGACTTGCTTCATATCACGCACCAGTTCAGAAACAGTGTTTTGGAGAGTGTGCATGCCATCCTCATTGGCCCCGATTTGTGTCTCGGCCTCCGGCAGTCTAGTACCATGTTGACCCAAGTTGGCCCGCAAGAGGCAACACTTGCATTAATATCATCCAGCTCCTCGTGGAATGACGCAAATTTTTTCGCCATGGTTTCCATCAAGGTGGTGAGGTCAGGCTGAGGGGGGCACGAGGGTGCCTCAGATTCGTCCTGGTTCAGGGGTGACCCTCCCCGCTCCTGCCTGGGAAGTGATTTAGCGTATTTGTCTATTGCTCCCGCCTTATTGGTCCTGCGTGATTTACTTGGCATGCTACGGGAGTGCACCGGAGCACCACAGGGCAGCCCTTGCCGGTTGTTAGGTCCGTGGTCCTTGAGCCCCTTGGGTACAGTAGTATCGGGACAAGAAGGGGTGCCTCAATCTACCGTCACCAGGAATCCAAATTCGGTGTAGGGGTAGGGCTGAGCTGCTCACTGGGCAACAATGTTCCAGAGCGGGACCACAGACCTCGTTAGTAGCAGCAGCAGCAGGGGGAGGGCGTAGACAGAGGCCGCAAGGCAGGCACAAAGTGTGGGCGGCCAGATGCGGCCAGGGCCCGGCCCCAAGGGCGTTGGGTCCGTAGGAGGAGGGCTGAATCTGCAGCAGCGTCGAGGGTCATGCAGGGGGGGCGGCGTCGTGCCAAGTCGCAGGTCAGAGGAGCCACACAGTCCCGTTTATCGCCCCGGGCCTACAGTTCCGCAGCAGTTTGCTATGTATAGGGACCCCAGATCTAGTGGGACGCACGTTGCAGGCCAGCCCAGCATGGGTTTAACACACAGGGGCTCAGCACACACCAAACGCAGCCCCCACCTCCTCGCCTGCTGGCACGAAGTTCAAGTCTTTCAGCTGCGGCTGAGGCCTCTGCCGCCTCGGCCGGCTCTCAGGGGATCGAGAAGAAGATATGCGGATGGGCCGCAGTGCCCAATTTCGTGGCGGGTGGCAGCAGTCAACATCGCACCAAAGGTGCCTCGTGGGGGGGGAGGCGGTGGGCCGGGCACAGGGGGGGAGGCCATGTTTTCTCTGGGGCAGTGGTATCGCCTCGGCAGCCCTGGAGGGGCTGGATGAGTGGATGAGTCAATGGGGCAGCCACCAGCCGGAGTCACCACCACACCACCGGTCGCATCCGCCACGCCCGCCTGTCCTCTCGGCAAGCTAGCAACCAGGAGCCGCTCAGGACAGCAACAACTTCAGGCGCTCCTCAGCCCAGGGGGGACAGGACCGGGAGGGAAGCGCCGCCCAAGCGATGCGCAGAGGGTCAGGTGCGCAGGCGGCCAGGCAAGGAGGAAATATAGTCCGCCGCTCCAGCGGCCTCCGGCGGGCCAACCCCGCGGCAATAGTGTGCGGCTCCTCAGGGCACCAGAGGCAGACAGCCACTCCGCTAGGTTTAGGAAGTCAAAATCACAGCAGCATACAGGGGCCGGGCCCGCAGCAATGACACACGGCCCGGTAGGCCTCAATGAGCGGGGGGCCAGGACAGGAGAAAAAAGGGTCCTGCTCGGTGATAAAGTTACATTTTTCACCCCAACATGGATCAATATGTCGCTCCGAGGACGGCAAACACGATGCGCTCACTCCCAGCATCGGATGGTGCAGGAAACCGCTGATGCGGGCGGATATACAGCAGTCGGGCACAGAGCTTGAAAGCTAGGCAGCCATCTTGCAGGCTGCTCAACAGCGCCCCCCACTAGCTTGGTTTTCTTCCCTTCCTGCCTTTGTGACCTTGAACAGAGTCTTCGTTTACTCCTTTAGGTTACAGTCTAATTGATAGAATATTCTTTCATAGACCCCGTGGGTTGGTGGATGACTCCGTTGTTATGAACCCTCAGCCTTGACTGTCTCAGCCAGATTATAATCTTCTACGACGATTGCCTCCTTTAACAGTCCTCTCTCACTCTCTTTAAAGCTCTGCCTCCTCATTTATTCTTGAGGGATCGTTTCTACGATATATACGGCTTCACCGCTTCGGTCAGTGACACAGCTTGCTTTGATTCATTCAAACTCGATATATATGGCTTCGCCGCTTCGGTCAGTGACACAGCTTGCTTTGATTCAATCAAACTCTCATACTCCCCTGTGCTATCATGGTTCATAGTACGCCGATCCTCTTTCCGGACCGCTCAGCATTACCTGAGGACCTTCGTGGCGTATCTCGTCCCCTTCTCAACGTAGCCGGCGAGCAGTGATTTGTCTCAGCCCCTTGTCTTCTTTCCGCAGCTGACCTCCGGAGCTCGCTCTTTTCCTTTTTCCACTTCGGGCGGCCATCTTCGGTCCTCGTTCCCAGGCCGCTTCGCTCTCCTGGGCCGAAGCGTCATGGCGCTTCTCTCCCTCCTCCTCCTGCCAAACGAGCGACAACGGTCGCTGTCTCACCCTATATGCTGGAGCACAACGGTGCTTCTCAATCTATTTCAACTTGACGAACTCGGGTTCGTTATTTCATTCAGGCAAAAGTAACATTTCTACAAATCAACAGCAGGAATCCGCGCAACGGTGCAGGATCAATCCTTTCAAGTTGAACAGCTGTTCTCAATACGCCCAGCTGAAACCGTTGGGTTCCACCTCCTCCTCGTCACCCCCAGTTTCCTAGGATACCAAAATACATACTTGATTAGAGGAAAGTCCATACAGGTATCACCTCCTTCTTCTATATCCAGGCTTAATAGGGCTCCCCACTGTAATAAAGAAATGTAGATGCAATGACAAAGTCCATACATTGTCACAGATATGTAATACAGTTCTTTATGTTGAGGAGTTTTTAATGACAATTTGATATGATTAATTAAGCTGTGTTTGGTAAATTTCACTAAGCTGCCTTCACAATGCACTACTCTGTATCTACCTTTCTTTTCATCTGTTTTAATATTATTTTTGTATGTGAAGTTTTGGGCTACGTGGTAGAGACACATGGTTTCCAAAGTGGTACTCTTGTTTGGGTAGTAGGTGTCTAGTAAATTGTCTTTCAAAATGTCTTGGCTGTTGGGATCATTTTTGGCTATTGTTTCTATGTCCTCATATGACTTGAGAACTCTTTTTCTAGATTTAGCAGGACCAACACTTAGCCATACTATATTGTCAGACTTTCCATACAAGGCAGTACCGGCTAAACGGTCTGCAGCTTCATAGCAGCCAAATTCTCTATGAGAGAGCATTTTTATGCCTAAGCTGTACAATTTCTGTGATAGTGTTTTGTCAGATGATATGTCATCTCAGAGGTCCTGAAGCTCTGTTTTCTCTGCTTTGGTTAAGTCGCTGACATATTGTGCAACTGCAGTGGAATTGTCTGCAATGTACTGCACATTTATGTTTGCATTCCATAGGAGGGCAATGATTGCATTGTAATCATTGATGTATTTTGATTCTTCTGTTCTTTTTATGTAACATGTGTTCTTAGGTGATTTAACTTTGACAATATGTCTAACTGAAGACATGAAGTTGTTTACTTGACCTGTTGTTGAAACTGGTCTAGGGAAAGCAAAGTGGCATTTGGTGTAGTATTTCTCTTTGTTTTTATATTTGCAACGAAAATATTTCCCACATTTGTGTCTTTGAAATTGTAAAATTTGTGCATGAAGGTCACTATGGGCCTCATTACAAGAATTGCGGAATGGGTTACCGGGTGTCGCTAATGGTGGTGGCACGCATTAACCCATTCTGTAATATTACCAGGCATCCTTACCGGGTCCCGCGAGGGGACCCGGGAGCTAACAACGGGCCGGTCGTAATCAGCCCGTTGTTAGCACCCTGCACCCATTCCCATTGAGCCCTATGGGGGCTCGAATGGGAATGTGGATGGTCCGGGCCCAGGTTCCCTGTAGGGGGAACTACTGGGCCTTCCAAACTCGGAATGGCCCGGTAATTCCCCATTCAGGGAACCCGGACCGGACCTGGTTTTGTTGGCAGCCATGCTGCCAATAGCGGCATGGCTAGCGCCAAAGCCGTAATGAGGCCCTATGTGTTGTTTGTGAGGGGATTTCACAGGTGACATATTTATGGATGAATTTCAAAACAGTGGCATCACTGTCCTGACCAAATTTAGGAGCATCTTTAGTCCACAAAAGCATGTGAATGTGTGGTGCTCCTTTGGCTTGGTATTCTTTTCTCCAAAAGAAGTGTTGCACTTAGCGGGGAGGAACAGATTTATTACAAATGAAGTGTAGCATAGCAATGAAGCGATGATGGAAATATCTTGATACAGCCACAGGTTCTAGAGAGCAGAGTTCTCCTGGTGTTTTTATGTCTATGTTTGTTTTGTTTTTGTTTGCTATGCGTAGGAAATCGTGTAAATCTTCCCATGCATATTCTGCACAACTTAATGTCACAAACCAAGTGGGTGGGCCAAGGTTTCTTATCATACAGCGTACATCTCTGTGATGTCGGAACCGGTATTCTTTTGTACCATGCAGGTTTGCTAAAAGATTTATAATGCTTGACTGTAAAATCTGATCTTTTTCTTGCATTTTTTGTAGTATTCCGTAGCTGACATATTTCAAAAATGGGTACCTGATTTCAATGTGTGTGCAACTCTGTAGCATAGAGTTGCTAGTTCACTTTCAAAGAGAATATGTATGTAATATGTATTCCACGTTTTGTCGGAATCTGGGGTCTTCAGAATACATTCGTAAAGAGCAGTATTCTGATGCTGTTATTTGTGTGGGTCTATCATCGTAACTTCCTCCTTTGCCAGTAGGAAAGAGTAGAGGAAAGGCATGTGCTTCTATACCTTTTTCCTATATGCTGATTAGAGATCCTTTGGCTTGTCGCATTTGGTACGTTTCCAGTGCATCATCTATGGCGTCTTTAGAGTGTAATGGGTGAATTGTATAATGGTCTAAAATATTGGATTCTGTAGCAGGATCTAGAAGTTGAAATTGACCCGTTTCTGTTGACTCTTGAATTATTTCAGTGGTTTCCCTCAGGTTTTCTTCAATATTAATTTCTCTGTAGTATTCATTGTTGTCTTTTAGATATTGCAGTGCTTGTCTAATGTTATGTAATTCCACGAGTTGTTGGCACATTTTTTTGTCTTTTGTAGGTACGCCATTTACTAAGATAATTAAAGATTGATCTATTGGACGTTGCATTCCCAGAGTGTGTACATTTTCTTTGAGATCTAATGGCAAATAAACTACTTTGCCACAAATGCCTTTCACTAATTCAGAGGGAGGTAGTTTTGCTGTTTTTGGTTGAAGGCGTATTATTGCTTGAAATTGCTGCACTGTTTGAATTATGATGCTCTCACATAAATTGAGTTGTTGCAGGGGTTTTGGTAATGGGAATAATTATTTGTGATAGCACGTGAAGGTGTTTGGTTGTTGTCAAGTTTTGCAGTGCAGTAACTGCAAAGTATTAAGGGATCAGTGATTTTGTATTTGTTTTCTGCTGTAAGATAGAGAGCTAATTGGAACCATTTGGAATCTTCATTGTCTTCTATTTTGTACGTTATGTCTAGAGTTTTTGTGCTATTTTTATAAAAAAAGTCCTGCAGCAACATACACACAAATGGTTGGGTACTTCAGCAGATGTACTTTTAAACTTTAGTATTTCTTTTTTGTACGTGTGTAGTAGAAGGTTGCCATCTGTACAGTTGTTGGTAGTCTGTTGTAAATTTATTGCATTTTGTAAGTGGCTTTCAATTCTGAAATATTTTCTCTGGATATGCTCTATTTCCTAGAGTAGTTGTTTGGCTGTACCATATAGAAGATTGTTATTTAAGTTGGCTAGTGCTAAAGCAGGACTTTTGGCATAGTACAGTTTATGGACCAGATTTCTTATAGTTGTATGGTGTGTTGTTATCATTTTGATATGGTGGAAGGTGCTTTTGCAACTAGGTCCAGGAATGCAGGCTTCTTAATATCCTTGTAGTCCTGTGTATTTGCGCAATGGACAGGGGTCCATATTTTGTAGTAGTTTAATTTTGAATTTGTCTTTGCCTTTCACATACTGATTGAGGAACTGGCGTAAAGATTTGAAAGATTTTTTGGCAATGTTCCGCATTGATGTGCACAGCCATTTGTAGACTGGACATATTGGTTCAGTGGTATGGACAGGTGATACTGAGTTTTCTGGGGATATTTGTGTGAGCAGCGTTTCTTTTTCCATAATGGTATTATTACGTTTTTCATACCCTCATCCACTACTATGTATGGCAATTGGGTTTGTTTGCTTTTGTTTGTATTGCACTGTCTATGAGAGCTTTTAGGATTACTTATGTACAGTAGATTTAAGGGTTGTGTGTGATTTCTCTCCTGTTTTATAAGGTTCTGAAGGACTCTGTGGCGGAACATTTTTTATAAAAGAATTATTTGGTGTGCTTACTTGCCAGTACATGAAGATTTATAGGTGCAGTGTTAGCACTAGTGGCTGCAGTCTTGTTAATCACTTTCTGTTTCGTTTTACATTTTGAAAGAGGAGGCAAAGTTTCTATACTGGAAGCTTGTTTTGTTTTGCTTAATGACTCTATTAGCTGTTTTGTTTGAACTTTTTGTACAAATTCCGCTAGAGGTAGATGCTTATTTTGGAGAGTTTTAGTTTGATTGCGTTTACTTTTGCGTTGCTTTCTACAGAGTTGCTTTTTGGTAGGCATTCTTTGGGGTCTGTTGGAGAAAAAAAGAAAGTGTGCGTTCGATCTTGTGCAGTGTATGTGTGCTTTGTGCACGAGTGTCTGAGTATGATGGTAAGGATGTATGTAGAGGTGTGTGATTGTGCAATGGGCTGCTATGTCAGGTTGGAAAGGCTATTCTTGTATTTGTGTGCTACTATACTGGTGTTCACCAACACAAAAATGCTGAGGTGTACCAGGTGAATAGCGCGTGAGCAGTTAGATTTTACAGCGTCAACTTAATTGAACCTGAAAGGTTAGGCTGCAGCACCCTGAGGGGAAAGCGGGCACCTCAAACCCACTTAAAAAGACAAATGGAACATGGGGTGTTCCCACATTATGGATGCGCTGCCAGCATAACAATTATACAATAGAAAAGTACTCTTGCACACTTCCTGTGCAATGTATTAATCTGAATTAACACAAAAATAAAAGTTTTGAAAGTTTAATCTTCATCACAACCGATGTGGGTTGTGCCGTGACAGAGTAATGTGCCAACACGTGTTTCGACCTCTCTCGGTCTTTCTCAAGGCAAAACTCTGTGCAATAAATGAAATATACAATTTGAATAATGCATAAACGGTCCCCATTGGTAAACCGTGACATGAAATACAGTGAGCACAGCAAACAAGGATAATAACAAATGCATATATACATTACCAGCAGATGAATGTAGCAACATTTCCGAGGCAGTACATGAAAAATATTTCAAGAAAAAAAGGGAATACCAATTGAAAAATTAAATTACATGTATATATGGGCATGAGTAAAATAACATGTGCCAACATTCTAAACTCACATCAATACACAGTTGGTATAGTGGAAGGGCTGCCCAGTGCTCGTCCACATGTTGTGTAATTGTTATGCATGTGGATATCCATGCACCAAATTAACAGTGTATATATTTTGTGAATTTCAATTCGTGTAAGTCATCGCCAGGTGCCAAAGAACCGACAAATCCGCACACATCACCGAACCCATTGGGTCAAAGCTTAAATTGAGTCAAACATACCCCATGCAATGTCAAAATGAAAAAACCAGTTAAAACTTGTGAGCACCAGAAGATTACAAACCCACACCCTATGTGGGTGACAAATCACCAAAATCGAATTCAACAAATTACCGTGGTTTGTTTTACTAATGTTGGATATCTTGGGTCTATTCTCACGTCCTACAAATCTGGAGAAACATGTGATGGTTAAGTCCAGGTGGTGAAACCACTTGAAACCAGTGAAGGTAAAAAATAAGCCATTACCTTTTTTTACCAGAGTTGGAAATATATCAATGCGACCTTTAATCATTCTAATTCAGAAAACACGTCCCGCCTGAAATGGCATGTCTGTTGAAATCAACCAAAACATCCGTCGATATAACACAATTCTCAAGAAACAAATTTCTATTTCATAATGGAGCCTTGAAAGTTAAAAATGTAAGCGCCCCTTACCATCAATAGTCTCTCGTCTGCGTTGAATCCTATTGTGCCGTTACATAACTAAACCCGATACAGTCCGCGTACCCATTTAAAAAGAAACAGAAAAAAATTAGAAAAAAGCACCCTACGAACACGTGATAGCGAATCACGTGTGCGACGTCGTGCGCGGATAACAAATAAGGAAAGCAAAAGTCGCGATCACATGATGTTGGATCACGTGTGAAAACACGGATCTCGTGCAATAATAGCAAAAAACAAGCGAGGATAACATCAAAGAATAACTCGTGGGAATGCATGAAATGAAAAGGAAAAGGAGTATACCAATCCACATAGTATGGAGAAAATGAAATAAGTGTAAAGGCAGATTAGCCGAAACAATAACCAAATGGGATAAAAAAGAATAATATTATACGCGTTAAAATTGACCCATGGGCGTTGCGATAGTGCTATTGCCGGTCCAAATGACTCCCGCAACGAAACGCACGAACAGAGATTCCCCTGTGTGCCACACATAACCTCACTGTCTACAAGAACACATGCAGTTCCGTGTCACTGTTGAGTCCCAGGGTAGTACAGCGTAACCTACAGATAATACGTGCTTCTAATTGGCGCAGTAATGCTGAGCGGTCTCCACCTCTAGGATGAGGTCTTGCCTGCATAAGGCCTATAAACCTGATATCGCTCACATTTTCCATTTGATGCCGTTCCTGCCAATGTATGGCTAAGGGTAACTTGGAATCAAACTTCCTCAAGCTCGCAAAATGTTCCCTGATGCGTATCCGTAATTCCCTAATAGTCGAGCCCACATACACTTTACCACAAATACACAAGATAGCATAGACCACATATTTAGTCTTACAATTCAAGAAGTCACGTATTTGGACTGATAAGCCGTTATGACAGACAAAATTATCACCTGAAATGGCAAATTGACAAAAATTACATGAGCCACATTTAAAGAAACCCTTTGGTTTGGGTGGTAACCATGATCTGGAATTGGCCGAGTGGATTGTAGGGGCTAGAAAGGAAGGACATAAATGCCCCTTGAGTGTACGATTCCGCAAGAAAATGAATTTCGGATGATCAGCTATATAGGGTGTAATATTGGGGTCCAATTGTAACAGATGCCAATGCTTATTCAACAATTTATATAACACCTCTGAATTATGAACATATTTAGTGATGATGCGTACATCAGAGAACCCAGAGGGTCTTGGCCTCCCCTGGTCAATCAACATCTCATCACGTGATATAACACTCACCCGATTTATGCCATTTTGTATGCAACGATTTGAATAACCTCTTTGTTTAAACCGTGTATGAATTTGGGACACCTCATTAGTAAATTCCTCCAAATTACTACAATTGCGTCGTGCACGATAAAATTCTCCAAAGGGTATATTGTCTATCACTGTACGTTTGTGGCAACTGTGTGTGTTGTGTCTGATTACTAATATAGTCATTTGTAAAGGAAGTTGAAATGATAGAATGCATGTGAAATATGCAGAATGTATAGAAAGGAAATTGTATGTAAATCTTATGCACTATAATGCATAAAATGCTATCATGGTTGAAATGTGGTTAAATATGTGGCAGTGGTTATAGAAATGATAGAATGAATGAAGAAAATGATAGTTTGCAGTTAATAATATGGGTAAATAAACATTTAGAGAGCAGACAACTTTGCAAGGGGCACTTGATCATAGCAGATGGGAGAAATGACAGTAAGCTTGTTTTACAGGTTACACAGGGTAAGTGGCAGTTACTCTGTTACTCTGTTTATATGCATTTATACAAGAGATGTACATGTCACCTTCTTGAGGAACTGGACCTTGACGTCCTCAGTCTCACTGAGACATGGTTCACGGCCAGCTCTGTCACCAGCTTTGACACACTCCTACCTGAGGGTTACAAGATCCTCTCCGTGCCCAGGCCCAACCGTGCAGGGGGGGTGTGGCCCTTATCTTCCCTGAGTGGATTCCTGCCACTGTCACTCCTACGCAGACCTACTCCTCTTTAGAGTGTCTTGTCTGCCGACTCTCTCTCTCTCCTAGCCATTCCCTTACTGTGGCTACTATCTATCGGCCACCTGGTCAAATCTCCTCCTTCCTCTCTGAGTGGGCTGACCTCTCCTCCTCACTCCTGTCCTCAACCACTCAACTCCTCATTCTTGGTGACTTCAACATCCACTTGGATGCTTCCTGTCCCCCCACAGGACTCTTTCGTGACCTTTGCGACTCTCTCTCACTCTCTATTCTCCCGTCTGGGCCTACCCATTCTGCAGGGCACACTCTTGATGCTCTGATCTCTTCTGACCTTCCCCTCTCCGTCCCTCTCTCCACTCCTCTCTCCTGGAGTGATCACTTTCTCCTATCCTCCCACCTCACCCTCCCTACCCCACAGGCAAAGCCACCCTCATCACTGCCACCCACCTTCTCGGTCATCCGACCCATGAAGCGCATGTCAGTTGAGGCTTTCGCTGACACCTTCTCGCCCCCCTCCTCCCCCTTCGGCTGACTCCCACCCTGACACAGCCCTCTCCATGCTCCACTCTGCTATATCTGATACTCTTGATATCCTTGCCCCCGTCATGAGAATCCGCCTGAAGCCCAAAGGCAAATGTAACTCCTGGTATGACTCGGATCTCGTCACCCTAAAACGCAAGTGCAGGGTGGCAGAGAGGAAATGGCGTGCTTCATGTTCATCCTCTGACAAACTGGCATGCCGCCTGCTCCAAAGGCAATACCGTCTCTCCGTTCTCACCAAGAAGAGAGCCCTTATCCAAGCCCGCATCTCTGCGGCATCTAACAACTCGGCCGAACTCTTTAAAATCTGCAAGGAGCTTGCCAACCCTGCTGCAGTCTCTACCTCTCCTGTCCCCTCCCAGGCCCTCTGCACTGGCCTCTCACTTCATCTCTAAAACTCAGAACATCCTGTCCTCACTCTCCTCCTATCACCTCCCTCCCTCTCTTCCCGGCTCTTCCTCTTGCCCTTCTGCAGCCACCCCTTCTCCCTCCTTCTCTGCCTTTCCCCTTTTTTCTGCTGACGAGGTTTCCAGACAAGTCCGATCTATGAAAGTCTCGTCTAAACAGGTTCACCCCTGTTCTTCCAAACCTATCAAGGACCACATCGACTCCCTGGCTCCTGCCCTGGCTGACTTTTGCAACCACTCCTTCGCCTCTGGAGTCTTCCCATCCCCACTTAAGCACTCCCTTGTGCACCCTCTTCTTAAGAAACCCTCTTCTGACCCCTCCTGCCCGGCTAACTATCGCCCAATCTCCATCACTCCCTTCCTGGGCAAGCTCCTGGAGAAACTGGCCATCTCCCAGCTTAACCTCCATGCTGAATCTGTTGGTAGACTTCATGACCATCAATCAGAAGTGGCTTCAGAGCTGCCAGAAGCACGGAAACTGCTCTCCTGAACATCCGTGAGGACTTGCTCTTGAACCTCGACTCCAACACTCCGTGTGTTCTCATTCTGCTCGATCTCTCTTCTGCCTTTGACACTGTCAACCATGCCATCCTGCTCAACCGTCTCCGTGATAACCTGGGTATCACTGGTCAGGCTCTGGCGTGGCTGACATCTTTCCTCTCCAATCGTCCCTTCCAGGTCCAACTGGGGTCCTTCCTCTCTGACATCTTTTTCTCCACCTGTGGTGTCCCCCAGGGATCCAATCTCTCTCCCTGGCTGTTCAACCACTATCTGGCACTCCTTGCCCACTGCATCGCCACTCTCTGCCCCAACTTTCAGTGCTATGCGGACGATACCCAGCTCATTTTCAGGCTACCCTTGGCCTCCTCCTCTCCTTCCCTCATCTCTGACTGTCTATCTGCTATCCAGGAATGGTGTGCCGCCAATGACCTCTGCCTTAATGCCAGTAAGACTGAGATTTTACTCATCGGCACACCCACTCCATCCTTCCCTGCAGCTCTCTGGCCGGCCTCTCTTGGCCCTCTTCCTGCACACTCTCCTTCTCTCCTCATATATCTGACGTCTCTAAGAAGTCACACTACCACACTACCAGCTGCACCTCCTCAGAGGTATTCTTCCCTTCCTCTCCTTCCCCCAGAAGCTCACTGTCTCCCGAGCCCTGGTTCTCTCAAAGCTGGACTACTGTAACATCCTCTATCTTAATCTGCCTGTCTCCACTCTCCGCCCTCTGCAACTCATTCAGAACAGAACTGCAAGACTTGTCCTTGGCCTCAAGCCCAGGGACCGTATCTCTCCAGGACTGAAATCTCTACACTGGCTCCCAGTGGCTGCGAGGATAAAGTTCAAAACCCTCTGCATTGTCCACAAGGCCTTCTGGGGCCTGGGGCCCAAATACCTTCAACTCTCTCTTCCTAAATATCTTCCTTCCCGAGCCCTTCGCTCATCCGTCTCCAACTCCCTCAGGGTCAGCCGCTTCTCGAAGCAACGAGCTGGTGGTAGATCTCTCTCCGCGGCAGGGGCCTCTTTCTGGAACAGCCTTCCTGCCTCCCTGAAATTTGAGGAGAACCATCTCCGCTTCCGGAAGCACCTCAAAACCTTCCTCTTTGCTTCTGCTTTCTCTCTCCCTCTCCCCTGCTAATTCTTCACCGAAACTACACTGAATCTGCAACTGGGCCTCTCTCACCGACCTCGGTCCTGGACCCAGCCACTCTCCACTTGCACTGCCTCCCTGGCAACCCCTGCACTGCGGGACTGTCTCTGTATCCCTACAGCCCCCCTTCCCAGCACTTGTCTGCACTTACCCTGCACTTGCCACCAGCTGGCCATTTTCTTGTACTGCACTTCCCCCCTCCCCTTCCCCTTGCACTCTCCCTTCCCCCTACCTCCGCACTTGCGCGATCTGAATGACACCTGGCCTAGTAGGATCGTTGTCTGTCCTCCCCTTGTTTCCCCCCTCCCTGCCTCGTCGCGCCTTGAAACACTTGTGTATAGGCGCGTTACAAATGCCATATCATATCATATCATGTACCATACATGCCAATCCTCCTGATATTGATGGGAGACTCCCGATTTTTCAGTGAAAAATATTGTTATTTTTCACGTTCTCCCGCCGAAAATACACCTTTGCCCAATGCAATCCTATGACACAAATGTTGTCTCCCTATTTTTTGGAGGAAATGTCCCTTCCAGGTGGGTCGGAATGTTGGCATGTATGAAGTACTGTGCAAAAAATATTCATACTTGTACTTTGTTTTTATGCATGTGGATGTGCATGAATCTGCAAGGAGAAATGTTGGAGAGTTTACTAGTAGTTGCTGTAGGCGCATTGTGGTAACAGGGCAATTGTACTCGGAGTGATCAACAGTATATCTAAAGTGCTGAATTGTGATGATGGAGTTAGATGTAGCGGTCTTGCTTGTGATTGGTAGATGGTTGTGTGAATGCTTAACAGTAGCCAATGAGGGAATGGTGCAGAGAGTGAAGTGGAAAGGGTCGAAGGGCTGACCTAGTGTTACTTACGCGCTCCGCAGACAGCGCAGCTGTTCGCACACAGGACATGCGACATCCGGGGCTTCCGGGCATGAAATGGGAGCGTATTTTGAGGCTTAGCCAATCAAGTGTTGAGGTTCTGCTTCGTATTGAGAGAGGCTGTGTGTAGTGAAGATGGCGGAGGTGGAGAAAGTCAGGGTGATGTGCTTGGAGATATGTTTGTGAATGGTTTGGAGCAGTATGCTAAATCTAGGAATGTGGCTAACCATTTTGACACAAAAGGAGTGGAGGTGGTGTGGTGCACTGGGCCTGTTTTTAATTTGCAGGCAATGCTAGAAGTTTGTCAGGATATGGCTAGGTATAATAGTCCACATGTGGTTGTTCTGCACTGTGGTGCTTTGCATTTGGGCTATGCCAGTGCCCCTACTTTGTTGCAAGATCTGCAAAACTTGGTTCAGGCAGTAATGAAACTATTTCCAAATGCCAAGATAATTTTTTCTGGTTTGATACCTAGGTGAATATGGGACAATCGTTCTGTTTTTTGTCCTCCGCAAAATGTTGGTAGGTGCTTAATCAACTGAGGCATATTTGCTTTTATGACTAGAGCTGGCATGTTCTTTTGCAACAATGACAACATTGACTCTGGTAATGTTGATTACTTTAAGGAAGATGGCATGCCGTTATCTTTTTTGAGAAATGCCATGCTGTTTTGGAACCTAAGGGTTGATTTGGAGAAGCAAATGTGAAGATTTTTGGAGGAAAATAAGAAACGAAAAACAAAAAATACAAAATAAAGGTGTTTCTGAAGCATCTGCAAATAAAACAAAAAAAGGCTCTTTTCAGGGCCAACCTCAATGGGTAAATGAGGCACACTATTTAAATTTGAATTCCCTATGCTCCGATTTTTAGATGTGTCCGCGGACACCCGCACTGTCCCAGGACAATTCGAACACCAAGAAAGGGCTCAAATAATTCCATAAAGTATGCAGATCACCAGGGACATAGTGTGGGATATATGCAAGGGTGAACTTTCCCAGGAAAATACCTTGGATTGCTGAAAAAAACACTTTTTAGGTGTCCGGGGGCCCGGACAGTGTTCGTTAAGCTTAGCATGGGTACGGTCACAGGATGATGGCGAGGACACGTTGGCGAATGGGACGGCTGTCCGTAGGACACCAAATGTGCAAGGTCGGGTCTACGCATGCGTGCGGGTGTTCTACGAACAGTGTTCCTGTCCCCAAACTAATGAAAAATGTGACACACGTGTGGCGGACAGTTGCGGACAGGCACGATGTTCGTACAGGCAAGGATGTGCTACGCATGCGCCCAGGTGTTCTACCGACAGTGTTCAGGTCCCCAAAGAAAACAAATGTGCGTCACAACTTTGCGGACAGGCGGATGGGCTATGTGTTCTACGGACATATTCGTCCTGGTTATGGACAATGCCAACAGGGGGAATGTTGTGAGGACACTTTATTTCGCATAGCTACAAACATGCAGATGTCTTTAGTGTTCTGGGGACACCCCCATTTTGACTACGGCCAATTCAAACAGGTATAGTGTCCTTAGGACACCCCCATTCTGGTTAATTATGGACAGGCGGACATTGTGTGTGTCCTAAGGACACTTCCATCTTGATTGAGCACAGTGCGAACAGGGATAGTGTCCTTAGGACACCCCCATTTTGTTAAGTTGTGGACAGGCAGACATCTTGTGTGTCCTAAGGACACCTCTGTTTTGATTGCCAGCAATACAAACAAGTATAGTGTCCTTAGGACACCCCCATTTTGATTAATTGAGGACATCCCAGATAGTCGCACTGTCCACAGACACCCTAACTGCCTTTAAAAAAAATGAAGACACAAAGGAATATACTAACGACACACTTAATATTTTATTATTGTATAAAAGTAAAAGAATTATGTAAAAGAGGGGGAAGCAGAAACGAATACAAAAACAGGAGAATTAGGGTTTGGACATGATGGATGGTAGGGGAGGAAGGGAGTGAAGTCTCATTGTAACGTTTTTCTTGCTGGGGAGTTTTTGGGGATAGTTGGGTGGGACATGGAGAGGGGGTACAGGTACATGTGTGACAGTGATATTTAATTTTTTCTCTTATACAGTCCTCCACAAAGTTTTTTAAAAGAATTAAAATGTTCATTAACAGATCAATTTTTAGCTCCATTCGTTGCAGAGGATCGTCTAACGTCTCTCTTGGTATATTATGTTTATTGTCTATATGGTCTGTTAAAAAAAAAAAATTGTTAAGTACACATAAAGTAATGGTTATTAATTGGCTTATACAGAGAAGTGTAGTGTCGACCATTAGTATCACTGTCTTCACTCATTTCCTCCCGAGGAAAATTTTCTTACAGCCATTCCAACGTACTATTAACAAAAAAGAGGGCAATCCACATAGAAACCAATATTCATTTCATTGTCACTGATTCACAAAGAAAGTAATACATTTATGGAGAAGGAATTGAATCAGTGCCGTATAGGTCACTAGAGGAAACAACAAAGTACAGGTGCACTCTGGTAACTTTGCATATGGTATATAGGCAACAGAATTAGTCCACCGGCAGGAGTGCAACTGATTGAATTAGGTCACAAAGGTCATCAAGGGATAGTGAAAACCAAGGAAAGGATATGGAATGACTTTTGGTGGCCAGGATGTGACCTTCAAATTGAAAGATCCATTCAAGATTGTATCCTTTGCAATGAGAGTGATAAAGTGTGTATGGGTGCGAAGAATCCAATGCTTATGACAGAAATTCCTGAGAAGCCATGAGATGATTTAGGTATGGATATTTTAGGCCCAATCTGCAGTAATGGTAAGCAGCAGTTTTGTCTGGTTGTAATTAACTTACTAACCGGATGGGTGGAGGTATTGGTTAGGCTGTGCATTACTTGTAAAACGATTACTGAAATCTGTGGGAGAGAGGGGTTTCCAAAAAGTATTATGACTGACAATGGCACTCAATTGCGCTCGAAAGAAATGGAATTTTTTTGTAAACAAAATTCTATTGAACATAAGAAGATTGCCATTTATCACCCTCAGACAAATGGTGTAGTTGAGTGTTTCAATAAAGTACTTAAAGATGCCATTCGATAGGCCTGGTCGAATGGGTTAGAATGGGAGGAAGCGGTGAAAGAGAAAATTGTTGCTCACTGTTTCACTCCACATTGTACAACTGGGTTATCCCCATTTAAGTTCAGTAGAGGACGGAAAGCTAACACCAAATTAGTACCGTCCTGGATGGGGAGAGAAACTGATGTAAGGAAGGATTTTGGATATGTGTGTGAGAACATTAGGAACACCCAACTCAGGAACAAGTTAGCTCATGATAGATTTTTATCTGGAGGTGAAAATGTGATACCTCCAACAGTGGGAGGATTGGTAAGAATCAAACTTCCTCCTGTCCTGAGAGATGGACCGTGCAAATGGCCAAGCCCATAGGGGTAGTTTAAGTGTTGAGGCGCATGCAGTAAAGGTAGAAGATGGAAGAGTTTGGAATATGGAAAGAGTGTGTGTGGTAAAGAGACATGGTGACAGAACTACTCATAGTGACAAAGGCACAGTTGAGAGTAGGAGTGTGCAGAGATTGTCAGTAAGTCAGGTGGAGTGAGGAGAATAGAAAGAGACACAGGAGACAAAGGAATGCTGAAATGTTCCTTGCCAAAAGTTACCACAGATATTCCACGCCTGTCAAGATCGGGAAGAGTTAGTAGCAGGCCCTGTCATATGGAAGACTTTGTGTAAAGATTGTTTTGTGTTATAAAAGGCAAAGGAAGGGAGATGTGCCGTCTGTGTTTTTACAAGACACAGGCTTGTGATGTTCCATGGTCATGAACACACGATTGTTAATCGCGTGCAAGCGCCGTGGAATCCTGGAGGCATATTGAAGAGTGACAGCATTTCCAAGCTGGAGTCCGGTGGGGCTCACATCTACCATACTTACTCCTTTTTTATATATATATATATATATATATATATATATATATATATATATATGGATATTCACACTTCAGCTAAGCAACCATAACTCGCGCCACCACCGTGCACTGCTAGGACTAACACCCACCCAGGACATCAAAGATGACATCACAAATGTCATTGATATAACCCAAGGTGCAATGTGCTGTGCAAATAGCAAATTAGATCTCGGCATATGTGGTATGGAGTGTGCAAGCCGTTTCCCCATTTGGGGTGTCGCATCTGGGGCAGAGCGTTCCTAGTTCTCATCCCACAATGGGGGTACTTGGACATATTCCTTAAATGGTTAAGATTCTTCATATTGACACAATACTGCCCAGTTACATTGAGATTATTGCAGCCAAGTGGGCGAAACAGGGTATGCCATTATCATGGGGTATCACTTGACGGTCTTGCATGCATCTACGTCAGTGTAGCTGAAACTAATGGTTACATGCTTTAGTGTTACCCACGCAAATTTGTTAAAATCTACGTACCTGTAGTGCCATAGAATATAAGCCATTATTGTATTCTACATACCGAAATATATCTAACCCCTGCATTGATTTTGGAGGCTAAGAAAATAGGATCTTGGCCTTTAGGACTATTGTGTATGTGCCTAAGACTAACTTGTTAGGCACAGCTCAGCATGCTGTTGTAGACCTGACTATGTATTGGACACATAGAAAACAAAAGTGCCAAAAAACATTAATAAACATGAACACATAGTAAACATTCTGTGAAAGTTCAACTACAAAACTAACTGCAATACATTAGATAATGTTACTTTAGAAGGTATTCCAATGACCATGACATATGTCACAAGTAGATGCAACCAAGCATGGCTCTACCACGAATGCAAGTTTGGGCGGAAAGGTGTGTATGCTAGTAATGTTCAATCGCCCAAGAAGGTATACAGCTCTTCATCTCTGTTGTGCCCGATTGGAAATTTGGTATTGTAATTTACTATGTAGTGGGATTCCATTTGTCTCAGCTTTCTTAGTGTGTTACCACCTCTAGGTGTACATTGGTGGTATCAATTGCAAAATATTTAAGTGAGGATGTATCTCCTTGATGTACTTCCTCCAAATGCTTGGATAATGGGTATGCCATATCTAGGTTTTTAATCGCTCGCAAATACTATACAATCTGCAGTCTCACTTCCAGTTTGGTACTACCTTGGTTCTTCTGAGTGTATTCTTTCGGTTCTTCGAACCTGTTCGTTTGTGAAGATTTCCATGATGTCTTCGTCTTCTTCTATCCCGCGGCCGGGTTTCAAGAAGTGTCGGGACTGCGGTTCCAAGATGTCGCTGACGGACCAGCACGACGCCTGCCTCTGATGCCTCAGTGAGGACCACGCCATGGACGATTGTGACGAGTGACAGTCGTTAACATCGAAGGCCTTGCGGGAGCGTAAGAAGAAGCTTTCTGTCAGTAAGGTGTCCAAGCCCCGGAAGTCGAAATCCACTGGGCTTTCGACTGACAATTCGAGGGGTGACTCTCTGCATCGTCTGGTAAGTCCAGGGGGTCTCGGAGCGGGTCCTGCCATTCCTCTGCCTCTTCGAGGCACTCACGGAAGCGCCGTCATCGGTCGCCTTCCCCATCCTCGTCCGAGGACTCCGCCCATCGGCGGGTTGCTTGTCCCACCAAGCATTCCACTCCTGCGGAATGGGATTCATTCTGTAAGGAGATGATGCCGATTTTTCAGTCGCAGGGCTCCGTTCCGTCCACGCCGTCGAAACACTCTGGCAGGGAACGTGCTAGAGACACTGTTCGCACGCCTTCGGGCTCGAGCGGTCGTCGCGATCACCGGGAGCCTCTGAGGTCCCAGTCGGACAAGGTGGATTTCTCTAGCCATGCAGGCTCCAGGTCCCGGTCCTTGACGCTATCAAGACCGTCAGAGCCTGTGAGGTCTTCGAAGAAGACGTCGACGCCTTCGGCGCCGAGACCGTCGAAGGACTCTCTCGAGGCTCTGCCTACGAGGAAGCCATCGACGCCATCGGCGCCGAGGCTGTCGAAGGACACGCTCGGGGCTCCTTTCTCGAGGCCTGTGTCGAAGCCATCAGCGCCACGCTCAACGTCGTCACCGATTCCGTCAACGCCCTCGAAGCATTTCGAGGAGGATTTTTCAGAGGTGCCCCGGAGACCGGTGGAAACTTTGAGAAAGGCCCTGCAGAAGTCAATAAGGTCTGTATTCGAGCCTTTTTCTGTGCCCTCATCCAGGGATTTATTCCAGCCTCTGGATTACATCTCTGAGGGGGATGAAGGGTCTGATGAAGTTATGGTTCCTGAAGAGGTTCCTGACAAACTCATGTCTGGTCATAGCCAGCTAGAAGACCTGCGTCAGTCCTTGCACAATGCCAGTGGTCTGGACACCTCTCCGGAGGTTGAGTTCCGCAGGCCTGAGCCTGGCACGCACGCCGAGTCCTCGTACCGGCGCCTTATGTCGAGGGTGACGGAATACTTGGGATTGTCTGCGCCACCAGTGGATTTTCTGCAGGATGACCTGACGGATATCCTTGACCAAGGTCCTGCAACTGACCCGGTACTGCCATTCCATATGGCCTTGCAAAGAAGGGTGGTAGCGGCTTGGACTGCTCCAGAGAGTCTCCCGGCAGTGAGCAAGTCTTTGCCGAAAAAATACCGTCCAGCCAGTAGCGACCCCAGCTACTTGACTACGCACCCCACTCCGGAGAGTTTGGTGGTGCAGGCGGCTACAGCCCCGGCAAAACAAGCATCGTACCCTACCATCCCTCCTGATAGAGACGACACACGTTTTGATGGCTGGGCAAAGAAAGTGTTTTCTTCAGGGGGTATGGCTTTACAGGCAGCCAACTCTGTGTGTGCCTTAGCACGTTTCACTCATACTCTGTGGAATTGTGTCTCTTTGGCGGCTGACCATATTCCCGAAGGGGAGGAACGGGATGGTTTCCTTGCTCTTGTTCAGGATGGCAAGGATGCCATTTGTGAATCCATTCGGTCGGGTCTGGACATGGCAGATTGCGTCAGCCGGTCCATGGCGGCGAGCACCATAATGCGCAGATGTGCGTGGTTGCGGAAGTCGGGGTTTGCTCCTGATGTACAAGCCCGGCTTCTCAACATGCCCTTTGATGGTGAATATCTTTTTGGCAGCAAGGCTGACGAGAGCCTTGAGAGGTTGCAGACCGCCAAAGCTGCAGCGAAGTCGTTGAGCGCTGCAGTTCTCCAACCTCTGCCTTTTCGTCCTAGGGGACAGCAATGGAGGGGAGGTTCCTTTCGATATTACTCATCCTTTGGTAGATTGAGAGGAGCTGCAAGTCAAAGGGGCCACCGTAGGAGTAACAGAGGTGGAAAACAAGGTACTCGAGGTGCCAAGGCCGCTAGGGCAGTTGCCTCTTTACCCTCAGGCAATGCCGCAGCCGCATCAGCTCAGTCATGAGGCCATGTCCCATAATTCTCCGGTTGGGGAAAGGTTAGTGCAGCATCTTGTAGAATGGCGTGCCATTACTTCAGATGTGTGGGTTCTGGAGATCATAGCCCACGGCTACTGTCTTCCTTTCCGGCAGAGGCCTCACGAAAATCCAACAGGGAATCTCTCTTTGACGAGTTTGGATCCGTTCCTTGCGCAGGAAATAAAATCCCTGCTGGAGAAAGGCGCCATAGAACTGGTGCCTGTAGCGGAGAGGAACAAGGGATGGTATTCCCCTTATTTTTTGATTTTGAAGAAAGATGGAGGATTGAGACCCATCATGGACCTGCGTGGTTTGAACAAGCTCCTAAGGAAGGACAAGTTCAATATGGTTACTCTCTCTCAAGTCCTCCAGGCCCTTCAACTTCAGGACTGGTTGGTGTCTCTCGACCTCAAGGACGCTTACTTTCATCTGCCGATCCATCCCAAGCACAAGAAGTACCTGAGGTTTGCGGTTAGCGACTCGCACTTTCAGTTTCAGGTCATGCCGTTCGGATTGACCTCCGCCCGTGGGTTTTCACCAAGCTCATGGTGGTGATGGCAGCGTATCTCAGGAAAGGGGGGATTCGCGTCTACCCCTACCTGGACGATTGGTTGTTCAGGGCGTGCTCTCCTGAGCATGTCCTGGATCATCTGTCAGTCACCTGCCACTCCCTTCACAAGCTGGGATTCTCCCTCAACTTAAAAAAGTCCCACTTGATGCCAACGCAGCGGCTCCAGTACATCGGAGCAGTGCTTGACACGCCCCTGGGGCAGTGTTTCCCTCCCCCAGGTGAGGGCTCATTACATTCAGCAGATGGTGCACAAGTTTCAACATGCCCAGAATCTCCCGGCGTTCGAGTTCTTGAGGATGCTCGGCCTCATGGCATCCTGCATTCTTCTGGTGCCAGAGGCCAGGTTGTGGATGAGCTCTCTGCAATGGGCTCTCAAGATGCAGTGGTCACAGTCCTCCGGCAGGATGTCGGACCCCGTTCAGGTGCCGTCCTCAGTCGCCCAGGATCTTCTGTGGTGGGCCATCGAAGGTAATCCGATGAGGGGGGCTCCATTTTGACTACCCTGGCCAGAGGTGACAATCGTGACGGACGCATCCCTCACAGGATGGGGAGCTCATGCCAACGAATAAACAGTCAGCGGTCGTTGGTCTAGACTCCATATCAATCTGTTGGAGCTGAGGGCCGTCAGGCTTGCCCAGAAGGCTTTTCTGCCGACTGTGCGAGGAAAGAATGTCCTGATTCTGACGGACAACACAGTGGCCATGCACTACCTCAACAAAAAGGGGGGGCAGGGTCACTTCCTCTGTGCAGGGAGGCAATGTAGCTCTGGTTCTGGGCCATCCAGCAGGAAATTTTGATCTCAGCAGTTCATCTGGCCGGAGACGAAAACGAGACAGCGGATGCTCTGAGCAGTCAGAGCACGATCTCTCATGAGTAGGAGCTGGCTCAGGAGATTCTCCTGGAGATCTTCACCCTTTGGGGGACCCCACAAGTGGATCTCTTCACCTCCAGTGTCAACCGGAAGTGCAAAAGGTTTTGTTTGCGGGTATTTCCTCCAAGAGGAGCCTTAGGGGACGCGTTTGTGGTGGATTGGTCCTTCCCACTGCTGTATGCATTTCCTCCAGTCCCTGTCATCCCGCAAGTGCTGCAGAGGTTACGGAGGTTCAGTTCCCGGATGATTCTCATTGCTCCGGCATGGGCCCAAAGACCGTGTTGCCCGGACCTTCTCGACATGTCCATATGCCCTCCACGCCGTCTTCCCTACCGAGACGATCTCACGGGAGGGGGGTCAGGTTTTCCATCCAGAGGTCAGATCCCTCAACCTTCACACTTGGCTTCTGAAAGGTTGAGGTATAAGGATTGGGACCTCCCTGAAGACGTGATGGAGGTGTTTCTTTCGGCCAGACGGCCTGCAACAAAGTCCCTGTACCGTTGCCGTTGGAGAAATTCCTGCAACTGGTGCAGGGTTAAGAATGTGGATCCTTTTTCATATGACATTCCTGTGGTTCTGTCTTGCTTTCTTTAGCTACAGGGGCTTGCAAGTGGGTACCATTAAAGGTTACCTGGCAGCTCTGTCTATATTTAAGCGCTCGTCTGAGTGTTCTTATTTTAAATTTCAATTTCTCAGTTTCTGAAAGGGCTCACTAATGTGTTTCCACCGTCACCTTTCCAGGTGCCCGGTTGGGATTTGAACCTTGTTCTAAAATTCCTAATGGGTGCTCCATTTGAGCCTTTACATTCTTGTCCTTTGAGACTGTTAACCCTTAAAACTGTATTTTTAGTTGTGGTTACTTCCGCTCGCAGAGTGAGTGAGTTGCAGGCACTTTCTGTTAAGCCACCCTTCACGGTGTTTCATAAGGACAGGGTTGTCCTTAGGGTTCGTCCTTCCTTTCTTCCGAAAGTGGTGTCCGAATTTCATTTGAGCCAGAAGGTCATTCTTCCGGCATTTTATCCTCCTCCGCCTCCTGGTAAGGAAAGGGAGAGGCTCCATAGGTTGGATCGTAGGAGGGCTTTAAGTTTCTATATTTGACGCATGTCCCGGGTCAGAGTGGACAATCAGATCTTCATAGGTTACGCTGGAAGACGTTTTGGACAAGCTGTTTCTAAGCAGACTTTGTCTAGATGGAATATCTTAGCAATTTCTGAATGTTACTGCTTGGCGGGTAAGGACCCTCGGGTAGGCTTACGGGCCCATTCTACTAGGGGTATGGCTGCCTCTACTGCCCTGCAGAGGGGTGTTCCTATTCGTAACATCTGTGAAGCAGCCACATGGGCTTTGGTCCATACTTTTGTCAGACACTACTCCCTAGATTCTATTCAGGATCTGGCCTTTGGCAAGGCGGTCCTTTACTCTGCAATTTAATTGGGCATTCTAAATTTCTATATTCTAAATTCTTTTCCCTCCTCCATATGTTTGTACTGCTTTGGGAGTTTGTCATAGATATGGAATACGTCGGAAGACCCAATCCCCTCGAAGAACAAGTTGCTTTCTTACCTGGTAATGTTCTTTCGATATAACATCGGGTGACGTCAGCCGTCAGAGGAGGTCCTCGAAGGGGCGTATCGACGTCATCGACGCAGGACGCAGACGCCGAAAATTTTCCAAAGCAGCACAGCTGTGGTGATTACCTGTCATAGATATGGAACACGTCGTCGGACCATCCCATCGAAAGAACGTTTACAGGTAAGATGGTAACTTGTTCTACTGGACCAATTACAGAAACATTTGTCAGTGGACTTGGTGTTTTTACATGTACTACTTGTGTAGGAGAAAGTACCAGAAGCCACATCCTATTAACATAATATGGAGGAAAAAAGGTGTCTCGTATAATCTCCATACGTGATCTTACCCCAAAAGGAAGACTAGATTTATCTATCACAGGACTAAGTGCCTTTGAATGTACCTCTAGAGTAGGGACAATTACATAAGGTCTCGGCTGCCTTGTAGTTGCCACACCTGTACCCTCCTTCTGCATAGGAAGATACACAGGAATCCTTGCCTCAAGTTGCATGTATAAATGATGTATAGGTAGGCCCACTTCATGCAGGAGTAGCTTCTTGCACATCGTGGAGGTCTCTTGTTGTTGGCCATGACATTATTAGTATTGATGCTGCCCATTCTTAACCTTTTTTAAGGAAGGCAACAACATGCAATCTCCTCACGATTGGACCGTTCTTAGGATCTGGTAGGAAATTACGAACGTCAGTAGTTCTCCCCACCAACGAAGGGCATGAACGAAGAATGTAGAGAAAAATATCAAGGATGATCCGATGAACATTGTCATTGGGCACCACCATGGGCGCCTCCAAAGAGAAACTCAGTGAGAAAGGAATCGGGGAACTTCTCCCTCTTCCAGTCGTTAAAAAGGCAATCAAGATCTGGCATTCTTTCCTTCCCGATCAAGACTTAAACATGTCTCAGTCCAATGTTTAGCAAGCTCCTGTGGCTCAAGAACAAATAGCCTTCTTTCACTCCTTTTTTAGCAATTTATAAGAGTGTCCCGAAACACGCCACAGTCCAATTTACTCTGTATCTGTTTATTTGACAATTTCTGCGTCCTTCTTCCTCGTCATGGACCTCGTCTGCACGTGCTGAGGTTCTTCCCAGATGCTTGCTTCCGATGGGGGTGGAGGTGAAGGGGGTTCTCCAGCGCAGATCTTTACGTCTACAAGAAATATCCACGCACGTCTTCCTAGTACTTGCACTGCTGACAGCATTACATCCTCAACGATAAATGGGCCGTTAAAGTGTAGCTCGTGCCACCTACGCATAAAGTTCCTGATCAGGATCTGATCAACAAGGAAAAGTTTGGGAAGACGTCATTCTTCAGATCCAGTTGTTGGATTGTCTCCATCTGTGTTCTGAGCCCCACACCCCTTCTGTTTCAGCTGATCTGAAATGACAGAGATACTTGTAGTCATACATGTTAAGTAATCACGTAACTCCTTTCCTAACAATTCTGCTGTTGTCTGGGCATCAATTCTAGTTCTATATGGAGGTATGAGGGGTGTCCTCATCCTCCTCCCTGTCACTATTTCATGGGGCATAAGATGGTGGTCGGAACCTGGTTGATTTCTCAATGCATACAATGCCAGTAGTAGGCAATGCAAACATAATTTCTTCTGGGAAAGCTTCAGTTTGGCTATCCTTTCTTTAAACAGGCCGTTGAGTCTCTCACAGATGTTGTTCGCTTGCAGGTGATAAGATGATGAAAACCTGTGCTTTATACTGAGCAACAAGCGTATCTGTTGCTCAGTATAAAGCACTTCATTAAAAAATGAGGGCCATTATCTGATCTTAATACTTCACATATTCCCCATCTAGGAAATACTTCTCGCACAAAAACCTTTGCTGCGCAAGTGGAATCTGGATGTGTACATGGACCAGCATCAATCCACCTTGAATAGAGACATACAGCGACAATCATATATCTGTATCCATTACAGACTTGCAGCATGTCGACATAGTCGATATGTAAATGCAGAAAGGGAACGTTAGGTCTTGGGATAACTCCTCTAACTGTATGCAGTGGGTGCCCAGCAGTAAACCTTTGACATACAATGCAGTACACTACATAAAATGCAACGTGTTCTAATACATTTGGAACAAACCATTCCTCTGCAATTGTTGCAGCGAGGCTCTCTCTAGTGACATGCACAGGGTAGTGTAGCTGTTCCAACACCACCCTTAATAAGGCTACAGGCATCACCGGTTTACAAGTGCTCTCCTGTGGCCATAATGCTTCAGAAGGGGTTAAAGAACATCCCTTCCGCGTCCACAGGTCTTTCTCATCCTGCGGTGCTTCCCCTTGAATTTCCATTAACTGATTTTTAGACTAATTGTTATAACAATCGGTCACACTCATCATTACCACCATACTTTCATTCACATCAGGCGTTGCAAACTTCATGATACTGTCTGAACATGCAACATGTTTTGCTTCCTCGTCTCCAGCTTGATTTCCACGTGAGATAAAGTCTGCCCTTTTAGTGTGAGCTGCGCATTTAACCACTGCGATGGCTACTGGGAGTTGTAGTGCTTTAATAAGTCTTTCCAATAAGGCGGCACTTTGCACTGGAGTGCCGTCCGCTCGGAGGTAGTCCCCCTTTTCCAACATCCTAGCCCTGCATGTACCGTCAAGGTCATGTAGACGGGGTCACTGTACACGGTTACTTCCTGGTCTGCTGTTACGCTCACCTGGTATCCACAGGGACGCCACCCAGCCGGATTACTCGCTGGTATGCTTCTCAGCTTTGCCCTGATGTGGTCTGCGGGGAAGGTTCTGCCTTGTGGTAGAAATAGGCGTGCTCTCCGTCCTGCCTTCTTTGCAGGGGCACCTTGTCTTTCATGGGCGAGTGCGGTCCAGTTACTTCAGTGATGCTGGCCCGTTTGATATTGTTCAGGTAGGTCTTATTGCTGTTATTTAGTTTTGTTGCTATCCTGCATGCCTTTCTTTGTTAAAAATGTCTTTTTTTTCTCCCTTAGGTATGCAGAGCTTCAGCGCAGCGAACTGGCTTAGTTGAGCCCCGCTGGTAAATGATGGCGCATTAAGAGTGCTATGATGCGGTTAGTAAGCGCTATGCACAGCGCTGCGAAGTCTTGCCTTTGCTAACCTGTGTTTTCCTTCCTTGTAGGTCGCGGTGTTCTTCAGCGCGAGTGGAATGTCCGGAGTGGTGCCAGCCTAGAGGCTGTAAATGTCTCTACTGCTTTCTTTAATGTTGTCTCTACCTTCCTCTTTCTGGTCGTTCTGTCCGGGAGGCGTGCAGATTCGAGGAAGCTGTTCTCAGTAGCTGCAAGTGTTTAAAGATGAAGACTGCAGATAAGATGCTGCTGCTAATGATGTTCCTTTTGTCTCCTTGCAGGTTCTGCTTCTCCGAGGTTCGAGGGAATAGCTGGACACGGTGAGCGTCACATTGCAAGCTGCAAAGTAACGCAAAGCGTGTTGTCTTGCTCGGGTGTGGTTTAAATAGCCCCAACAAAATAGTCCAGGTAAAGTAGTCCCTAGGCTACCACACCCAAAAGACTAGACTGCATAGCTTGGTTCTTATGAAACAAGCTATGTGGATGCCTCCATATTGGCTGACAATATAATAAAGTAGTTCCCAAGCACATTGTTTTTCATGGTGTATGAGCCTGGCGCCATAGGAACCAGGACTGGCGCCATGAGGGCTTTTGAAGAGGATGCCAGGCTCTAGAGGCCCGAGTCCTGACTCCACCTGGCCAGTGGGTTTGCTAGAGGGGGTTTTGGGCGAGGGTCGGGACAGCACTCCCCCCTAAGGCCCCTCCCATGGTGTTTCCTCTGTCTGGCCCAGTTTTGGTTGGGAAGTTCTGATGGAATTTCCTGATTAGACGTGGTTTGTGGATATTCTCACTGGGCTCCCAGGATATATCTTGTGGACCGAATCCTTTCCAATCGATGAGATAATATAGCTTGGTCCTAGAGTATTTAGAGTCCAAGATATCTTTGACTTCGAATTCTGGTTCTCCGTCAACAAGTATGGGCTTAGGTGGTGTCCCAATCCGTGTGCCGGGTTGCATTGGTATCAGGAGGGACACATGGAATACCTGGTGGATGTGTAGATTAGGTGGTAAATCCAGTTTCACGGTTGCTGGGTTGATAATTGCCTTAATGGTATAGGGTCCTAAGAATCTGGGATGAAAGGTCTGGGTTCCATTGATGGGTATGAATTTAGCGGCTAACCAAACTTTGTCTCCTACTTGATAATCAGGGGCCTTTTTCCGGTGTTGGTCGGCAAATCGCTTTTGTTTTTCTTTGGCATGAATAAGGTGTTCCTTTGCCCTTTTGAAAGCCGGAGTAATGGTTGTGTGTAGAGTCTTTACCGCTGGCATTTCCAAGCTGGCTGGAAGGTCTAGTTCAGAGGTACATGGATGTCTGCCATAAAGGGTATAGAAGGGTGTTTGTCCCGTGCTTGAATGCAAAGAATTGTTATATGCATATTCGGCTATCCATAGTAGGTCTTTCCAATTCCTTTGTTCATGGTGCAGCATGCACCGTAAATATTGCTTGAGTGTCTGATTGGTTCTCTCGAATTGGCCGTCCGTTTGGGGATGGTGACTGGTAGATAGCCGAACGTCGATCTGCGCCACTGCACAACATTTTTTCCAGAAGTTTGAAACAAACTGGCTGCCTCGATCAGAAACCAGAACCGAAGGGAAGCCATGTAGCTTAACCACGCCCTGCAGGAACACTTTTGCTAAAGTGGCTGCGTCTGGGAGGCCTTTGAGAGGAATAAAACAGGCCATCTTCGAGAATAAGTCCACAACTACAAGGATGGTGGTGAACCCTTGGCTTGGAGGTAGATCAGTGATGAGGTCAAGGGAAAGAGTGTGCCATGGAACTGGAGGAATGTCCAATGGTTGTAGGAGACCAGATGGTTTTTGTTTCTGTGATTTATTTTGTGCGCAGACACCACAGGACTGAATATACTGAATGATGTCCTTACGCCAGGTAGGCCACCAAAAGTTCTCTTTCACCTTAGCTAGGGTTTTGGCGATCCCAGGATGCCCTTCGATCAGTGAATCGTGATAGCTTGAAATAATATGCTGTTGTAATTCCTTCTTGGGTACATATGGGCGATCCCTAAAAAAGGGTAGATGGTCCTTGGTGGTATATTGTTCTCCTTGAGTTTGCCATGCGAGGTAGGCATCAGGATTCATTGTCCGTTGGATTTCTTTTCGTAGTTCTGCTTGTGTTAAGGCTGTCATGATACCCAAGAGTTTGTCTTCAGGTATAATAGGTACTGGGTCTGGAGTTGTATATACAATTTCATCTATGCCCATGTGAGATAAGGCATCCACCTTTCCGTTTCTGTCTCCTGGTCGAAATGTGATTACATAATCATATTCGGGGAAGAAAAGGGCCCACCGTAATTGGCGCGAGGACTGGGCCTTGGCTGTTTTGAGATATTGCAGGTTTCGGTGGTCTGTGATGACTGTAATGGTGTGTCTGGCCCCCAGAAGGTAGTGCCTCCAGGCTTTAAAGGCTGATTTGATAGCCAGGAGTTCCTTGTCCGTAATGGCATAATCAATCTCTGGAGGTGAGAACTTTTTTGACCAGAAGGCCACAGGATGTAGCTGGCCGGTTTCCGGGTCTCTCTGTGAAAGGACAGCCCACATTGCGAGACTGGACGCATCAGTTTCAACGACATAAGGGAGGTCTGGACGAGGATGTCGCAGGATTGGAGCGGAGGTAAACCTTTGTTTAAGTTTGTGAAAGGCTTCTTTTGCTTCTTCGGTCCAAGCAAACTTTTTATTGTTTTTTCATAATATTACTGTGATTGGGTGCACAACCTGAGAGAAGTCTGGGATGAACCGGCGGTAGAAGTTCGCCAAGCCCAGCATGCTTCTTACCCCTTTCAGAGACATCGGTGAAGGCCATTTCAGAATGGCATCTACCTTGTGCACGTCCATTCTGATGCCTCCTGGAGTAAGGATAAAACCAAGAAATTCTACTTCGGTGACGTGAAAAAAGCATTTTTCAAGCTTTGCAAACAAGCGATGTTGACGGAGCTTGGTGAGAACTGAACGAACGTGCCTGACATGATCTTGTTCCGAGGCTGAGTATACTAAGATGTCGTCGTCTATGTACACTAAGACGCACACATCAATGAACTCCCTTAAATTGTCATTCATGAAATATTGGAATGCCGCAGGAGCGTTGCATAACCCAAAGGGCATGACTTGATATTCAAACACGCCGTAGTAGTCCCTAGGCTACCACACCCAAAACACGAGGCCGCATAGCTTGGTTCTTATGAACCAAGCTATGTGGATGCCTCCATGTTGGCTGACAATACAAGTAGTTCCCAAGCACATTGTTTTTCATGGTGTATGAGCCTGGCACCGTAGGCGCTACGACTGGCCCCATGAGGGCTTTTGAATAGGATGCCAGGCTCTAGAGGACCGAGTCCTGACTCCACCTGGCCAATGGGTTTGCCAGAGGGGGTTTTGGGCGAGGGTCGTGACATCTGCGTGATTCTCGAGCGAGACAATCAGCGCCACTAATTCTGCAGCCTGTGCCGAATAGTGAGACGGTAGTCGTGCACTTATCAATATTTCAAACTCCCCATTGGCCTTGTGCTTCACCACTGCGGCACCTTTATATCTTTGTCCATCATTTTGATCGATTCTAGACGAACCGCCAATAAAGAGAACGCATTTTCTTTCACCCTCGGAATCTCATCATAGAATTCCTCATAATTCGAGCAATTGTGTGCATGCTCGATTTCTGCTAGTGCTTCTGCTATGAACATGGCAGGTTTCACTATTCTACACCAGGCTATTTTAATCACTGGATTCGATATGACTACCTCGTAGGCAGAAGCCCTTTGAGAAGTCAATACGTACCTTTCGGTTTTTCCAAAATGGCAAACAAAGCATGTTCCACAAATAACGTCAAATAACGTCATAGAACATCCCATTACTATACTAGCAGCCCTCTCAATGGCGAACACGGTGGCTGCCAAAAATTGTTTGCAGGGAAAGTGATCCCTCATTACTAGGTCCAGAATAACACTATAATGTGCTAGAGGTGTGTACCCCAACGTAGTTCTCTGTGTGAGCACTGCCGACACAACTGTGCCATTCGTATGCGAAAATAAGAATTCCTCAGCATAATTGAAATCCCCAAAATGGAGCTGTGCAAATTGCCTTTTTCAACTCATCAAACCCTTCTTCCATTTCCTCAGTCCAGATAATTGTTTCCTGGGTTGCCTGTGCTTTTTTCAGAGCCTGCAACAAGGGCCTTATATATGAACTGTAATCAAAGACCCATGCTCTCACATAATTGCATAGTCCCAAAAATCATTGCATGTGCTTTATCGTATGCGGCTTTGCTATTTTTAAAATAGCCTCAGCTCTCTGAGGAGTAACTTTCTTTCCTTCATGCAAAATTAGCTGACCTATTGTCATGATGCCTACCCCCGGGGAACCAGACCAGGCCCAGCAACCCCGGAAGCAGGCATCAAGTTGTTTTGAGCAAGCCCAAAAACCCCTGCTAGGGGCTGTTTGGGTGCGGTACTGGCGCCTACGGCGCCAGGCTCATATGGAGAGTCAGTCCTGGCGCCATAGGCGCCATAGGCACCAGGCTCATAGAGTAGAACTTACCTGATGCAGACCATGCAGCAAGCTTACCTGGTGCAGACCATGATGCAGAGCTCCAAGCCAAATGAGGCTTGGAAGGGACTATTTTTTACTCGAGTGGGGCTGGGGAAGAATACTTACCTGGGACTACTTTGGGGGCTATTTAAACCACACCTGAAGAGCAGCACACGCTTTGCGTTATTCTGCATCCAGCAGCGTAACGCTCACCGTGTCTGCAAGCCTGCATCCAGTCTTCTGCCACGCCCGCCTCGAGTCTGCAGCTCCTAGAAAAAGGGAGGAACAGAAGGAGAAAAGGTTAGAATAAGAGCAAACCTTCGATCCTTACTTGAATTCCGGATCCACCGCACCATCGAGTTAGAAGAAAGAAGCATTTATGCACCGCCTCGCCTGCTGCAGCGCCGCGCTTAACTCACCGGCCTTCGCAGCATCCTCACGATCCACCGCATCCTTCTGCACGTTCCCGCCGCATTCTGGCACCTACGGGGAACACAAGAACAGCAAAGGTGAGCCAAGGAAATAAACAGAGGCAATAGTAACTACCCCCATAGACTTACCTGTACTATTCCTCTTCACGGGTCGGCGCAGTCTCCATTGCATCCTCGCCGTACCCCAGCCTCTAAGCGGAACAAAAGGACGACAAGGTGAGACAGCAAGACAAATAAGGGGAACTCTTCTCACCGCCATAGACTTACCTAATTTTACCGCCAGAGGCATAATTCCCCGAACTTCATATTTTCTCGCCACACCTGAATAAGGGAACAAGCAGCTTACATTCTGGCCTTATTTTATTGAACTGTGTAGGATAAGCCAAATCCTTACCGGAACTTCGTCAGCTACCACGAGGAACTCTTCGCTGGTGTCAAGCTGCAAACTGCAAGGAATCGGACAAGAGTGAAAGTCAGACATGTGAACTCTTACGAACTACATATTTTTCGGAGTCAATATTGTTCTGGAACTCACCAATTCCTTCGAGCCAGTGAAGCAACTGGTTATCAACGCGCCCCCGGCGCTCAATGCAGGATGGAGAGCTCATCTTTTCAAACCATCCAGTGAGACTATAAGAGGGGACATCAAAGGTGATCTGTGGGGAGAACAGCGGGGGCGGGGGGATTTACGCTCAACTCCACGGGTGGTTAATTCCCTTTCTCCATTTGCAGAAGAATATTCCTACGGGCCAAGCAAACGAAGCTAGGTGGGCCAGTCCAGTCCGTCATCTCGGCCATACGCGTCACATTGGTGGAGACCGCAGCTGTCCAGTTCAGATCGACGCCTCTGTGGGAGCCAGGTGAGCGTAACACCTATGTATAAACACTTCCTCTTGACAATACTGCAATTTATCCTTATCTACTTTATATCCTTAGCTATAATCATTAGCTGAACTGAGTCACATCTGCACTCTTACTCTGAGATGCTACAGACCAATATGTCATCTACGTATTGCAACACAACACTTTGTAAATCGATATTGTTTAATTCCATCTGTAAGACTCTATTAAAAATCAATGGAGACTCACAGTACCCCTGAGGCAACCTCATGCTTTTTAGTCTGATGGAACGTAAATTATGTCAGATCTTGTGAATCTTAATCCAATGGGACTGAGAAAAGCACATTTTTCAAGTCAATCAGCGTGAAATATCGTGCCTCAACAGGGATAATACATAAGATTGTTGCAGAATTAGGAACTAGAGGGAATGCAGCCTCTAAAATCTGGTTAATCGGGCGTACATCCTGACCTAAACGCCACAACCCCTCCTTAGATTGTTTGATAGGATATACTGACGTATTACATGATGACTCTGACATCCCTAAAATACCTTGTTCCATCATGGCGGATATCGTTTAGTTTAGTTAATTTATTTGTAGAGCGTTCCAATGCCTGAGGCATCCAGGCGCTTAGCTTACAGGTTGCGTAATTACATTTTACAAGATTACATATATACAATTCAGTATGGAGAGATATTGGCAATTTGCTTATATACAGAAAACATTTTCACAGATACAACAGAATGTTTGGGTGTTGACAATTTAATGCATAAGAAGTCATTTCAATAATAGGAGAGTTGTGCAAGATACATACAGTAAAAGTGGCAGAAGGTTTGGGTGTTGACAAGTTAGTGCATAAAAACAATAGCTACACTCATAGGAGAACTGTACAAGATACATGCAGTAAAAATGCGAGAAAGTGTGTTGGGTGTTGACAAGTTAATATATAAAAATAATTACAATCAGAGAAGAACTATGCTGGATACATAAGATAAAAATGGATGCAATGTTGGCGGGAAGCTGTACAGGTAGGCAGAATTGTGAGGATTAGCTGCGTTCTTGCTCATGTAGCCAAAGCTTGATATTTTTTCTAAATATGTTGTAAGAGGGTTCTGGGAAGTGCATTCCAACTTTTCGCTGCTAGGACAGGGAAGCTGATTCCTCCTGCTCTTTGTAGGTTAAACCTAGGGATCTTGATGCCGTGAGTTTGAGCAGTTCTGGTTGGGCTGGTTGGCAGATTGCAAATGAAACTGTTGGATAAGTATTGGGGTGCCACATTGGCAAGGCACTTGTGGGTAAGAGACAGGGTTTTGAGTGTGATTCTTTGCTTGACGGCCAACCAGTTCAGGTTGCCCCTAGTTTCAGAGATATGTGGTGATCTAGGGATATTCAGGGCTGACCAGATGGCATTATTTTGTATGACTTGCAACTTGTTTCAGTTCCGTTGGGTGGTTCCTAGGTAGAGTGCGTTGCAATAGTCAAGTTTAGATAAGACTAAGGCTCTAGCCATGATGATGCAGTTTGCCAGCATTAAGAATCGCCTGCAGGCAGTGATAAGTTTGCAGGTGGAGGCAGAGGAGGATGCAATGGCATTAGTTTGTTCTGAGAGCGGAATCTAGGTAGATGCCTAAGGTTTTCACATCCTTTGAGATTTTGATTATGTTACCATCAATGTTGAAGGGGGTAAAATGGTTGTCTAATTTATTCTGTTTAGCAGGTGACCCTAAAAGAGCAGCTCTGTTTTATTGTCATTAAGACAGAGTCCATGCTTGGCCATCCAGGCTTGAATAATGAGGTTAATGTTGTTAAGTGTTTGGCTATCTGTGGTGTAGTCAGGGGTGATGGGAATGAGTATCTGGGTGTCATCAGCGTAGTTTGTATAGGTGAAACACAAATAATCAAGGTCATCAAACAGCAGCTTGGTTAACACATTGTAGCATGTGGGTTCGGCGGAAACTGATGGTGCAAAGACCCGCATGGATCTATTGCTGAGAAATGACTTGATCCAGGCATTGGCTTCCTCTGAGAAGTGCACGGCAGATGTTAGGTGGTTACAAATGACTTTGTGGTTCACAGGGTCAAATGCAGCCGACAGGTCGAGAAGGAGTAGTAAGGTCAATTTTCCTTTGTTTTTAATGGCTTGAATTTGGGTCTTAAGGTCGATCAGCGCTGTTTCAGTCCCATGTCTGGGTCTGAATCCTGATTGTCTGAGACCAAGAAGATTATTGGATTCCAAATAGTGTTCGATCTGCAGGTAAACTGCTCAGTCCAGGATTTTTAAGAGAAAGGGTACTGTGGTGATCGGTCTATAGTTGGAGGGATTGTTGGGGTCTAGAGTCATTTTTTTTTAGTAATGGGATTACCCATGCATCTTTTAGATTGTTAGGTACAGAGCTGGATTTGAATGAGGCATTGATAAAGAATGTAATGAATGGGGCGAGTTCCTTAGCAGCCTTTTTAATAATGGGTGCGGAGCAGATATCTCGCAGACATTTCGAGGGTTTTAATTTCATAATGATGTTCTCAACCTCATTGAACATGGGGGGGGAGAACTTGAATTGGTTGTATGTAGTTCTGCCTGGAGAAGTAGGATTTGGAGTAATGGAAGTGTTGGAAATGTGGAGTTTTTAAATTCTATTTTGCTTTGAAGCATTGTAATTTTCTCTTGTAGTGCATTCTATATATTAGTGTACCAGGAAATATTTTTGGTACACATATCAGGAGGAGAGGCAGGCGATTCTACTCTTTCAAGATGTTGAAGAGTTCCTTGGTGCTTGATTTAGCCTTGATGATGAAGTCATTATGGTTGTCTTTTTTGGCTTGGACGATGGCTTCTTTGTAGTTAAGGGAAGTTAGTAAGAAGTTACTTTTGTTGTCTGCAGAGGGGGTACTTTTCCATAGTGCTTCTGAATTTCTTTTCAGTTTCTGTAGGGATCTGATGTGAGGAGTATACCATGAGTTGATGTGCTCTTGTGGTTTAGATTTGTGTAGTTTTAGTGGTGCTACCGTATTAATGGCTTTAAGTAAAGTATGGTTGTAGAGGTCAACTAAAGCAGTAGGATCCGTGAGTGTAATGGGAGGGCTGATAACTGGCGGGAGCAAGGGTAACAGTTTCTCCAATGTTATGTTGCACTTGTTTCTAGTATTTATTGGAGGGGCCAATATCGGTTTGTTAGGTTGGATACCTTCTTTTATGGTGAAGGAAGTCAGGTGATGGTCTGACCAAGCACAGGGTGTGTTAGATAGGATGTTTATGTCGCAATTGAGGTCAGCTAACCAGTCAAGGGTTCTACCTTTGTTGTGTGTTGGTTCAGTTATTCTATGTGTGAATCCTGATTCAGTGATAATGTCTGCAATGACGGAGGCCTTATGGTCTTTAGGGTCCTGAAAGCCTAGATTAAGATCACCCAGTAGGATGACTTGAGAGTTAGGTTTGGTATTTGACGATAGGAGGAGCGATATGTCATCTTCGAATGCAGTGGTGGGGCCAGGGGGACGTAAATGAGGTGTAAGGTGATGGTGCTGGAAGGTGAGGTTGGTTGTTTGATGGAAAGTAGTTTTGCAGTGGGCATAGTTTGATTAGTGATGGTTCTTAAGCCAAGTGTGGTTTTATAAAATAAAAGCAATACCCCCGCCGTTGGAGTGGTTGGAATCTTGGTTTTTCCGGATGATAGAGTAATTGTCAGGGATAGCGAGAGCAAGAGAGGGTCCTGATGCGGCGTGGAGCCACGTACCTCTGATTGCTATGAAGTCAAGATTGTGTGATGTGATGTGATCCACAATGTCAAGTGCATGGGCTGGCAATGATCTTGCATTGATAAGGGCACCATTGATTTCAGTTGGGACGTTGTCAGGTGTGTATTTCCGTAGTGGAGGGCACTGTTGGAGTGTAGGAGCAGTGGATACATGGACTTTGGCGAGGTTGTCTGCCATGGTGGTGCATTTGATGTTAGGGGGTGTATGCCGTAGAGGGAATCTGGAACCTATACTGGGATTTCTGTACTATACTGGGCATGGGGTTTTGGGTAGTGGTGTAGGGCTCATTTGGCTTGACCTAAGGAGAGGTATGATATGCGTGGGCAGGTCTTTAAAAGGTGGCGCAGTAGACAGTGGTGCTAAGGTAGTCGGGGGATAAGACTGTGGAAATCCTTGTTGGGATGTGAGGTCCAGGGAATGAGGGCTCGGAGGTGTGATCCCTTTGAATGCAGTGTGTCTGCCAGATAGTAAGGATGCTGACAGTGTGATGTCATTTGGTACTGTTTGTATGCAGGGTGGTAAGAATGGTGTGGGGGGTATAAGAGTCAGTGACGGTAGGAATAGTGCCATGGATAAGCAGATGTGTAGGGCTGTAGGAGTGGGGTAAGAATCTATGGTGGTAAACAATATGCGGCTAGTTCTGAAGATGACTAACGTGTATAGTTATGTGATTGTAAGGTAAATTGTGGTGAAGGCTTTAGCAGCGGGTAGCATATGCATGGCTATGCACTTTGTGTGATAGGCTAGGGTTAGAATGAGGGGTGGCTGCTAGAGGTGTCGTCTTACAGGGTGTGGTTAGCCTGGTGACTGTAATAGTAGTGTGGTCAAGCTGTATGAGCTGGACGCTTAGCGTGGCTGATGAACATTGGGCTGGGGAGCATCACTAGGATAATTCCACTATGGGTGTGAGACAAATAGGTAATGCAATACAATTGTTGGTAGCAAGATGCCCGTGGCAGCATATAACAGGCATAAACATTGAGTGACCTATTAGGGTGCAGTTAAACAAAAACGTTGCAGGAAAAATAGTAAATCTATGCAATACAAGTGGAGCAGGGTGGTCACTCAATGCTTTGAGGAGAATGAAGTGCAGACGGCGTATTGTTACAAATATGCAAGTCAGAGAAGCGACTTGTGCAATGCAGTTATGGCGTATTCGGAGTAGCTAGGAAGTGGGAGGTCGTAGCGGCCGCTTAATGCCAGGAAACAGAACTTGCATGCTGGGGAAGCTGTGTCTGTCTCTCGAGACATATCGTCTTGAAAATACCTTTGTCTGCCTCTCGAGACATGGGATACTGTCGGGGTTGAGGTCAAATTGCTCCTGGTTTCAATTTAATCTTAACTTCTCCAGTCCCTTTTAATAGGACTACTTCAAATAAATAAATAAATAAATAAAATAAAATAGGGGCCTGTGGTCCATAATGAAGCTGACACCTTTTGCCGTATCTTCATCGAAAAACTCGGGACGTTTCAATGCTAGCATCCTTTTTTTGAGGAACCTCGCATTTAATTGCTCTCACCCAATAAGTAATACTCGTTTCAAATACTACTTCGTCATCTGACGGATGGTCTCTAAATATATCCTTGTCAGTGTTGTCAGTCAATCTGTAACCTTCCCCAATGGCAATCACTGTGCACCATCGTCTTCCTTCATAATCAGTTCCATCAAGCAAAGCCATTACTCCCTGCACTATGGCTGCTTGTAATTCTAAGGGAAAGACTCGTCCTCCCTCTTCATCCATAGGTATCCTTGGCCTGAATAAAAACTCATCAGGTATCCTCACCATTTTACTCACTAAACCTGGTAGCCATGTTAACAAAATGCGTACCCCATAGTAAAAAACTTCTGGTTCTAATGGTGCTCCTCGTATGGCCATTTGTCCCGTGAATGCCATAATACATTCACTCACATTTAAAAAATCCATTCCTGGCGTCGAACATGCTATGCCTTTATCAGTAAATGAAATCGTCATGTTCAATTTAGTCATTAAATCTCGACCTAATATATTAACAGGTGTCTGTCTCGAATATAATAATGGTACAGACATGTCACATTCTCCTATAGAGACTTCAGTAAAAGGAACTCTACTTGTAACTCCTGTGAAACCTTGAGCATTCATGACATTCCCAGATAACGTAAATTTCCCCTCTCATATACATGAGCGTGTTGCCCCCGTGTCTACTAAAAAAGAAAATGATTTGTCTCCTATATTGACGTCAACCCTCGGCTCTGTCACGGCTCGCTCCCTTCGCTCCCGTTCCTGCCACTTGGGGGCATGTTTTGGGGTTTCTTCCCTACTGGACATTTCCTCCGAACCTTATGCTACAGTGTCCCGATGAATTGGGAGCGCTAAAACCTTATTTCCCAAATTACTTCCCTTCCGGATCCGTTCCAGGTTTTTGGCAGCCAGCATGCTACTGCTACTTTAATCAAATGACTATGCTTCCCAGAAAGCCTGGCTCACTGCCTCACCTCCTCCCTTGCAGGACAAGGCTGGGTGGAGGATAGGCAACACCTGTGGCTGCAGGTGCAGCAGGCGACACGCCTGAGGGGTGTGCTCGTTAAGCAGCTTTAAAAGCCTCAGTTTGCTTCAGTCCAGCGCTGGTCATTGTTGCAGCGTTCCTGTCCTGACTGGTCCCTTGTTCCTGGTTCCTAGTTTTTGTTCCCAGTTTCTAGTTAGTGTTTCTTGTTCCTTGTCCTGGAAATTCGTATTTGTATGCCTAATTGATTTCTGCCTTTTGGAAATCCCTTTCTCCCTTTCTCTGTCTGCAGGCAGCCTTTCTCTGAGCTTTCCTTTTGCTGTAGCCCAATTGCCTGTGTTCACTGTTTCCTAGAAATTGTCCTTTGCTACTGAAAGACTTGTTGCATTAATCTTTCCTTTACAGGTTTAGTTTCCTGCCCTTTCACCTTGGATGGGTGGGAAAGTTTCCCTTTTGATATCGTTTTCACTGCTCCTGATCCTTGCCTTCTATTGGGATCCATGCCATGTTTTCCTTTACACTTTTACATTTATTTCCTATTTTATTATTAGGTGTGGGAAGCCGTTGTAACTAGCTCCTATGTGATTATCTTTTGTTTTCCACACTGTACTATTCCTTCTTGCCTTTTGACTTGGGTTTAGGTATTTAGTCATCCTCACTCTTTGCCTTTACTGCCTTCTGGGTTCTTGTTTGATTTACAGGGTTGTGGGTTAGTACTGACTTTTGAGTGGTCTTTCCGGTCCTCGTGAATACGGACATCCAAGTGGTCTTTCCGGTCTTCGTGAGTACTGACATTCAAGTGGTCTTTCCGGTCCTCGTGAATACGGACATCCAAGTGGTCTTTCCGGTCTTCGTGAGTACTGACATTCAAGTGGTCTTTCCGGTCCTCGTGAGTACTGTTTATAATTGCCTTATTCAGTATTCTACAGATTGTCAGTTCACAGAATCTGTCCTTGCTTGCCCGCTACGTGGGTTTAGCGCTGTCAGTATCTGTAAGAGCATAGTGGGTAAAGAGTTTGCCGACTTCCCTTTCAGTCATAAGGAGGTCCTAAGTGTTTACCCCACATCCCTTTTCCTATATTGGTAATACTGTTTTACCTTATTGACGTTCCTGGGTTTTACATATATACACAAGACTTGGGTATTAGATACACGTTGTTAGATTCAGAGTTGTTCACAGTGCAACTGTGTGCACTTTCCCTTTTGCCATAGTATGCCTTCTTCCTTTCTTAACAGAATGACCAGCCCTTCTTCCCGTTTGTATACGGCCAGATCAAGAAAGAAGGGTAGCAAGGCTACTAAAAAATGTGTACAGAAAGTTTTGACTACGTTTGCCTGTGATAATCAAAACACTGATCCAGACTTAAATGAACTCCTTGACACGAATGGGTATTTACGTGCAAAATATTATACCCATCGCCTGGCCCATCATACATTGCCTGATCCTAATTCTATTTTTAATTTTGATCCGGATATGTCCGCACAAGCCTTAGCAGCGGAAAATAAAACACTGTTAGATTTACTAAATATGAGTACATCTGTTGTTGAACCCCATGATTCCGGTTGTGCTTTACCTCAGATTGAACAGTTTCATGATTCAAACATAAAGAAGGAAGGGGTTCATTACATAACTTCTGTTTTCAGCCCTCAGCCAACTGCTTACTCCTCTGCACAAGTACTTACTGTAGTCCCTAATGTCAAGAGGTCTGATGTCAGTAGTTTACTTAAGGGTAACACAGACCAAGTCGGTAAGCGAGAGTATAGATCACAAGACCTGCAAGCAGTAAATGACGATGTACAATCAGTACACGTCCAGATGACAAGGGCAGGTTCCAGCCCCGATGCCACCATACCTTCCCTTGTGACTACTGATAGGGATGTACAGTTAAGCCTGGGCATGTTAAGAGTTGAATTTGAGGAATTAAGACGAGAATACATCAGTTTACTAGAGGAGAATAAAACTTTACGATTTTTTCTGACTACACCTCAAACTTTATCCGTTGATGAAGTGAATACTGTTCAATCTCTGAGTGAGGAGGTTTTAGTAGGTCATGATACTTGTCAATATGAAAAACCTATTGGGAGTGAAAGTCCTCTTTCTTGTACAGCACTTATTCGGAGCACAGATTCTGACAATTGTTCTACCGTTTGTCAGGAATTGCTGTTAGTAGAAGATTTACAAGTCACTCCTTTGCCTAAGAATTCCTCTGTAGCAGTCAGTCATAATTCAGAGTTTGAACACATACATGCTTCTGTATTCCAAACACAATCCACAATGGTTGCGTACACAGAATCAGTCATTACTGTAGGCTTAGGTTCAGCCCTTGATCCAGCTGCTGAGACTGAAGTAAACATTCAAGCTGATGTGGAAAACGATGCTACCTCTGTGTTCACTCCTCCTTCTGCCAGATTTTGTCACAATGAACAATCAAAGACAGTACATAATTCTTGTTTTGATGGACTCATTCCACAGTATACTAAAACAAGGACCAGGCAAGCGATTCCTGAACTGTTGATTGATAATCTGCCACCTTCAGAAGTTAAGACAGAGGAATGGTCAATTGACGAAATCCTGATTAACAGAGACTTTACTATGGTGATTCCTCTGGTTGATTTTGACTTCTACAAAGGAAGAGACTCTGTGTCATCCACTAAGGAGAGGGACGGCAGGGGTACAGCTCAGACTTTGGTTACTGGTGCCAAGGGGTCAACTGCCTTAAAGGGGCTTTCCATTCCTGAACCACAAGTGTGTCTGTCGACTTCTGGGACTTCAGACTGTCCTCCTACTACCATTGACTCTTCAATAATCCTGTCCACAGCTCTGCAGTCATCGTTGGCACACGTATCTTCGATCAACAAAAAAGTGCTATGTCTGCCAGTCACCCAAGAGCCTTCACCATGTATGCAGTCAGAGCCAAAGACCTTGACAAGTTTGTCTTCAGCTAACAAGACGACTCCAGCTTGCATGCCCTCAGCCTCAGAATTTACTCTGGCATGTTTGTCTTCGGCTACAGTGACTCATCCAGCAGATTATCCTTCAGCCATGGAGCCTCCGGTAGTACATTCTAAGTGCATGTCTTCGGTCCCAGAGCCTACTGCTAGTTTGGCTTCAGTTCATGAGAGACCTGTATCCTGCTCAGCCTCGCTGCCAATATCGGAGGTGTACCTGTCTACACTGTCGGATCCTGCTGCATATTCTTCTGCTCCAGAGATTCCTCCTGAATCCCAACCATTTACTGATGAACGTCCATCTTGCCCTTCTTATGCTTTATGGGGATCACGAGAATGTCTGCCTTGTACACAAAACAATTCTCCCAACTACTTGACTGTAGCATCAGCGCCTCCCAAAGATGCTACATCTGAGCCTGAGACTTCTGCCAGCTCTCTCTTCAGAAACATCAAGCCGGCTCACGACTCGGGAGGGCCTTACATGCGAGGCCGCTGGACTTGCCTGGAGTATCACGAGAGAGAAACGGATGCCATCCGCCACGGCCCAGTCACCGAACGAGTAGCCGACCAGGATAGCGGGCTGGACGGTCCGCGTTTGGAGTCCGGTTTGGATCAACCGCTTGACAACCCTTTTGTTGCCGGATCCCACATGAGCCTGAGGGAAGGGACGGGCACGGCCCTCCAGCTGCAGCGCCAGTTGGGTGCTAGTAGCCAAAGGAGGGGAATGTCTGCTGCAGTTCAAGATGTGCCTGTTTTTGCTCCCGCTGCTAGTATGCCTGATGTTCCGAGTACTGTGTCTAACACTCCTATCAGTATGCCAAACGTTCCTGCGGTTGTATCCCACGTGCAACAAGGTGGCTACTTGACTGGCTACATGACTGTCAATGGGAGTGCCAGCCTCGTACAACCCATTGGATCTCCAGACCTCCAAGGCATGGAATTTATGCAGGCGAATCTTTGTCACTTTCAACCACAAACCTTTACCCAGATGGATGACAGAGTATCCGAACCTCTACCTCAGCCGCCACCTTCCTCTTCCGAACATAAACATTTCCTGAAACCTGCTGTTTCCTCACCTCCTGTGTGTCCGCTCTCGGCAGTGAGGCTAACAGAACTTCTACCGTTGTCTAAGGCATGTAGCACCAGCCTGCCTCTCTCCTCAAAGATGTATGCATATCCTCTTCCAGTGACTAAGCTTCCTGGACCTTCCAACTCTGTTTCGAGTCCTGCAAGTCCTTCATGCCTTTCTTCGACCCATGAGTCTCTTCCTCACCGAAAACCCGCCTATGGCTCTTATAGACTGCGGCCTGATTCTATTCATTCCAGTCCTTCTGCTTCTGCCCGTGGTTCGTCGTTTCCGTCAGTGCCACTTCTGAAGACAAAGCGCTCCTGTCATGGAAAGAAGATGTTTTGTGCGAGTTACGGCCGCCTGGAGTCGGCCGTGGGAGGGGGTATAGTGTCACGGCTCGCTCCCTTCGCTCCCGTTCCTGCCACTTGGGGGCATGTTTTGGGGTTTCTTCCCTACTGGACATTTCCTCCGAACCTTATGCTACAGTGTCCCGATGAATTGGGAGCGCTAAAACCTTATTTCCCAAATTACTTCCCTTCCGGATCCGTTCCAGGTTTTTGGCAGCCAGCATGCTACTGCTACTTTAATCAAATGACTATGCTTCCCAGAAAGCCTGGCTCACTGCCTCACCTCCTCCCTTGCAGGACAAGGCTGGGTGGAGGATAGGCAACACCTGTGGCTGCAGGTGCAGCAGGCGACACGCCTGAGGGGTGTGCTCGTTAAGCAGCTTTAAAAGCCTCAGTTTGCTTCAGTCCAGCGCTGGTCATTGTTGCAGCGTTCCTGTCCTGACTGGTCCCTTGTTCCTGGTTCCTAGTTTTTGTTCCCAGTTTCTAGTTAGTGTTTCTTGTTCCTTGTCCTGGAAATTCGTATTTGTATGCCTAATTGATTTCTGCCTTTTGGAAATCCCTTTCTCCCTTTCTCTGTCTGCAGGCAGCCTTTCTCTGAGCTTTCCTTTTGCTGTAGCCCAATTGCCTGTGTTCACTGTTTCCTAGAAATTGTCCTTTGCTACTGAAAGACTTGTTGCATTAATCTTTCCTTTACAGGTTTAGTTTCCTGCCCTTTCACCTTGGATGGGTGGGAAAGTTTCCCTTTTGATATCGTTTTCACTGCTCCTGATCCTTGCCTTCTATTGGGATCCATGCCATGTTTTCCTTTACACTTTTACATTTATTTCCTATTTTATTATTAGGTGTGGGAAGCCGTTGTAACTAGCTCCTATGTGATTATCTTTTGTTTTCCACACTGTACTATTCCTTCTTGCCTTTTGACTTGGGTTTAGGTATTTAGTCATCCTCACTCTTTGCCTTTACTGCCTTCTGGGTTCTTGTTTGATTTACAGGGTTGTGGGTTAGTACTGACTTTTGAGTGGTCTTTCCGGTCCTCGTGAATACGGACATCCAAGTGGTCTTTCCGGTCTTCGTGAGTACTGACATTCAAGTGGTCTTTCCGGTCCTCGTGAATACGGACATCCAAGTGGTCTTTCCGGTCTTCGTGAGTACTGACATTCAAGTGGTCTTTCCGGTCCTCGTGAGTACTGTTTATAATTGCCTTATTCAGTATTCTACAGATTGTCAGTTCACAGAATCTGTCCTTGCTTGCCCGCTACGTGGGTTTAGCGCTGTCAGTATCTGTAAGAGCATAGTGGGTAAAGAGTTTGCCGACTTCCCTTTCAGTCATAAGGAGGTCCTAAGTGTTTACCCCACATCCCTTTTCCTATATTGGTAATACTGTTTTACCTTATTGACGTTCCTGGGTTTTACATATATACACAAGACTTGGGTATTAGATACACGTTGTTAGATTCAGAGTTGTTCACAGTGCAACTGTGTGCACTTTCCCTTTTGCCATAGTATGCCTTCTTCCTTTCTTAACAGGCTCCTCCTTTTTCTAACAAAGGTAACTGTGATATCCCAAACTCACACTCATCCTGCATCATCTGTCTATCCATAGCATGGACAATGGTTCCGCACCACCTTCTTCCTGGCAGTAATCTTAACCTGCTCACGTAAGGTGGCAAGTCTCCCCCTCTCACCATGGGACTGCCCTCTAGGTCGATCTAGTTGCGCCAGACATTCTGACGCCCTCGATTTGGGTAGATCTAGATCTGACCATCTCACTTCTTAGTCCAGCGGAGAACATCCCTCGGGACCACATGCATTACCTCCCTCCTTCCCACGGAAGGTTTCTCTGTCTTTGTCTGCCATATCCTGTCCCCAACTTGAGTGGCTTCCTTCCTCTTCATCTCTATTCAGAGTTAGTCTATCTAAAGACAACTCTTTAGGCTCAAAACTACATGAGCCTCCCTCTCTGTCGTACAGCTGTGTACTCTCGAGTCGATCATTTTTACCCTTTCCTTTACATTCCTGCTCAGTCCTCATATCATGATAGACTTTATCGATTGCGTCCCCAATGCTTCTAGAGTCAAACTCATCCTCTAGATTTGCTCTAGACGGACCTGGCATCGGTTCATGTGCTGGGAAGAATTCTTCTATGTCCTCCCATGCTCCTACTGGATTAGTATCCATTAATTATTTTTCTACACGCTCAATGTCACATGATCTCTGCCTTCTCGTTCGTTCTATTTCATCATCAAACTCTCTTTGCTTCCTTGCTTCTTCTCTCACACTTTCTTCTTCCTTTCTTTTCATATCTCTTCTCTCTTTTGCCCTTTGTATTTCTTTGTCTCTTCGTCTTTGTATCCTTTTATCCCTTAACTTTTGCTCTTCCTGTGCCTCTCTCTTTCTTTCTAGTCTTTCTCGTTCTCCGATTGCCCTCTGTCAGTTGTCATATTTTCTTTGCTCCTCTGCCCTTTCCTGCTTTTTCAGCTGTACATCCTGATACCTCTGTTCCTGTCTTTGTCTATCCTTCCTTCTTGCCCCATCTTCTTCCAATCGTTCCTCTCTATACCTATCTTTTTTGTCTTGTTCGTCTCGTTCTTCTCTTTGCCTTACTTCCTCAATGCTCTTACCATCAAGTTTGAGCAAAATCTGACTACCCATCCATTTGTTCTGTATGAACGCTACCTCATCAGCCTTATCCTTTTCTCCTTTCCATCTCTTTATTTCTCTTCCTATATGTAAGGGTGTACTTGGTCGGTCACTTCTCTCCTTGACCCTTGTCTCTTTGTCCCTCTGGACTTTAGAGATCACATCTCTTTAGGAAATTTTCTCTGCACTCTCACCGCTGCTATGCGCAGGTGACTCATATGCCGGATTGCTGTACCCTGCCGCTGCCTTAAGTTCTCTTAATGGATACAGTCCATCATCTTTTATACTATCGTCTTTTACTTCAGGCTCGGCAGGGGTAGCAGAAGACTACTCATCCCCCCCTTTGCATATGTTAAGTATCCAGTCTTCAGGAGGCGGCTCTTCTTTTTCCTCCTGGTACATTTTCCAGAGCTCAAAGCTTGCTAGCCTTTTATCTAACTTTTTCCCCGTGTATGCTGTATGTAAATATGTCGTCATGTGTTACAAAACTGCCTTTTATAGTGATCCCCCTTGTGGCCATGGCATGAACATCTTGTCTGCTGTGCCCTTAACCCATTCCGCACTGTACTGTTTAAGCTTAGGTGCGTGTTTTGGCAACTGCTTGTATAGATGTGTAAGTGGAGTAATATCCTCCGTTTTGACTCGTGACACTTGACTGTCAATACTCACCTTTACACTTTTTCAAAAAATACATTCTTTCAGAAAATACAATATAAGCGTGTACCAATTGTCACAGCTCCAACCCCTTTATATAACGTTTTACTCCAATATACTTATTCACTAAACACCATCAATTCATTCTTATGTTTTCCTTTCACGTCTCTCAATTCGTCTACTATTTCTTAACCATATATATATATCTATACAATGTATAACACACACAAACTGACATACTCGACCGGCCACATATATCTCAGACTGCGATCCTCGAGACTTATCCCTGCCCCTCAAAATTACCCTGATTGGGATGTGAATCGTTCCCTTTAGACAAGTCTTTAAACAAGTCCCTGGCCTTGGTCATCCGCTAATGGGACTGTAGATACGACTCCATCTGTTACATGCCATGATGCAGGACACTGGGCTTACTCTACTGTGACGTTCCTCATCTCACAGTTTCTCAATTGCTTGGCTCCTTTCCTCAAGTCAATTTATTTAATAACTCAACGCTCATCGTCTCGAGTTGTCTTTTACCCCAACCTCCCTCCGTTACTTGGTTCCCCTTATCACTTTCTCCACTCGCTGCCCATTCACAATTTTGCCACCTTACTCAGTTTTACTCACCATTCGCTTTTTCGACTTCCGGCTCTCGGGATTGCCACCTCCTTACCATCCACTTCAACCTTCCGTCCGTTCAGCTTCCTGTAGAAGTCTGGAGGGGATTTCGTACAAACCAAGGGACCCGTCTCACCTACGCTTGCAAGCCTTAGTTTAAAGATTATTTCCGCTATCTACATGGAGCTTCACGTCGTTTCAGCCGAATAGCAGAGGACATTCGATATTGCCGAGAACCCCAAAGCTTAATCAGGTTGATGGCTCTTGAACCATCATCTCTGCTACCACGTGAACCGGGACAGCCGACCCAGCCCTTTAAGACAAGGTAGCAATACTTTGAGATGAATGGGGATGCAGAAGTTACTCAAACATCAATAATCAAAACGACTCAGGAAGTTGGCAAAGTTGACTGTTTTATTATCAATTATCTAAAACAGGGAGTACAATGGACATCAACTGATGTCTCATAGCATGGTCTCTCAATATATTCCATAAATAACATGAGTTATATAGTAAAAACTCATCATTAATTACGTTAACCTATGTATTCACTAACGTAATCCTACGTAGCAAACTACAAAAACCTAGTGGCAAATGTGATAGGCTTAGAGGGAACATCCAGGTATACGTTCCATAATGGTCTCAGAAAGTGACAGGCTCCTTAACATCAGGTGGGACTACTAAGCCCATCCTTCAAACAAGTCACCATGAACGTCACTAACTACATGCCGTCCCATTGATTATACAAACTATAGGGCTCTTAATTACGCGTCTCCCTACAATTGGTTGGCACTCTTACATCCATCAGTACTTTTCCACCCACATTAGCAGCACACAGGCTGGACTTCTAGGTGCTGGTGAGCTGGTCATAACTATAGCTTCCCACCAATTAGCATATCATCTATCATCACCTCAGTGGTCTGCACATCAATTAAGCCTTTGAACTTAGCCTTGGAAATGTTCCTTGCTCTGGAGCATACAGGGGAGTAGAGGCAAGCTCTGCCTCTCTTGGTAGGTGTGGTTCATCATGTTTGTCCAGTTCCATCCATCCACGTGACTGAAGACCACAAATTTGAGCTCTGATGCATTTAAAATACGACTATTTAATGAAACTCAGATGTCTTCCTTGTTTTTGTCCATGCCTTCTGAACAGGAGTTTCTTTCTTTCACACAATTTTAACTAATGTCTGCTCATCCCAGTCCGATAAGACCTTGGCTTCTTGGGGCTAATCCAGCCTCGCCTTTCTGAGATTCACTTCTGTAATTTCGTTGTTTTTCAACTGTGACACACTGGAAAAGGCCTTCCTTCTCTGGTTCAGCTCTGCTATAATACATTATGAAAACATCCATTCTTTACTATATTCCTATAATATGTATACATTGGTGCATGCCGCAATCTATTCACTATATAGTTAGTCTTAAGAATACTTTGTCTGCTTACGTTTCTTTGCATCCATACATGTGTAAAATGACTTGATATCTTCATCGTTTCTGTAGCATACGTTTCTTCATCTTGAGCCTGAGATGTCACTTATCTTTGATACTGTCTTCCTGCCTTATGGACTATATTCACTTCTCTTGTCTCTGCATCTCTTCCATTGTACATCAGTCTGGCTTTGTGTGACGTCACCAATCTGCTCTTTCATTCATTGGTCCTGCTTCTTCTGAGATTTCATTCAAATGGCCATCATACTGTCTCGTATGTAGGTATGGCTTTCTCAATGGGAACCTTGCCTCCAGGATTCTCATTGGTATCAGTATTTTCACTGGTACTGCACGTGTCTCACACTCTGGCTCCCAACATATAAGCAATATGGGCGAGATGCATGAGGTGGGGGTACTTGGCTCCTTCTCTACTATACATCAGTAAACAAAACTTTGTTAAAGGGACGTTATGGTTAAGTTGTGCTTCTAAAAACCTATGAAATTCACTAAAACAAACTTTGCTAACGGGACGTTATGGTTCGAAGTAAAAACGAAAAACCCTTGAAATTCGCCAGTTATGGTAAGCTAAGCAACCATAACTCGTGCCACCACTGTGCACTGCTAACACTCACACCCAGGACATCAAAGATGACATCAGAAATGTCATTGATGACATCACCGATGACATCACATGCACATTTACTTTGAATGCCAACTCTGTAGAAGCTATTGTTATTATAATGTTGACCAAAAAGTGTCAAGGATCATTGGAATAAATATCAAGTGCTAATTAGTGCAGAGGGAAATACACGTGAGGATGTAGAGAGCGAGGAAGAAGAGGATGAAGAGAATGAGGTGGCGGAACTCCCTACTACCAGCACTCGCCGGGAGTCGTGGGTGTGGCAGTTGTTTACCGTTTTTGGTAACGTACCGAAAGCACGTGCGAACCTGGTCACTTGTCAACAGTGCAACTTGGTGCTGAGTCGTGGGAGACCTGGTGCGTACAGCTTTGGTACGACAACCATGAAGCGACACCTAACTTCGTTCCACGGTGCGGACAATCGCAAGGTGGTACCATGTAAAAAACGTAGTAGGTTGAGGTTCTCCGCAGCATCCTCCGTGTCTGATCCTCTCACCAAAAGAGACACTCCTGTGGGAGAGCGCATCCCTCCAGCTGCCTCAAAGGCCATTCACGATGCTGTTGACCCTTACCTTTCGAGGGTCACAATATTGTGTATGTACTGCGACACAGTACTCTGCAGGGGGGAGAGTCTTCGAAGTGCTTTCGAGACTACGGTCACAGAGCACCAGAAGAACTGCTACCTATCTAAATAAGGCCCACCCTACATCTTTCTCTCTCCACCTGCCCTTTCTTATCCCCTTGGTTGGGGTCCCTTACTTACCCTCCTTTCCCCTCCTATCCTAGTGTGTCGTGTGTAAAAAAAATCAAAAAAATATAAAACAACAAACATTTTAAAAAAGGCTCTTTTCAGAGCCGCCTTTCTCAGTTTAAAAATGGAATTATCAAGTAAATGGTGTAGGCCCCTGCGCTTTTTTCAAAAAGTCTGTGGTCAGTCGTAGGACGCACAAAACTGTAGCAAAACCAATGCATTTTTCTCTGGGAGTAAGTGGTGGCTCTGAAAAGAGCCTTTTGGTGGTGTTTTGTGTGTTTGAAAAACTTGGATTCGTCAAAATATAATGCAAAATAGGTGACTATGAATCCAAAAAAGCTCAAAATGCATTTTGTACATTTCGATGAAAAATCTGATTGCCAGCATATGTAAGATGGACCCCATCTACTACGAAACAAAATATTTTCATTGTGGAAAGAGGACATGCCAACATCTCTTAGAAAGGCACAAACAGCCTTATTGACATTGCGCCTCGCTTTCTCCATTTGTGGACCAAATAAAGCAGAACGCAGCCACATTTGTCTTTGTGTAATACGAGAAATAATTACTTGGCAATTTGGAAACATGTCCATGACCTTGTCAAGTCCTTCCTTCATTGCAAATTGCAAAGAAATTCCAGAGACATGCCCTAAACTGTTTCCTCCACAATTAATGATAATTATATCAGGATGACGCTCTGTCTGTAAAGTAGCACAGAGAGGTACTGTAACGCTCACCTGATTCTCGCAGAGGCGCCGGTCTTGACTGGGCGACTACCGTATCTTCAAAGGTGATGTGTAGCACCCGGTTGGCTCTTTGGGCTGGACCTCTGTGCACTGTATGCCTGACGTGTAGAGTAAGATGTCTGCAGATAGAAAATATGGGGTTAATGAACTGGGGTTATTGGGGTGTCCCTATCTCTTTCCTCTTCTCCTCTCCTGTAGACCCCCAAAGGTTAACGCTCTCACCTTAGGTAAGTGAATGCCAAGCTCTCCATCTGCCTCGGGGCAGGGTGCTGTAGCCAGTTTCTTCACTGGATAGGTAGCACAGGCCTCTTGACTTCAGAGGACTGCTGTCCGTCGTTTACTGCACGAACGGTAAGTTTCGAGTCATTCAAATGTCTTTTTAAAGTCTTTAGTAATGATGTCTCTTGTTTTGCAGGGTTCCGGCGATGGCGGATGACGGGCTGAAGTGAGTTGAAGATGGAGCCCGTGTGATGAATAGAAGCGCCTGGAAGCACGTGAGTAAGCGCTTGTTGCCTGTTTCACGATGCGCTCTAACTGTCTTTTTATTTTGCAGGTACGAGTTCGGAGCGGCTGCAGGGTGCCGGAATACCCACTGGATTAGATGTGGAAAGGAGTAATGGCACGTGAGTATTAAAGTTCCCCAATGTCTTTAAACGCACCTTGTTTTGTCTTTCAGATGCGGATGCAGCGCCGAAGGCCTCCGGAGCGTGCGAAGAGTTGGTAAGCTTTTGTCTTTCAGATGCCGGAATGCAGTATGAAGACCTCCGGAGCGCACGAAGAGTAGGTAAGCCTTTGCCTTTCAGATGCCGGAATGCTAACCTGTTCTTTCTTGTCTTTATAGGTGTTGCTGAAGACTGGATTCAGGATGGTAAGCCTTTTTCCTTAGGCCCAGGACTGGATGCAGAAGACACGATGAGCGTCCTGCTGCAGAGGGTGCAGAATAACGCAAAGCAAGATTCATCCACCGGGTGTGGTTTAAATAGCCTCCTGTAGTGCTTAGGTGTCTCCTTCCACAGCCACGCCTAAGTAAGAAAAGAGTTCCTGGTAAGAAAAGAGTTCCTGCCTTCCAGAAGAGTTCCAGTGTTCTAAATCTAGGGAGTGGCTCCAGCCCCACCCAACAGGAAAAGTAGTTCCAAACAGAAGAGGATCAGAGGCTCAACTGGCAGGCAAGTAAGCAGCATGGTCTGCTGCAGGTAAGTCCACCCAAGCATTATGAGCCCGGCGCTTCCAGCGCTGGGACTGGGCATATTTATGAGCCTGGTGCCACTGGCGCCAGGACTGGGTCCAAAAGGTCCCAATTGGGACTGGTTGGCACTCGGAACCTGGGTTATGGATCTGCTTCCAAGGGAGTTGGGAAAACCCTGACCTTTTGGAAGCAGAGATCATGACAGTACCCCCCCTCAAGGCCCCTCCCAAACCGGGCTTCTCCGGGGGTTTTGGCTTGTCAGGAAATGTTCGGTGAAATCTTTTGATTAGGCGAGGAGCGTGGACATATTCAGCAGGTTCCCAGGATCTCTCTTGGGGGCCGTAGCCTTTCCAGTCAATTAGGTAGAATAGTTTAGATTTGGAGATCTTGGAGTCCAGAATGCTTTTGACTTCAAACTCGAGTTCTCCATCCACTAGGATAGGTTTTGGAGATTTGGTTAGTCGGGTTTGAGGTTGCACGGGTTTTAATAGAGAGACGTGGAAGACCGGATGTATCTTCATGTGCGGGGGCAAGTCCAACTTGACCGCTACTGGGTTTACTATGGTAGTGATGGAATAGGGACCAAGGTATCTTGGGTTGAATGTGCGTGGCCCTTTTAGAGATAGATATTTGGTGGATAACCAGACTTGATCCCCTACTTGATAGTGAGGGGCTTCCTTCCGATGTTGATCTGCTCCTTTCTTGTATTGTTCTTTAGCCCTTTGAAGGTGAGAAACAGCTTCCTTAAAGGCTTGGGTGATTGTAGAATGCAGGTAGTCTACTGCTGGTGTTTCAAGATCTTGGAGGGGATCCAACTCCGAGGTTCGAGGGTGACTGCCGTACAAAAGAAAAAACGGGGTTTTCCCAGTTCCCGAATGGACAGAGTTATTGTAGGCATACTCGGCTATCCAAAGGATATCTTTCCAAGTTTTTTCAGTTTGTTGCAGCATGCAGCGTAAATACTGTTCCAGAGTTTGATTGGTCCTCTCGGTTTGTCCGTCGGTCTGAGGGTGGTGACTGGTCGATAGTCTCACATAAATTTGAGCCGACCGACAGCAACTTCGCCAAAAATGAGAAATAAATTGACTACCTCGATCCGAAATTAGAACCGAAGGAAAACCGTGCAGTCGGACGATGCTTTCGAGAAATTCTCGGGCCAGAGTTGCTGCTGTTGGCAAGCCTTTGAGCGGAATGAAATGCGCCATCTTGGAGAATAAGTCCACGATTACTAGAATCGTATTGTATCCGGAGCATGGAGGTAGATCGGTGATGAAGTCCATAGAAAGCGTATGCCAAGGGCGAGGTGGGATGTCAATAGGGCGTAAGAGGCCTGCTGGTCTTTCCTTTTGACTCTTGTTTTGGGCGCATACTCCACAGGACATTATAAAGTCTCTGATATCTTTTTTCCAAGACGGCCACCAGAAGTAGCGCTTGATCTTTTCTGAGGTCTTGGCTATACCGGGATGACCTTCCATTAAAGAGTCGTGATAACAAGAGATTACTTTTTTCTGTAAATCTGTGCTGGGTAGGTATAATCGTTCTTGGAAATACAATAAGTTGTCCTTTACTGCAAAGTCCTTTCCCTGCAGATGCCAATTCTGTATATCTGCTGGAGTTACAAGTTGCCTGGCTTTATCCTTAACTTCCTCTATGGATTCTGTGGCGATTACACCCAGAATTCTTTGTTCGGGAATGATTGGTACAGGTTTAGGGTTGATCAAGTGTTCTTCCACTCCCATCCGAGAAAGGGCATCGGCTTTACCGTTCTTTGTACCAGGTCGATAGGTAATTATGAAGTCAAACTCGGCAAAGAATAATGCCCAACGGAGTTGTCTAGAGGATTGGGCTTTTGCGGTTTTCAAATATTGCAGGTTTCGGTGATCCGTAATCACAGTAACGGTGTGTCGGGCCCCCAGCAGATAATGCCGCCAAGCCTTAAAGGCAGACTTGATAGCCAGAAGTTCCTTGTCAGTAATTGTGTAATTGACTTCAGGAGGCGAGAATTTGCGGGACCAAAATGCCACGGGATGCAACTGATTGGTTACCGGGTCCTTTTGTGATAGAACTGCCCTCATGGCAAGGCTTGAAGCATCAGTTTCCACGATGTAGGGGAGTTCGGGGCGAGGGTGTTTTAAGATTGGTGCAGTGATAAATTTAGTCTTCAAATCCTGGAAAGCTTGTTCCGCCTCGGTAGACCATTCAAAACGTTTGTTTTTCTTTAACAAGGCAGTGATGGGCTGGACTATTCGAGAGAACTCGGGGATAAACCTGCGGTAAAAGTTAGCGAAGCCTAACATGCTTTGCACACCTTTTACGGAGGATGGTGATGGCCATTTGAGAACTGCATCGACCTTCTTTGAATCCATACGCACTCCGCCAGGTGATAATATGAATCCCAAGAATTCAACTTCAGTCACGTTGAAAACACATTTTTCCAACTTAGCGAAAAGTTTGTGTTGACGCAATCTTTCGAGGACCATTTTCACATGTTTCCGATGTTCAGATTCCGATGAAGAATAAACGAGGATGTCGTCAATGTAAACAACAACACATACATCTATGAGCTCTCTGAGGACATCGTTCATAAAATATTGAAAGGCGGCCGGGGCATTGCAAAGTCCGAAGGGCATGACCTGATATTCAAATAGCCCATACTTGGTGCGGAAGGCCGTCTTCCATTCATCGCCCTCTTTTACTCGTACCAAGTGGTAAGCTCCTCTAAGATCCAGCTTTGTATATATGCATGCTTTTCTGACTTGGTCCAGGAGTTCAGGGATCAAAGGTAACGGATATCTATTCTTAACGGTGATCTGGTTCAGGGAGCGATAATCGATACAAGTTCTAAGGTCTCCTTCCTTTTTTGGAACGAAGAACAAAGCTGAAGAAGCAGGGGACTTGGAAGGACGAATAAACCCATTTGCCAGGTATTGATCCAGGTATTGTCGAAGGTGAAGGTTCTCAGGCTCGGTGAGGGCATAAATTCTATTACAAGGAGGAGTAGATCCAGGTATCAGGTCTATCTGGCAGTCATAAGACCTATGAGGAGGTAGAGAGTTAGCCTGATCCTTCCGGAAAACATCTTGGTATTCTAGGTATTCGGGAGGTAACTGGGGAGTCTCTGAAGAAATTGCGGCCAGTGCAACACCAGGTGGAGGGTGACAAGTAGAGACACATTCTGGAAACTGGACCGTTCTTGCTCGCCAATCGATCAGAGGATTGTGTTTCTCTAACCAAGGTATTCCTAGAATAATCTGAAACTGAGGGGCCTTGATCACATCGAACACGATCTTCTCATGGTGTCCATCTTGACTTACTAGCGTCACTTCTTGAGTGGTATGCGTTACTGGCCCGGAGGCTATCTCCGTACCATCCACCGTAGTAATGACGTCCTTTACAGCCTTGGGACAAAGAGTTAGATTCATCCTCAAAACCATTTCATGATCCACATAATTGCCGATGGCACAGCTGTCGACGTAAGCTTCAATTGCATGTAATCGATCCGGATTATCAGGGCTAATGAGGACCATAGGTATCACGAAATGCGAGGTCACGGAACTGGTTTTTACGCTCGGCAAGAGGACCTCTATTCTTGTCGGGCGAGGTCGTTTCCCTGCTCAGAGTTTGTAACTTTGGTAACTGCAGCTCCTACTGCCTTCTTGGCAGGTTTCACCGGACAGTCTCGAAGAAAGTGCCCTGAATTTCCGCAATATAGGCATAATTGCAACTGTTTCCTCCTTTCCCGCTCCCGTTGTGTTAGAGGACCTTTCAGACCCCCTATTTGCATGGGTTCCCCGGAGTCTACTCCTTTGGAAGGAGTTGGCGGTTTGGAAAATACTCGAGCATCAAACTTGGAACGATCGGCCTTCCTGTTCTGCAGCCTGTGATCTATTTGAACGACCAAGTCTATGTAATCCGAACAGTCTTGTGGGGGATTCACTACTTGGGCTAAAACGTCTTTGAGCTCTCCACGTAGACCTCTATAAAACAGCGTAATCCTTTTGTCCTCAGGCCATTGAGTTTCCACTATTAGTCTATTGAAAGATGCAATATAAGCCAAAAGGTCTTGATTACCCTGTCGCAACGAAAGAAGCTCATTGTCCAAGGCCTGCCCCTGTGAATGTCTTGCGAACAGTTTTTCCATACTAAGCTGAAAGGCTTGAAAATCATGGAGAACCGGATCATCTTGATGAACTAGAGGGATCGACCAGTCTGCCGCATTGCCACTAAGGTACAAAAGTACAAAAGCTACTTTAGCTTGATCAGTTGGAAAGGCTGCTGGCCGGCATAAGAAGTGCAACCGGCACTGATTGATAAATACTGCAAACCTCTTTGGGTCACCAGAAAATCGCTCGGGCGGGGCCAGAGGTACATTCCCAGGTAGGTTGATCTGCACTGGATTCATAGAGGATGTTGAAGGAAGATTTGCCCCTGATGCGGGTAACGGGGTCTGTCCGGCTTGTGACTGTAGCACTTGTCTAGCAAGATTGTCTGTTCTCTCCTTGGAAATAATTAGTTCCCTTCTTAGAGCATTCGTTTCCTGACGAGTTGCATGCACTTCTGCCCTTAGTTCCCCAAGTAACCGGGCTAGGGGGTCAGTATCCGAGGTTTCCATAGCGCCTGGGCGAGAGTTTTGCGGTAGGCTTTGGGTTCTGTAACGCTCTCTTGATTCTCGCAGAGGCGCCGGTCTTGACTGGGCGACTACCGTATCTTCAAAGGTGATGTGTAGCACCCGGTTGGCTCTTTGGGCTGGACCTCTGTGCACTGTATGCCTGACGTGTAGAGTAAGATGTCTGCAGATAGAAAATATGGGGTTAATGAACTGGGGTTATTGGGGTGTCCCTATCTCTTTCCTCTTCTCCTCTCCTGTAGACCCCCAAAGGTTAACGCTCTCACCTTAGGTAAGTGAATGCCAAGCTCTCCATCTGCCTCGGGGCAGGGTGCTGTAGCCAGTTTCTTCACTGGATAGGTAGCACAGGCCTCTTGACTTCAGAGGACTGCTGTCCGTCGTTTACTGCACGAACGGTAAGTTTCGAGTCATTCAAATGTCTTTTTAAAGTCTTTAGTAATGATGTCTCTTGTTTTGCAGGGTTCCGGCGATGGCGGATGACGGGCTGAAGTGAGTTGAAAATGGAGCCCGTGTGATGAATAGAAGCGCCTGGAAGCACGTGAGTAAGCGCTTGTTGCCTGTTTCACGATGCGCTCTAACTGTCTTTTTATTTTGCAGGTACGAGTTCGGAGTGGCTGCAGGGTGCCGGAATACCCACTGGATTAGATGTGGAAAGGAGTAATGGCACGTGAGTATTAAAGTTCCCCAATGTCTTTAAACGCACCTTGTTTTGTCTTTCAGATGCGGATGCAGCGCCGAAGGCCTCCGGAGCGTGCGAAGAGTTGGTAAGCTTTTGCCTTTCAGATGCCGGAATGCTAACCTGTTCTTTCTTGTCTTTATAGGTGTTGCTGAAGACTGGATTCAGGATGGTAAGCCTTTTTCCTTAGGCCCAGGACTGGATGCAGAAGACACGATGAGCGTCCTGCTGCAGAGGGTGCAGAATAACGCAAAGCAAGATTCATCCAACGGGTGTGGTTTAAATAGCCTCCTGTAGTGCTTAGGTGTCTCCTTCCACAGCCACGCCTAAGTAAGAAAAGAGTTCCTGGTAAGAAAAGAGTTCCTGCCTTCCAGAAGAGTTCCAGTGTTCTAAATCTAGGGAGTGGCTCCAGCCCCACCCAACAGGAAAAGTAGTTCCAAACAGAAGAGGATCAGAGGCTCAACTGGCAGGCAAGTAAGCAGCATGGTCTGCTGCAGGTAAGTCCACCCAAGCATTATGAGCCCGGCGCTTCCAGCGCTGGGACTGGGCATATTTATGAGCCTGGTGCCACTGGCGCCAGGACTGGGTCCAAAAGGTCCCAATTGGGACTGGTTGGCACTCGGAACCTGGGTTATGGATCTGCTTCCAAGGGAGTTGGGAAAACCCTGACCTTTTGGAAGCAGAGATCATGACAGGTACCAAGTCCAGCCACTTCATTCCACTCACTCCATGCCAGTGCACTTCCACATGAGGGAATCCAAGATCTGCAGATATACCGCAACATTCTGCATGCACCTTCAACCAATGTATACATGAGTCTCCCAAAATCCAGATAATCTGTTTTCGAGCACACACACAGCCATAGCTGTCTGTTCTCCTCTCAGGAAAAAGACATTCTCACTAAATCTCTCCATTCAGAACACACCCACTGAACATTACTGACCAATCACAAGCTTCGCTCATTCTCATTTGCATGCCTCTCCACCCCAGAATCCCTGTATGTAATACGCGCTGCCTGCAGACTACCACCATGTCCGCGGACATGTAGAGGATCTGAGCGTGATGACTGTACATTTAAATAGTATTCCCCTTTTCCCTTTTAAGGTGGGCTCTGAAAAGAGCCGTTTTTTTTATTTTTTTGCAGATGCCTGACAGACACCTGTTATTTTGTATTTTTGGGGGGTTTTTTTCTTCTTAGTTTACTCTTACAATCATCACATAACCTTCTCCAAAGCAAGCCTTACATTCCAAAAGAACATGGCATTTCCCAAAAAAGATAAAGAAACACCATTTGCTTCAAAATAAGCCGCATTACTGGAAACAATGTTCTCGTGGCTGCAGAAAAACATACCAGCTCTTAACATGAAAGCACGCATGCCGCGAATGATTGCACACCTACCAATACTTTGATCAGGACAAAAACAGAACTGTTGTCCCATTTTGCTCTAGGGAGTAAGCACAAAAAATTACTTTTGCAGTTGGAAAGATGTTAATGACTGCTTGAACCAACTGTTCCAAATCTCCCAACAAAGTAGGTGAACTCACGTAGCCCAAATGGCAAGCACCATAGTGCAAAACTACCACATGGGGACTGGTCATCCTACACATATCCCTGCAAACTTGGAGAATTGCCGCTACATTGCAATCAGTCGCAGCGCATTACACCACCTCCACACCCCTGACATCGAAATTGTTTGCCACATGCCTACATTCTGAATAGTGCTGTAAACCATGGACAAAAATATCTCTGAGCACCAACACCCTGACTGTCTCCACCTCTGCCATCTTCACTACACACACTCTCTTTCTACACAAATCAACAATGTCAACATCTGATTGGCTGATGCCTACAGTTCCCTTTCCATGCTGGATTTGCTGTAAAACCCTGTATGTGGCACGCCCTACCCGCGGACAAGGGCGGTATCCGTGCAGTATGTAACTCTTAGCCAGTCCTCTACCCTTACCACATCACTCGCGAATCCATTCCCTCATTGGACACAGCTAAGCAGTCATACAACCATCCACCAATCACATCCAAGACCTCTACATCTAACTTCGTCATCAGAGTTCCCCACTTCAAATGTACTGTTGATCACTCTGAATACAAGCCTCATATCATTGCAAAGCATCTACTACAAAAACTACTGTGCAAGTGCCGAGGATTTCTACTTACAGTTCTATGCATACCCACATGCATGATTACAAAGTACAGGTATACATATTTTATGCAGAGTACATGTGCAACTCTTATGATTCCATTTAAACAAATGAATGCTACTAAATCTGCATAGCTAATACATACATACCAACGCTCCCGCTTTAAGCGCGAGACTTCCGGTTTTTCATTGAAAAATCGCACTACTTCTTACTATCTCCTGCATAACCTATACATACGTACCAACCCTCCCGATTTATGCGCGAAACTCGATTTTCCATTAAAAAATGTCGTAATTTTTTACTGTCTTCTGCCTAAATTAATGCTACTTCCAATGCGATCGTATGAGAAAAATAAACGTTCCCGATTGCTGTCGTGACATCTCCCTCTCAGGTGCTCCCAATTTTTCGCATTCCTACTTATAATATGAAAGTATTCGAATTTTTCCCATCTACTATAATGACCTATCACTTCCAAACCTCTCTGCTATGTACAACACAGCTGAAAAAAACAAGGGAATTTCATGAACAGAAAATTGGACTCATTTGCGAAGCAGGTTCAACTAACATACTGCAAATAACATATAAAGGCTGCACATAGTGAAATGAAATGCACGCATACACTGTGTTGAGATATCAAACGAGAATACTCCCACGAAAGTTGAAAAATTAACGTGTACATTAAAATCAATACTTTAAACACACAAAATTACTAACTTCTTCCTTTTACAATTGCAGTGAAGACCAATCTCCTGAAAAAAAACAGCATCTACACTGCAAACAACATATCCGAAGAAACCTGGTCATTCCATAAAAAAAAGTAAGTACAGTATTACCTTTATATTCTTACTGTTCCTCAAAGAGACTGTGTGGGTTATTTATGTAATTTGCGCACCAAAGATAACATCCATTTCTGAACCATTCTGCCCACAAATCCCCATTTATTAAACAAAGATTAACAGGCAGAATGGCACACAAATCCCTGTGTTTTTGGAACACAAATAACATACACAAGCCTTAGAATGTTAGTACTAAAAAACAAATAGCTGTTTTAATTTTATACCATTACGTTTACTATTAATGCTTCTCCTCACCACTAGCTCACTTTTTACTCTCATCTGAAGCACAGTGTAGTAATATACAAACAGAAAAATAGCCTTCCCAACTCATTGTAACTGCCCAATGCACATTCACACACCACCACAAACATCTTCCCCATCAAACTCATACACGCATGCACACAGCACACATGCATTGTAAAACAGACCAACCCATACCTTCTTTTTTTTTTAACAGACCCCAAAGAATGCCTACCAAAAAGCAAGTCCGTCGAAAGGAATGCAGAAATAGAGCAAATGAAAATATAAGTGTCCAAAATAAGCATCCTTCTCTACCAGAGTTTGTACAAAACGTTGAAACAAAACAGCGAATACAGTAATTTAGCGAAACAAAGGAAGCTTCAACTACAGAAACTTTGCCTCCTCTATCAAAATGTGGCACAAAACAGAAAATGCTTTACAAGAATGCGGCTACCAATACTGCTAACAATGCTCCTATAAATTCTGATATACTAGCAAGAAACCATAGTAAAAAAAGTATTTTAGCAAAAATGTTCCACCACAGAGTCCTTCAAAATCTAATAAGAAGAGGAGCGAAATCATCCTCAACCCTTAAAACCTGCCATAGAAAATGTATCCTACAAGCTCTCGTAGACAGTGCAATCCTTCTCAAAAGGAAGTTATTTATTTTAGTGTTAAATAGGATGAAACCACTAACAAAACTAAGTACTGAACTACAAAAGAAACTTCTCAATAAACGTAATGTCAACAAAAATAACTTCTTAAATATTTGTGGAGGTGAATGGAGTCACACAACGACCACAGAACCATATTTTAATGAAGAAGCATACAAACAAAATCAAACAAACACAATTGACATCCATAGCAGTGGATGAGGATATGAAATAATCAATAATACCATCATGGAACAAGAAACACTTCTTACAAAAGTATCCTCAGAAAACTCAGAATTACCTCTTCATTCGACTGAACCAGACCGTCCAGTATACAAATGGCCGTGCACGTCAATGTGTAACATTCCTAACAACTCTTTCAAATCTTTACACCAGTTCCTCAATCAGTATGTGAAAGGTAAAGACAAAATGAAAATGAAAGTGCTGCAAAATATGGATACCTATCCAGTGCACAAATACACAGGACTACAAGGACATTCATTAGCCTGCATTTCAGGACCTATTTGCAAAAGCACCTTCCATGATATCAAAATGATATCAACACATCATTCAAATGTAAGAAATCTAGTGTATAAACTGTACTATGCTAAAAGTCCCTCTTTAGAACTAGCCAATTTAAATAACACTCTTCTGCATGGTACACCCAAATACCTACAAGAAGAAATCGACCGTATCCAGAGAAAATATTTTGGAAGTGAAAGCCACTTACAAAATGCAATAGTTTTAGAACAGACTAGCAACAATTCTGCACATGTCAACCTTCTATTACACACATAGAAAAAAGAAATACTAAATTTTAAAAGTACATCCGCTGAAGTACCAAACCATGTGTGTGTGGGTTGCCGCAGAACTTTTTACAAAAGTAACACAAAAACTATAGACGTAACATACAAAATAGAAGACAATGAAGGTTCCAAATGGTTTGAATTAGCTCTCTACCTTTTCGCAGAAAACAAATACAAAATAAGTGAACCCCTAATATGTTGCAGTTACTGTACTACAAAACTTGACAACAACCAAACTCCTTCACGTGCTATCACATATAATTTGGAATTATTCCCGCTACCAAAACCCCTGCAACAACTCAATTTGTATGAGAGCATCATAATTCAAACAGTACACCCATTTCAAGCAATAATACGCCTTCAACCAAAAACAGCAAAATTACCTCCCTCTGAATTGGTGAAAGGCATTTGTGGCAAAGTAGTTTATTTGCCATTAGATCTGACAGAAAATGTGCACACTCTAGGAGTGCAACGTCCAATAGAGCATTGTTTAATTGTCTTAGTAAATGGTGTACCAACAAAAGATAAAGAAATTTGGCAACACTCGTGGACTTAGATAAAGTTAGGCAAGCCTTGCAATATCAGAAAGACAATAATGAATATTACAAAGAAATAAATATTGAAGAAAGCTTAAGGGAAACAACTGAAATCATGCAAGAGTCATCAGAAAGTGGTCAATTTGAACATCTGCATCCTGCTGCAGTACCCACTCTTTTGGACCATTATACAATTCATCCATTGCACTCTAATGAGAGCATATATGATGCACTAGAAACTTACCAAATGCGACAAACCAAAAGGTCACCAATGAGCATATGGGAAAAAAGTATAGAAGCACGTGCTTTTCCACTGCTATTTCCTACTGGCAAAGGAGGAAGATACGATGATAGACCCACTCAGATAACAGCATCAGAATACCGTTGATTACGAATGTATTCTGAAGATCCCACATTTAGACAAAATGTGGAATACATTTTCCACCTACTCTTTGAAAGTGAAGTAGCAACCCTATGTTACGGAGTTACACACATACTGAAATCTGGAACCCACTTTCAAAATATGTCAGCTACGCAATTAATACAAAAAGTGCAAGAAAAAGAAGAGGTTTTACAATCAAGCATAACAAATCTGTTTGCAAACATGCGTGGTACGAAAGAATACTGGTTCCGATGGCACAGGGATGTACGTTGTATGATCAGAAACCTTGGGCCACCCACTTGGTTTGTTACATTAAGTTGTGAAGAATATGCATGGGAAGATTTACATGATTTCCTACGCATATCAAACAACAAAAAAACCAACATAGATATACTAACACCTGGAGAACTTTGCTTTCCAGATCCTGTTAATGTTTCAAGATATTTCCACCATCGTTTCATTGCTATGCTACACTTTATTTGTAATAAAACTGTTCCTCCACTCAGAGAAGTGCAACACTTCTTTTGGAGAAAAGAATACCACGCCAGAGGAGCACCACATATCCACATGCTTTTATGGATTAAAGGTGCACCTAAATTGGGTCAGGACAGTGATGTCACTGTTTTGCAGTTCATCCAAAAATATGTCACTTGTGAAATCCCTTCACATAGTGACCTTCATGGACAGATTGTACAATTTCAAAGACACAAATGTGGCAAATATTGTCGTCGCAAATACAAAAGCAAAGGGAAATACTACACCAAATGCCACTTTGGTTTCCCTAGACCAGTTACAGAAACAGGTGAAGTGAACAACTTCATGTCTTCAGTTCGACATTGTGTTAAAGGTAAATCACCTAAGAACACGTATTACATAAGAAGAACAGAAGAATCAAAATATATCAATGATTACAATGCAATCATTGCCCTCTTATGGAATGCAAACATAGATGTGTAGTACATTGCAGACAATTCCACTGCGGTTGCACGATATGTTACAGCCTACTTAACAAAAGCAGAAAAAACAGAGCTTCAAGACCTCTGGAATGACCTATCATCAGACAAAACACTATCTCAGAAATTGTACAGCCTAGGCATAAAAATGCTCTCTCATAGAGAATGTGGCGCCTATGAAGCTGCAGATCGTTTAACTGGTACTGCTTTGTATGGAAAATCTGAAAATATAGTATGGCTAAGTCTTGGTCCTGCTAAATCTAGAAAAAGAGTTCGCAAATCATATGAGGACATAGAAACAATTGCCAAAAATGATCCCGACAGCCAAGACATTTAACAAAAACTATTTACTAGACACATACTACCCGAACAGGAGTTCCACTTTGGAAACCATCATGCCGATTCATGGAATTAATGTGCGCTGAAAATTTCTGCGAAAGCGTGCAAATTGCAGCGCAAGTGCGAAAATCGCAGCAAAAGCCGCGCACAGCGATTCATGGAAGTCTGTGCGCGTATAAATCCATGGATGTGCGCTAAAATCCTGCGTGGCGCACGCTGGCGTACACGTCTTCAAACAGCGTGCACTACGTGCACAGCGAAAGCTCATATTGCGCAGCGCACACAACAAAAGTAGGCGTAACACTGGGCGTAACACGCGGAATGGGGACAACGCATGAAAATGTGGGCATCACGGGGGAAGTACAGGAGGCAAATGCGCGGAACGCCCACACGTGCCCACAACACGTATTCATGGAATCGAACGGGGCTAATGCGTGCGCCAAAAAAGACGCGCTGATCCGGAAACACATACGCCAGCAGGAAGCAGGCGTACGTGGACCCGCGCAGCATAAAAGTGCCCGCAAACAACAAACAAGCTCAGACGCTAAGATGAATATATCGTTCCTTGCAGAAGTGGTCGTGGGATACCGCAGGAGGAGAAGGAGGATAGTCAGGCCCAGAATTTTTACACCCAGAACCAGCCTTTTTGGGATGCCTGATGACCAGGTGTATGGGAGGTACAGGTTTCCACCTCACATAATACTCGACCTGGTGAGTGAGTGGGAGGATGACCTCACATCACCCACCCTGAGCTCCCAAGCACTGAGCCCCCTTGAAAAGGTGCTTAATGTACTGCACTTCTTGGCCACTGGATCATTTCAGCTGACAAGTGCTATAGTGGGGGGGGTGTCACAGGCCACGCAGTCACGCAGCCTACACCAGGTGTTGGCCATCATGACTGCACGGCCATCAGTCCGCAGGCACATATACCTGCCCAGAACACCTGCAGAAAGGCAGGCTGCCGTCCAGGATTTCTACAGGGTGACACAATTCACCAAAGTGCTATGTGCCATTGATTGCACCCATGTGGCTCTACGTCCCCCCAGGGCAACGGAGCACATCTATAGAAACCGCAAGCACTGGCATTCCATCAACGTGCAGGTAGTATGTGATGCCAAGGGAATCTTCACCTCAGTATATGCCAACTATCCAGGGTCCACCCATGACAGTTTCCTTTACAGAATGTCAACCCTAAACCGGGACCTAGAAGCTGGGCGGCATGGCGATACATGGATGCTTGGTGAGTATAAATGCCACTGCACATGCATGCATGCATGCATGTCAGATACTGAGTAATGTTACAAACCCACTAATGATACCCATCATCACCTCCCCAGGGGACAGTGCCTATCCTCTGAGCACCCACATGATGAGACCAATTCAACACAGCCCATATTGTAACCGTGGCATAGTGGAGCACACATTCGGAGTGCTCAAGTCAGGCTTTCGCTCCCTTGACCGCTCTTGTGGGCAGCTGCTATATGCTCCCCCAGTAGTGTGCAGGATCATAGTGGCAGCATGTGTCCTGCACAACGTTGCAACACGCCAGGGCCTGCCGGTGGACATGGGGGTGCCCCCACATCCCCAACCACATGCACGGCCGCTGCACATGGGAGGGGAAAGGGTACGTGGTGAGGCAGCCCATACGCAGCTGGTGGCTAATTACTTCACCTAAAATCACACCCCTGTGGAGTGCACACAGCCCTGGCACATACCAGCTGACAATCAATGATGATGACATAAGGGACAGTCAACTGTCACAACCATACCAGCCTGATATTGGTCACCTGGAAGTGTTACATTGTGTGCATCCCTACCTACCGAAACACCACCAATGCTGTGTCATTATAAGACATACATCTATGCTGCTAAATTGATAACCCCCTTGCAAAATACAACATGAAAACAGCGCCATGTCACCCAACCCCTCCCCAGCTCCACCACCCAACACACCATGACATGTCATGCAATGTGAAAGCAAACAAAGCAATGCACAAGACCTGACACAAGTGTCACAAAGTGCACTGTCCCAAATGGAAACTGCCCACAAACAATATGCTCCCAGTAATCAATAACAAACAGCACACATGAACAAATACTTACCACCGACACAATACAGCAACACACCATGAAACATTGCAAAAACATGACAGTACTAAGTCAAAGTAGTGGTAGTCTTACAACCTGAATAAGCCTGCACATCGACCCCTTTCAACTGTAGAGTGTTGCTGCCACGCAAATGTGTCAGTGTACTGCATGCAACATGAACTCCATCTGCAAAGGAGACGGCCTTGTGAAGACATGAGGAAGGAACCTGCAAATTAGGAGGAAGACATGGATGCACAAGCACATATCAATACGGCATGCAGTGTACACCGCAACAACAATACCCACTAGGGATGTCCACACAGTATTGACTACAGACTGCCCACACAGCTCATGGGAGCCCAATGTCACTGTGTAAGTCACTGTCACTTGGTCACACCCTTTGCAAGCCCATGGAAACGGGAAGCAGGAGGGGTGTGTGTGTCACGAACCCAAGCATCTAACCCAAACTCAGGACAAGCCTGCATGTGCCCAGCCGGAATACAGTGGATGCCCACAGGAGCCACACAAGGCAACACACTATAAAAAAAAGAAATGGGCATGTGGGGGCCAGGGAGGGGGGGGCAATGCCACCCAGGAGGTTCAAGGACAGCGTGCACATCAACACCCATCTGCGTGGATGTTGCGAAAAAAAAATACCTCCATGGGCTCATGGCCTGCACGGCTATGCCATTGTGGGAGAACTGCTGTCGCTCTCTTCACCCTCTGCTGCTGCATCAGGAGGTGGTGGCACTATGAGAGCCAGCCCACGTAAAGCCCTGGTATGGTCCTCCATGGCAGCAAGCATGCGGGTCTGGAAGGTCTGATTCTGGAGGATTAAAGTGCGGAGATCCCCATGAAGCACCTCACGGGTTGCCTGCACTTCTGCACGCATGGCCTCGCGGGATGCCCGGATCTCCTCACGTGTTGCCTGCAGCTCAGCTGAGAGCGAACGTGTGAGCTGCTCCAACTGCTGTTCTGCCCTAACATTTCAGGAAGCCTCAAGTTCAAGCAGACTCTGCCTGAGGTTATGGAGTTCTACCCTCAGGGCTTCCCTGTGGCCCTGTGACTCTATTGATATGGATTTGTGCAGAGTCTCCAGTGCCACCCGTCGGTCCCTGTTGGACACCAACATGTCTTCCCTGTGTGATTGGCAAATGGAGTCTGTTGCCTGCTGTTGTTGCTCCATCTGCCTTTCAGGGGGGATAATGGAAGTGGCCAACCTCTCCATTGCCTGAACCATCATTTCTACTGATGCTGCCTGTTGGGTTGCCATACCGTACATGGAGTTTTCCCATACAGTATTGCCTGGTGGTGCACGGCCACCGCGTCAGCCGGCACCACACCTGTTCGGGGCGAGGCGATCTGCACCTTGCTGTGCTGGCACTGCCTGAGGCTGCAGGACTGCATTCCCCCTCTGATCTACTGGCCCAGGAACAGGATCAGATGCTGTGGAGTGTGACCCTGCATCCGAAACCGCCAAAGGCGGACCTACCAACACTGACATCCCATTAGAGGGTTCTATCCCTGGTGCAGGTGGGTTGGACAGAACAGAATCCCTGCCAGAAGCACTGACCTGCGACAGCACATAAGTCTCATCATCCGACTCAGCACCTGAATACAGGTCTGGGGAGCTGCACCCAGAGACACCCCTCGACAGTATGGTCTGCAGTACCAAAGTGTTTTCACCCACCACACCACGCACCCCACTGGTGCCTGGTCGTGGCTGAGAATCCTCCTGGGTCTGCACCATCTCCTGAACCTCACCAGCATCAAGTGCGTTGTCACCTGCAAAAACATGAAATACAAGAAATGGAAACAGGCATGAGCAGCATAGCACACACATAGGCCTGACAAGACAGAGATCCTGTACATGGTTTACACATTTCCCACATGACTATAACCCTGGCATGCATGCACTGTCAATGAGTTTGAAGGGGAGTCAAAAAGGCAGACAATGAGGACACCAAGATGGAAAAGCAACACATTTGCAGCATGTTGTGTAGCACTGGCATCACACATCAGCCTGTGAGTGGCATGTCCAATACACATACATGACACATGCCAGCACACAGATGTCATGTAGCATAGCCATGGTAAATTAGACAACTACAGCGATATGTCAGTGAATGAGTACTGTCACACATCCATGTCACATGGACATGATGAGAAGATTAATGCAGAATAGTGTTGCAAAATATGTATGTGCCACACACTACAACACATCCAGTGTACAATAAGACAGTGATTGTAGGCAGATGTACACATCAATGGTTGGTTACTTCAACATGACAGGAAACAACTATCATGTTCCACATGCAAACAGGCCCTAAAAATAAATTTCAGCAGCCCAATACTCCCTCACCCTGAATGGTCTAATCATTCACATAACCAGGTAACTAAAGTGGCACAATGTGGGGTGTAAACAATGACAGAAGCATGTCACATATGTGGCATTAGGGATGAAAAAAGCATATGACAAATGGGATAATCAAAACATTCAGCCTGAATGAACACAGAAAAAATCAGAACAATGTTGTTGCAAGATGATAGTTCAAGGGCAACAGCAGTAATGTGGGGCTAATTGGCTACTGTGGGCAGAAGGGATACTGTCATACCCAAATCAAAGGCACGTGAATGTATTGGAGGAAGCACATGGGTGACCCATAACACTCAGGAGTACACACCCTCACCTGGCACTCAACCAGAACCCGTCACCCAAACAACATACACATGGATTACACTCACATACATGGGCACTCACCGGACAATGCATCGTAAACGGGTAGCTCTCCCATGCCTTGGATCGGTTCCTCTGTGATGAAGGTCCCAGCAACAGACTCATGTTCAGTGAGTTCGTTGTCACCTGGTGGAGACCCACCGCCAGCCACCAGAGTAGCGGCATGATTTGAGGCCAGCTTGTTCTTTGCTCTGCGTTTCAGGTCATTCCACCGCTTGTAGCAATCATCAGCTGTGCGCCTCACAAATCCAAGGGCACTTATGCGGTCCGCGATGGTCTGCCAGTGTGCCCTACATTGACCAGGTGTGGTCTTGCACCCTGCAGTCACCACCATTTTGCGGCTATGTGCCGACACATAGGTCACAAGTGCATCAAGTTCGGCGTCATTAATGCTAGGCTTCCTTGACGTGCCGGAGTGTGTAGCCGAGTCTGGGGTCTCAGCCTGTAGTGCCAGAGCACCCTTCTTTCTCTTTTTCAAAGGTGGAGTGGAGCCTGAGTGGCTTACGCCGCTCTGGTCAGTAGGGGCAGAAGCGCCGGTGGACTGGGTAATAGGAGTGTGCAGAGGCACAATGACCATAGGTCTTGGTGCAGGCATTGGCTGAAGTGTGATGTTGGCAGGGGCAACGTCGGTTTGATGGACCTGAACCGACACTGTCCCGGCTGGGAGAGTCAGAGCTGGGGTGGATAGAGCTGAAGCTGCCCCTGCCCCTGCAGCCTCCCCACCCTGCCTACTTGGGGCATCAGATGACATTGCTGCCCCAGATCCACGTGGCCTGGTGACACCAACTTGCACCACCACACGTGGCTTAGACTTGCTGACCTGGAAGTCAGCCTGGGAGTCATCCTGTTCCGGGTCAGGTGCCACAATGGGCTGGTCCAACAAGGGCTGAGCTGGGCTGGTGTCAGCTACGTTTCCCACAACCATGGGTGAGGCATGGGTGTCCCTGATTGGTCCTCCACACATGGGGGTCTAGGGGCACCCTGCAAATCCTGGCCACGTCCCCTACCGCGCCCACCACGCCCACCTTTTGGAGGTTGGCCACCTTTGCCTCCCTTACCGCTTGGTCGCCTCCCAACCATGGCACTGATGTTGTTGTGCGTATGGGAGTAGCAGTAAACGATTGTCCTGGGCAATTGGGGGTGAAAGGGGTGGGGTACTAGATGGAAATCATACCCTAGTGCTCTAGCAAGGCTGTCTGTGACCCCTGGGGGAAGATGGCGGGTCACGCAACGCACAGGCACCCCGAAAACAAAAAGTAACGTGCACGCAACCCCTCGTAGACCACGTGCGTGGAAAAATGAACCCGCATTATGCTGTGGCACCCAGGAACACAAAAATAAGTGTACGCGTGTTACACGCAGCCTACAATGACCTCTGAAGGGGTACGCGACACACGGGGCAAGCACAGTTGGTAAATGCTTGTGCGACTCACCGTCTGCCTGGAAAAAGAACGTGAAAAAAACATGCGTGTGCGCGTTGGCAACACCCCCGCCAAAAGGAGAATTGTACGCTGTCTGAGGAGACAGGACAAAAAAAGAAGTGAACGCTGTTTGAGGAAACAGGCCCAACAAAAAAAATGAACGCTGTCAGAGGTAACAGTACGAACTTGAAACGCTGTGAAGTAATGGTGTGTGAACCGACAAGAAGTACAGAATTCACCCACTCGCTCTCCACGAAAAGCACGTACAAGGAAATGGGGTCCTACATGTACCTTTTAAAAGCTGCCCACACGTACAACGTCACTTACGCGTGTACGCGCTAAGGCCCTTTCCTCCAATTACACAAGCTGACACTCGGACATGCAGTTTTTGGACGTGTACGATGAACATGCACCCGTGTTGATGGAAACGCCCGCGCGCGTCACGTCACAGACGCGTAGGCCCTTTCCTCGGATTACACGCATTCACACGCGGACATGCAGTTTTTTCACGCGCCATGAGCCACTATGGCCACGTCACGATGGAAAACGCCCGCGTGCATCACGTCACAGACGCGCTTACGCGCTAAGGGCCTTTGGTCCAATGAAACCGCGAACGTGTGCTGACACGCTTACGCGCTAAGGGTCTTTCCTCGAATTACACGCTGACATGCAAGATTTTCACGTGCAAAATCACTCTGTATCAAGCTGGCCACGCAACAACACACGGAAGACCACGCTCCTGCCCAGAAGGCTGAATTACTGCCCCCCAGAGCCCCGAGCACGCTCCCACCTGCCATCTGCTCCTGCCTGCCTGCCTGCTGCACATGTGCCCTGCTATTTGCTGCCTGCACATCATCCATCTGTAGGGGTGCAGTTGTTGTGACCGCCCCTGCTGGAACTGAAGACTCCCGACTGGGATACCATTGCTCCACAGCCCAGCCGCAGGACCCAGTTGCCCACCCACACCTGCCTCTGGGGTTGCCATGTCGGGCACACCACCATCTGGCACCACTGGCAACCACCAGCCAGAGAGGCAGAGGGCCACCAGCTTCAGTGCCAGGGAAGTTGTTGTCCTGGTGGAGCAAGTCCTGGGGCAGTATGATGCCCTCTTTGGAAGTTCTCGTGCCGACTATGAAGGATGGACCAGGATCTGGATGGACATCGTGACTGCCATCCACGAGGAGGGGGTGGCAGTCCGCGACATCAAACATGTCAAGAAGCGCTGGGTGGACTTCAGGTCCAGGACCCTCGACAGGCCCGGCGCCTCTTGAAGGTAGTGGATGCCAAGGGGCGCCGGGGCCACCTGTGTCCGACCGCCAAATGAGGGTCCTGGAACGCATATGCCCAGCGCTCCACGTCCAGGTCCTTGAGAGGCAGACCCGTCTGGAGTCGAGCGGTAAGTGTACATGCATAATGATTGGACGCTGTGCGTGTCGTGGTGTGCCAGTAGTGTGCAGGTTGCACATGTGTTTTTGTAGGGCCATGTATGGATGTGTATGTACAGGGGCGTGAGGCTGACACATGCGATTCCTCTCATGTGTGAGACACATGGATGGTGTATGTGTGGGTAAGCATGCCGGTCAAACGCAGATGTGGGAGCACACATGTTTGAATAACTGTGTATGTACGTTGGCATGGATGTTGGTTCCAGCTGCATGTATCTGCACTGTGTACATGTGCATGTGTGTGTGTTTGACAAGTGTGCAACTGTGATGCAACATGGATGATTGTGGCACTGACATGTAGAAGGCTCAATGCCAGATGTGACATGGATGTTGATTTCATCACTCTGACAGTTGGTGGACATGCACACATGCATGTAAGTGTGTTGGTCTGTGTGCATGTGTTGTGTACTCCCCGTGTTTCATGTGATGTCAAGCTCACCTTTGGATGCTGATGCTGTTGTATGTGTATGGATTGTGCAGCCTGGTGCAAAATTGCTGTGGAATTACTCATGTGTGTGAGTAGAAATGACATGTGTGTAAGGGAGTGTGATGCCATGTCTGAAGTTTGATACTGCCACTCATGTACAACTGTCATGTGTGTATCAGTCCATTGTACAGTGCCCTGATGCCTGTGTTCTATCTTTCCCTGTCTGCAGCGTCAACTGATGAAGAGGGCGGAGAGGGTGCTGTGGAGCAAGGCGGCAGGGGTCGCAACGCCAGCAGGAGACGCAAGGCCCGGCTCCCCTCCCAGGTTGTCATCTCGTCAGGGAGTGAAGAGTCCGGTGCCGCGTCCCATGCCACAGCTGCCGAGGGTAGGTCCAAGAGGCGGAGGTCGGAGTTGGACTCCTCGGCAGCAGAAGGGGCAGCTGAGACCCCACAGGGTCCGACGGAGGAAGATGGCACGGAGTCATCCAGGTTGGTGGGGGGTTTGGTAGAGGAGGAGGCCGTGGAAGGGACAGACACGGGGTCTGGAGGTAGGAATTCCACTGGTGCTAGTGGTGCAGTGCAGGGTCAGGGACAGGAGGCAGTACAGGCCGCCGCGGATGTGCCTTTGTGTAATCCGGTCCCCGATCCTGTGACTGCATCATCCTGCACCAGCAGGGATGCCTACGTCCAGACCCGTTTTCAGGGAGGGGATCCGCTTACAACAACTGACCTTCCTCTCCCTGCGGTCGTGGCTATCCGGGACGGGGTTGAGCCTGTCCTGAGTGGGATGGCGTTGCGTCAACGGGGCATGCGAGGTGACCTGCAGTGTTTTCGTGAGGACACTGCACGTCATCTTGAATGCCTCGTTGACTGCGTTGACCTACTGGGACGGGTCACCAGGGCCGGATTCCTCAGTTTGCTGGACCTTGTTCTGACCCCCTCCTCACCTGAACCCCCTATGCGCCAGTCGTCATCCATGCCATCTTCCCACCCATGTATCACCTGGGTACCCTGTGGAGCTGCCTCTGACCCTGCGGCCCGGCAGGTGGAGGACACATCCCTGCCACAGTCGGGAGTCGGACGTCCAGCAGGGGTGGCCACCTCAACAACTGCACCCCAGCCGGAGGAGGACGTGCAGGCAGCAAGAGCCAGGGCACAGGCACAGCAGCAGCAGCAACAAGGTGGGAGCCATGATAGCTCGGGGCCTTCAACATCGGAGGGGCAGGCATCAGCCAGAGGGCAGGAGGACCCAGGATTGGCAGCAGTTGGGCCAGGCCATGTATGCAGAGCGGCAGCAGGCGGAAGAGGCACGGCTCACAATGGTCAGGGCGGAGAACTCCATGCGGAGGGCTATGAGGCGGGTCCACATGTCATCGTCCCTGCGAACCCTTGGGGCCATGGAAGAGGACCGCCTCCGGGACATCGAGCAGGAGTTTGATGATGCCCAGGCCCGGGAAATCGGGAAGTGAGCCATCGGACTAGCCCGCTGCCATTGTAAACAGTTTTTAGAGTTAGGTTTCCTTTTCCTTTTCCTTTGATTTGTGGTGAATGGACTATGCCACACACATTTGTATATAGTTTTTTTATTAGGTAGTTTCTTAGGTAGGTTTCATTTCTTTCGTTGGGCTCATGGACCCTTGACAATGGAATGTACATAGTTGGACAATGGATTTATTTGAACTTTTTCTTTTGATTTCACCATGGATCAATGGATTTATCTTTTTACGTTTCCTTTGAATTTGCGTTGGTGGAGGGAGAGTTTGGACTATTTTTCTTTTGGATTTCTTTGGATTGGTTATACTTTTCATTTTCTCATCTTTTGCACATGCTTTTCATTTCATGTTTGCTATTTTGTTATGCTTTCATTTCATTGCTTTATTTTTGTACATAATACATTTTGATATTTTAGTTCCATGTGTGGGATTCGCTCATTGGGTTAATGCATGTGAAAATGTGGATTAACACAATCAATGCCAACCAGTGTGTGTGTGTGACGGACATGTGTTGATGTACATAGTTGACTTTTTGGTTTGTGTCTTGAGATAGGCATGTCAGTGTGGGGTGGATTGGGAAATCATTGCGTCTCAAGAATGGGGTGGCGTGCTGTGGTATTTTGGTGTAGAAGTGGGCCATGATTGTGCATCTTTATTTCATGTAGGGGGGGACATGAGTGGGGGCCTGCTGGCAGGTGCCCCTCACTGCTGGGGGGTGGGGGTGCTGGGGGACATGAGTGGGGGCCTGCTGGCAGGTGCCCCTCACTGCTGGGGGGTGGGGGTGCAGGGGGACATGAGTGGGGGCCTGCTGGCAGGTGCCCCTCACTGCTGGGGGGTGGGGGTGCTGGGGAACATGAGTGGGGGCCTGCTGGCAGGTGCCCCTCACTGCTGGGGGGTGGGGGTGCAGGGGGACATGAGTGGGGGCCTGCTGTCAAGAGCCCCTCAATGCTGGAGGGTGGGGGTGCTGGGGGACATGAGTGGGACATGAGTGGGGGCCTGCTGGCAGGTACCCCTCACTGCTGGGGGTGGGGGTGCTGGGTGACATTAGTGGGACATGAGTGGGGGCCTGCTGGCAGGTGCCCCTCACGGCTGGGGGGTGGGGGTGCTGGGGGACATGAGTGGGGGACTGCTGGCAGGTGCCCCTCACTGCTGGGGGGTGGGGGTGCAGGGGGACATGAGTGGGACATGAGTGGGGGTCTGCTGGCAGGTGCTCCTCACAGCTGGGGGGTGGGGGTGCTGGGGGACCTGAGTGGGGGTCTGCTGGCAGGTGCCCCTCACTGCTGGGGTGGGGGTGCAGGGGGACATGAGTGGGGGCCTGCTGGCAGGTGCCACTCACTGCTGGGGGGTGGGGGTGCTGGGGGACATGAGTTGGTGATCATATTGCAAGGTGACATGTGGCTTGGCTGGGGGGCATGCCCATGGTGGATGGGCTGCCTGCAGGAGATGACCAGGGGTGCAGGGTAGTCCCCTGTGGTGTGGGCTTCCTGTAGGGGCCGTGGAGGGGGTAGAGGGGGTAGAGGGGACACCTGGGAGGACCCACACTGCCAATTCACGTGTAGGACTCCCCACGCATCACACTGGATACATGTACCCCGCTCTGACAGCTAAATCGCGTGTGAAACTTCACGTGCAACCCCAAAATACACGTACCCCGCTCTGACAGCAAAATCACGTGTGAAACTTCACGCGCACCCCAGAAATACACGTACCCCGCTCGCACAGGGCCAATCGCGTGTGAAACTTCCTGCGAAACCCAGTAATACACGTACCCCGCTCGCACAGGGCCAATCACGTGTGAAACTTCCCGCGAACCCCAGTAATACACGTACCCACTCGCACAGGGCCAATCGCATGTGAAACTTCCCGCAAAACCCAGTAATACACGTACCCCGCTCGCACAGGGCCAATCGCGTGTGAAACTTCCCGCGAACCCCAGTAATACACGTACCCCGCTCGCACAGGGCCAATCTCGTGTGACACTTCCCGCGAACCCCAGTAATACACGTACCCCGCTCGCACAGGGCCAATCGCGTGTGAAACTTCCAGCAAACCACAGTAATACACGTACCCCGCTTGCACAGGGCCAATCGCGTGTGAAACTTCCTGCGAAACCCAGTAATACACGTACCCCGCTCTCACAGGGCCAATTGCGTGGGACACTTCCTGCGAACCCCAGTAATACACGTACCCCGCTCGCACAGGGCCAATCGCATGTGAAACTTCCCGCGAACCCCAGTAATACACGTACCCCGCTCGCACAGGGCCAATCGCGTGTGAAACTTCCCGCGAACCCCAGTAATACACGTACCCCGCTCGCACAGGGCCAATCGCGTGTGAAACTTCCCGCGAACCCCAGTAATACATGTACCCCGCTCGCACAGGGCCAATCGCGTGTGAAACTTCCCACGAAACCCAGTAATACACGTACCCCGCTCGCACATGGACAATCGCGTGTTAAACTTCCCGCAAACCCCAGTAATACACGTACCCCGCTCGCACAGGGCCAATCGCGTGTGAAACTTCCCACGAAACCTAGTAATACACGTACCCCACTCGCACAGGGCCAATCGCGTGTGAAACTTCCCACAAACCCCAGTAATACACGTACCCTGCTCGCACAGGGCCAATCGCGTGTGAGACTACCCGCGCAGCGGGGTACGTGTATTCGGAGGGGTGCGCGGGGAGTTTTACAGGCGTTTTCGAGGTTGTGAGCACGTGCGCCATGTATGAGATTCGTGAGCTGTACATGGCGCACGGGGAGGGGTTGGGGGCGTAACTGGTGCTGCTGCAGGGTCGATGTGCCACTCTGCGCCATGGCTGGTTTTGGATGTTAAAATCCATGAATACGCTGTGCGCGGAAATGGATTTTAGCGCATGCGGCTGATGCAGAAAGTCGCACGCGCACACTGTGTGCCAGCCGCGTGCACACTTGTGCTCTAAATTCTATGAATTACCCCGATAGTGTCTATAGCACATAGCCCTAAACTTTGCATACAAAAATAATATAAAACCTGTTGAAAGCAAAGGTAGATATAGAGTGACAGATTGTGATGGCAGCTAAGTGAAACTTACCAAACGAAGCTTAATTAATCATGTCAAATTGTCATTAAAAACACCTCAACAGAAAGACCTATATTACATGTCCCTGCTACAACTTTTTAAACCATGGAGAAAAGAGGAAGCGATACTAGATAACTATGACTGCTATGAAGACGCTTTCAAAGCAAATGAAAGCGCTATTACCGATGTGAACTTTACGCAGTACAAAACAATGTTGCACAATGAACAGCAACACGAAGAAGAACTCCAGGCCCAACTAGATACGGACACTTCCGACAGTAGTCAACCTTCTGTAACAGGAAGTCAAGAACCACTAGGACAGCCACTAATAGCAAATGAGGCAGAATTAGCTATGACAGAAGTGGAAAACACCATGTGTCACTATGAACAAGATATAGAAGACTTAACTGTACTACAATCAAAACTTAACAAAGATCAGCGCACCATTTTTGAAGAAGTAACAAAAGAAATTGCACATGGTGTACAACACGAAAATAAAGAATGTACCTGCAAAATTACAAACATATACTGCTGTCTATCAGTGGTGAAGCTGGTTCAGGAAAAACATTCTTAATCAAAATCATCAGCCAGTTCCTTCAACAATTGACAAACAACAAACTGTCAGCTGTTGTAACTGCCCCCACAGGTTTAGCTGCCTACAACATAGGCAGTGTCACTTTACACCGATTACTACTCCTTCCAGTAGAACACCAAAACAAATTAGACTATTACAAACATTCTGCAGAAGCTGCAATGGAACTACGCAGAGTATTGAAACAAATGAAAATGCTACTAATAGATGAAGTGAGCATGGTCGCCAACCTAATGTTGGCTTTGATTCACGTCAGATTGCCAGAAGTACTTAAAACAAACTACGAAGAACTCTTTGCAGGAAAACACATTATTGTTTTCGGAGATCTTCTACAACTCACACCAGTGAAAGGTGAGCCTATTTTTAAAACCTTAGGACACAAACTCTGCCGTAAAACGATTGGCATCATAGGAAATGTCAACCTTTGGCAACATTTCCAATACAGAGAATTAACAGAAAACATGCGTCAATCTGCAGACCTCACTTACGCCAACATTTTAAAAAGTATTAGAATTGGTGTACTATCTCAAGAAGCACAAGCAATATTGAAATACGGGCACATCCATGCACTTTATGGCGATAACACATGTGCTACTGATGTTATGGAACAATTAGCGCACACAAATGTCCATTGTATGGCCTTAATACCAACTCTTGCAAGCTGTTTCAAATTCAATGAAACAATATTAAAAAAATAAATGCAACCAATAATTGAAATTTGCTCCACAGACAAACTGGACGGACATGGTATGACACTACCCATGTGTCAGCAAGCCACAACAAGACTATATACCTTAGAAAATTCAATCTCCAACACAGCTGGGTTGGAAAAAATATTAAAATGATCCTTAAATTGTAGAGTAATGCTTAAACGTAACCTTGACGTGGAGCAAGGACTAGTTAATGGAGCACTGGGTACAGTTGTTGGCTTTCAAACATACCCACGTGACAACAATATTCAGTTAGTCAATATTCTCTTTGACAAACTTTCAGAAGTAAAAAGGATAGGGCGCTCAACAACTCAATCCCTTCTCTTCAAAGACATGTATGTAAGTAGAGAACAATTTTCTCTAACTCTTGCATATGCAGTCACCATTCATAAATCCTAAGGTCTTACCCTAGACAAAGCATTGATAGATATTGGAAACACAGTCTTTAAAGAAGGTATGAGCTACGTAGCACTATCATGCTTACGTACACTTGACAATCTATTTCTTATTAACTTTGATGCAAGTAAAGTGAACGCTGATATTCCTTGCATTTTAGAATACAATAGACTGCGTCCACTGTACACCCCCCCCATCTGAAATCATATCCTGTTCCAGAAAAAGGAAAACGTTGTAAAAGAAAACTAATTCAAACAGAAATGCAACAGGATATGACTGCAAATCCTTCAAAGAAAACAAAAGAAGCTAATACTTCATCAATTACCACAAGCAAAGAAGAACCTATTAGTGAAAGTAAATCAGGTGCTTCTTCAAAGAAGGAACAGAAACTCCGAAAAAAATCACTCGGACACAGAACTATCTGGTCCATTCAAATTTTCAAATGAAACTGGTGTAAGTTGCTGCGCAAATGGAGCAATGAATATGCTATTTCAATTACCACCAATTGTTAACAACATTTACTTATACAGTACAGACCAATTGTGTTTGCAAATGTTAGTCCTTCATAGTAACGCAACAAACAATCCTGACAACACGTATAGTGTTCACAGAATAAGACAAGAATTGGACTACTGTGCTGGAATAGCGAGATTCACTATAAACTCACAAGAAGATTCACAAGAATTTCTAATGTACTTACTACAAGTACTCGAAAACAAACACATACCTATAAATGAAATCTTCCAGATTTCATACATGTGGAAACATACATGCACTCTCTGTAACAATGTGACACAGGAACAAATCCCTAATGAGCAATTTCTGTATGTATCCATACCTAATTGTGAATCCATTCCATTTCAGCAACTTCTACAAAATGCAAACCATGGCAGATTATGTACTATCTGCAATTCAGATAATCGCTCCACCTTACTGATACAAACACATAGGGCCTCATTACAACTCAGGCGTTAAGGGTTAACGCCACCGTTAACCCTTAACGCCTGATTCTGATTTTAACGCCTGCTTTTAGCAGGCGTTAAAATCCATGGCGCTAACCTGCCATGGTGCTAATTACGCCGCCGTAATTTACGGCGGCGTAATTAGCGCCTTCCCCACTCCCATTATGCCCTATGGGGCAAAAATGGGAATGGGGAAGGGAAAATGGGAAATGGGGATTTACCGCCCCACTCACCTTGGAATGGGGCGGTAAATCCGCCATCCACCATGGTGTAAACAGAGTTTACACCATGGTGGTAAAGTTGGTGCACTTAGCACCAAGGTTGTAATGAGGCCCATAGTAACTACATAATACTAATGCTTCTACGTTACAATGCAGATGGTACCAAAAACAACTGCAAGCTGACTGGAATGCGTCAAGTGTCACTTGTTAAGAAAACCTTCACAACAATAGGTATAATCTACCAAGCAGGAGCCACAACCAATGCAGGTCACTACACTGCATATATTAAAAAGAAATGTGGATGGTTCGAATGTAATGATAGTAGCATTACTCTAAAGTAGAGATTACCAGCAAATCTTACAAACGCATATTTAATCTTCTTAAAGCCAAAATTCAATAACTAATGTGTACTTCAACATTAACAAAAAATCAATTAAAAGACTATAAAGAGTTAGAATACGCCAACAGGTATCTAATTGCCCAAAATTGTATAACAACCACACTTATAAGTGAATACGACTGATTTGTAACAAAAAATACACAGAATATGCCAACAGGTATCTAACTGTTTATAAAATCTGCAACAAGCCAACATACAGAACATTAATCAGAAACAACAAGTGAACACTCAAAGGAAACAAAGAAATAGTTTGTAGCATAGCAAAGAAAGGTTTTTTTTTTAATCTGACAAGGATTTTTTTCCCCCCAGACCCAATGATTTGAAAAACAAAACAGAAACTGAGCAAAATGCACAGTACACTGGTTTGTAAACTAAATATGAGGGCACAAAAAAGCTAAAATGTCTATTATGAAATGTAATAAGTCTTTATGAAATACAAACACTAACATGCTCTTTTCTTTTATCACAGAAATTGAAAAAGAATATTTCCTCCAAGTACTAAAGTCATGTAAGAAATATATCGAATCTCAACAAATTAAACAGTAAGTATAATTTCACACATTTCATACATAATCAAATCTATACGTCTGATCTATGGCAGTAATATGGTGCAGTTACTGTAGGCAGGGCCTAGACTCTTGGATGTATAACCTACGGCCTACATCCTGCGGCCATGCACCCAAGACTCTAGGCCCTCCCCACAACCACCTGATCGATATGCGATACTACGGGTGTATCTATTGCTGTGATATGCTGCGGTGGTTGTGGCCAGGGCCTAGAGTCTTGGGAGTATGGCCTATGGCCTATGGCCAAGCACCCAAGACTCTAGGCCCTGGCCACAACCACCACAGCATATCACACCCATGGTGGCTTATAAATCATTAGCAAACCCATGGAATGAAACATTTTAACTGCAGCATACACTCAATTTGCATCCAGGACTCTTGCCCTGCCCACACCTACCAGATAGATATTAGATTGTATGGGTGTGATGTATGAATGTGATATGCTGCGGTGGTTGTGGGCAGGGCCTAGAGACTTGGGTATATGGCCTACGGTCTATGGCCTATGGCCTGTGGCCATGCACCCAAAACTCTACATCCTGCCCACAACCACCGCACTATATAAAACTCATGGTGCCTTATAACTGCAGTGCTTATAACTTTGTTCTTGGGTGCATGGCCTTCGGCCTTGCACCCAAGACTCTAGGTCCTGCCCACAACCACCACAGCATATCACACTCATTGTGGCTTATAACTTCACTACGTATACATTTGGTCTTGGGTGCATGGCCTTTGCACCCAAGACTCTAGGCCCTCCCCACAACCACCTGATCAATATGCGATACTACGGGTGTATCTATTGCTGTGATATGCTGAGGTGGTTGTGGCCAGGGCCTAGAGTCTTGGGAGTATGGCCTACGGCCTACGGCCATGCACCCAAGACTCCAGGCCCTGGCCGCAACCACTGCAGCATATCACACCCATTGCGGCTTATAAGTCAGTACCACACCCATAGAAACAAAAATTTTAACTACGGCATGTAGTAAATTTTAATATTCGCTAACACCACGCATGTCCTTAGAACAGTTTCAAGTTGCCTGCGCATAGCACGGACGGAAGTACTATCCTTATGAAACCCCTCATTTTCAGTAATTACAAACATCCCGGACAGGGCGGGCATGGCGAATACATCATTAGCACCTGCCACCTAAACAAATACAGTATTTCACCCATCTCTTACTCTCTGAACCTCCCCAAGCACTCTGACACACCAAAACACTTTCCGAAACAGCATTTCGCCTCTGCTCGCCGCCGCGCTGTCGGTGGATCCAAGATGTCGGAAGCATCCAAACAATCTGACGCACATCACGCCTCACTCCAGCCAATCGGTGGACAGGTCGCGTGTCCCCGATCATGATGCAAGCCCTTTAGCCAATCGGTATCTTGTCCGCGGAGCGAACAGGGAAGTGTGACCGCGGAGCGGACATAGAAATCCCACATTTTTTTAGACACACTTTTTGGTCGTTTTAAAGAAAACTACTGGACGGATTGGCACCAAATTTACAAAAGCACGCTTTCGGGACAAAGGTCCTCCTCCTGCCGCAAATTTGGTGAAAATCCGTCCAGCGGTTTGGCCTGTAGGCGTGCGAAATGTTTTTCCCCCATTCACTCTATGGGAAAAAAGTGATTACCGGCATCGTATACCGCTACGGCCCATTCCGACCAACCAGACCGCGATTTACGGCACCGCAAAGTATGATGCAGTAAATAGTGGTATCATGTCGCACGCGCAACACATATATTAGCGGCATGGCGTAAACTGGAGCTGATCACAAGGAACGTGCACGCGTAAATAACGGCCTCCTTCAACCCGTAAAGTACCTTACCGGCATGGAGTACATACAGGCATCTCAGAGAAGGAGTAAAGAACCCTGAGCAGTAGTTCCCAGAGCCACAGGTGCACACAATCAGCACAGGTGTAGTCAATGGAGTCTGCCACAGCACAAAAGGACGACACCCACACACCACACCCCCTCCCACACCTAGCTGATACCAATAGTGGTAGCAGTACATGAAGCAGGAGGCCCTGCTTGCAAGGGCACAACCACAAGAACAACACCAACAACACCAGGCCCTACCACTGAGGAGACACAGGGGGAGAAGGAGGGTGAGACAGGCCCAGCATGCAGCACCAGTGCAGCCTCCGTCACCACTCCAGCAGCCCCCATTCCCACGCATCAGGTCCAATCCCTCAAGCGAACCCCTGAGCAGATACACACCCTCTACCAGCTTGACTGTGACACCATCACCACCGTAGTTGGCCTGAGAAATTACGAGATAAGTCAGCATCATACAAAAACACACCGCTATCCCCGCTCAACTGAAGGTGGTGCCTGTGCCCCACACCCATGCCACAGGCACCTACCAGCACACAGTGGGGCCCATGCATGGCATATCACAACCGTCCATTTCACGGATGCAGAGCCAAGTGCTGGATCACCTCCTCAAGCACACAAGGGACTACAAATCCCCACCATGGACTACCCAGGAGATATACGACACAAATGTTGCCCCCCATGCATTGGCAGGCATGCCAAATTACATGGGTGCCCCTGATTGCACCCACGTGGATTAGGCGGACCTGCATGGCATGCAGGTAGCGTATCGCAACCGCAAGCAATACCACTCCACCAACGTGTAGACGGAATGCAACGCAAGCAAGAACATCACACATGGGTGGGCCCGACATCCAGGACCAACTCATGACTCAATGGGCCAGCTGAATTCCATGCTACCCGGCCGCATGGGGCGACATGCAGGATGATGTGCCTGGCTGCTTGGTGAGTCGTCTGACTGTGTCATGCCAGTGCATCGGTGCCATGAGGTGGGTGCCTGCATAAGCAAACTGGGTTGAAATGATAACGCCAGTGCACGATGTTCACCCCACCAAACAACGTGCCACAGATCCAGTGTAACGGCACATGACTACAGATTCCCACATTGATGGAGTAAGGCACACACCTAACACAACATAACTAACATGTGACAAGGCCAAATCCCACAACACATGCACCACTCATTGGCGGCCCCCACACACCGTAAGGGCATATAGGAAGACACACTGTATATTCAGAATGTGGCTTCCTCCAGCATGTCACCACACCGGAGAGTCATCCCTGGCAGTGGATTGAACTGAGGGCAGCAGGGATACCATACCACATCACCGGTTCGGCACACTAATAGGAGTGGTGAAATTCACCATAGTACGGATCAGAGCAGTATGATGAATATGCCACTGACTACAGCCAACACACCCAACTACGGAATCCCACAGTACACAGCACTTCATGGATCTAACCTCAAGACTGCTGCATGCATCAATGAAGCACGTACCACGAGATGTGCGTGCCATTGTTCATAGACCATCTCAGAGACACCCCCCCTATAGCATTCCATTGCACAGGACACATATTGGGGCCATGAATGGGCTAAATGCATCCATGGACATGTGCGTATGGGCATCAATGACTTGCTGCCATGTAAGACAAGTTCAGTTCTCCACCCTGACAGTCCAAATACTTACCTTCATTGGCTAGACATGCAGGTGTTGGTGGCTGTCCCTTGACACCATGGTACAGGACCCCTGTCAGAAACCCACAGAACAGGCACAAGGAGGCCTACAATACTGCCCATACCCGTGCATGCGTGGAGATGAAGCAGCCACTTGGCTTGCATAAGGCACATATGAGTTGCCGAAGCTGGTCTGGTGGGGGACCCATCTACTGCAATGTGTAGGTGTCCAAGACCCCCATGTCATGTGTAAAGCTGTACAAAATGTGCATCCCTTGGAACGTGGCCCTGTCCCCTGATATGGGACTGCTAACACCAGATGAAGATGGAGTGAAGGAGGAGGAGGAAGGGGCAAGACAGCATCATAGAGCCGGTGCACAGGAGGGACATGTCGTGTGGCAAACATTGATTGGACATCAAAACAGAAACACAAGTCAGCAGAGGGTGGCATGACATGGGTACACAGGGCACTGGGTGTGTGGATACTTGTAGACCATGCACTGTCAGACATCATAATACACATGCTCAATGATGAATGTCCACACAGGTTAAACTTTGCGACACCAACGGTGTATTGTAAATTTAAATGCATAAGTGTAAACATTCCCTCCACCACCCCATGCCCCACCCTCCTCCCCCCACCTCTGCAACAAACCCTCACCCCCACCCCCTTACCCCCTAACTCTGCAACAAACCCTCAACCCCAACTCTCTCCCCAACTCCTCAACAAACCCTCACCCCCCACCCACCTCCCCCCAACTCCACAACAAACCCTCACCCCCCACTCCCCTCCCCCCCCAACTCCACAACAAACGCTCACCCTCCAACCCCCCTCCCCCCAACTCTGCAACAAACCCTCCCCCCAACCCCCCTCTCCCCCAACTCCGCAACAGTAGTCCTATGGTGACCATCAAGGCCACATGTGGCAGCTATGCCAACTACTCCATGCTGCCGGGGCCCAGGGGAGGCATGTCCCGGCGGCACAGAGAATGCAGAGAACGTCGCAGTGGGCTTGCCGGGGTAGAGCGACTGGATGAGGGGGTGTCCTCTTGCTGAGGCGGCTGAGTGGGATGCGCAGCCTCAAGGGCATCTGCAATGCGTCCAAGGACTTCGCATAACCGGTTCGTACTGTCCGTGACCACCTGGCTCATTGCCCTCAGTTCATCTAGCCACTCCACCCTGCCCTGTCGGTTGTCTTCCATCACCTCAGTGATGAGGGCAGTGAGCTGTGCCACATGCAGTGCATCCTGTGACGGGGTTTCATCCCTGCAGGGGATTCGGCTTACATACCCTGTCAGGGCCTCGACTGGGGGACTGGGCACAGGATTGGCGTCTCCCGGTGCTTCGCCACGTGCACATCGGCCAGGTGTGTCAGGCTCCCCTGAGTCACTGCACGACACCTGGGGGACATTGCCGTGCTCTGGGGTGTGGACGGTGGGGTAGAAGTCCTCCTCTGACATCCCACAGATGGACAAGGGGCTGTCCACAGTTTCCAGGGGGGCCAGGGCTGCCACCTCCACAGCGATGCTCGACTCCTCTGACCTTGGGGTGGGCATTGTGGCAGGCGCCGATGCAGGGAGGGATGGGGGTGGTGCACCCTCCATGGGCCTTGGAGGAGCCGGGGTGGTTGTGTCCATCCGGGGTGGTATGAGGCGGACCTTGCCTTTGGCCCTGGAGTTGGTGGGGCGGCTCGTCTCAGCCTCCTCGCTCTCATGCTCACTGCCTGTGGGGGTAGAAGAGAGGGACGGCATGAGTGATTGTTTGAGACGCTAATTACATTAATGGCTGCATTCACATTTCAGTCATTTGGGGTTTGTGGCCATTTGGGCGTTGCAACATGTGTCTGATTTGTACGCAGGTGTCGGAGTCACTCATCCTGGCCTGGTACTGTGCAGTCTGACTCTCACACTGCCAACCCAGCTGCACAGTGTGCATCATGGGATGTGCCAGTTTGTGCACTATGTGTGATGTGCGTTATGTACTTGCACTTGGCACTTGCTTGGGTGGCAGTTGGCTTAGCATGATTTGGATGGGGGGAGGGCACCATGACAAGGTGCCTTGGACGTCCCTTGGGTGTGTATTTATCATGTAATTGCCATTGGCGGTGTTGATGACTTAGGACACTCACCTCCATCAGCAGACGACGGTGCTCCACACTCCATTTCACTGACGCCTTCTATGGATGCGGTCCCAATCAGTGCAGCGCATGTCTCATCCCATGCCGTGAGTTTCATGGGGGAACTTGGGCCCCCTCCGGTCTGCTGTGCCTGACTCCGGTTGGCAGAGAGGATGCTCCGCACCCTCATCTGCAAGTCATCCCACCGCTTGCGGCAGTCCCTGGGGGTGCGGAGGGTGGTGCCTCCTGCGCTCACCCTTTGGGCAACTTGTGCCCAGATGTTCTTTTTACGGAGCACCGCCTCCCGGCGCATGTCCCCGCTGAACATGACGTCAGTGTGCTCCTCCAGGGTATCTACCATGGCCTGCAGCTCTTCTGGGCTTAATCGCTGCTTGTGGAGCCGGTCTGCTGACTTCTTCAGGGATTTTGGCATTCCTGCAGGGTGTGATGACCTTTTCCGTAGTTCAGATTGCTCCCAAACGTGCTGCCTGATGAGGATGCCAATGGATTGTGTTTTTAAAGATGGCCGCCGCGCTCCTTCCCGTTCCTGTGCGATGACGATATTTCCGGTTCCGTTATTTAGCGGTGTCCGTAATGTACAGTCTCCGTAATTTACGGACACTGCTATTTCCATGGCGGTATTGTTACTTACGGTACGCATCATGCCGTTAAGGGGTTTTACAGGCCCTTTTGCGGCATGTCGCTAAGTGATTTACCGGCATGGCGCAAAGCTCGTGCCCGCAAAGTCGTAATGGCCCGCAATTAGTGGTCTGAGGCCAGATCGGAATCGTTCTTTGCGCCATGCCGGTAAAGCCTGGTACTTACCTCTAATCTCAGAATGAGGGCCAATGTGTTTTATGAGTGGGTTTGCTTGGACTTTACTTGCTCTGGAAGTTGGGGCTCCTGTATTGTGGGCTTGCAACACAGTGCCATGGATCACTAAATTGTGCTTGCCCCACAGATCAAGAAATGCCAGTTCTCCCTTTGGATAAATCCTCTATGGCTGCGGAGGAAGCAGTAGTGCATGGATCAGTTGATAAAATGGATGAACCTATTAAAAAGTCCTTTGCTAGGGCGCATCTGGCTCTGAGAACGAATATGCATGTTTCTCAGACTGTCTTAGTGGGTTTTCAGAGACAAGGAGGACTGAGGGGCTGATTGTGCATCTATGTTGGAGGACACGTGGCTTCACAATCAATTCTTGTTGTTTCTTGCCTTTGAATGCATGAGGGCGGCTGCTATGACTATATTGGCTTTTGCATCTGGCAGGGCAGAGCTACACCTCAGAGACTGGAATAGGGATGTTTTCCAGAAGGCAAATGCTTTAAAAGTACCTTTTGAGGGGGACAAGTTGTTTGGGGGCCTGCATGAAGAGAATCTTCACAAGGTTTTTAAGGCTCAGGAATCCGTCCAAGCCATCTCATTCCCATCGGCTAGGTTTCCCAGGTCGGGCAGTCCTGGGATTTCCTTCCAGTCGCGGCAGTGGAAGCCGAGGAAGAAGAAAGTGGATCAGTGGTCCTCCAAGATTCGTCCTCAGCAAAATAGGCCAAAGGCCTGATGGTCAACCAGAGGCGTTGCTAGGCGGGGGGGCTTATGGGGCTATAGCCCCGGGTCTTTTGGTTGTAGCCTCGGATAGAAGCTCAGGGACTACAACCAAATGGCTATATAGCTAGCCCCGAATCTCACCAGTACCGACATTAGCTTAGCCCCTGATCTTTACCAGACCTAGGACCACCCCTGTGGTCAGCAGAGGCCTATATGGTGTCGATAGTGGCTTTTCTGTGACGTGTAGTAAGTTGGATCATCTGATGTCTGGGCCAATTGTGTGTTAGATTGGGTTACAAAATTGACTTCTGCCCACCCCTCTTAAGTACTGCCATGAGGTGGTGCACCGAAGGCAAGAGGAATTATCGGCAGGTGTTGACGCTGAGATAAAAAGAAAAGATAAGATGAACTAAGGAAAGTCAGATTGTGGGGAAGCCTGGGAGTTCGAACTCCGAGTGAGGGCTGGAAGAACGGCTGTGCAGAGGATGCTGGTGGCTAGCTACGAGAGTCCATTGTGTGCCTGAGAACAGCAGACCCAACTGCTAGGCAGAAGGGAAGAAGCAGTGGGGTGATCGCAACAATGTTGACCGTTGAGTCCCAGTGCGAGGCCAAGACGGTACGGACCGGAGTACCACGAAGGTGTACCGGGACTGCCATAGCAGATGAGAAGAGCAGGGAAGCCGCCGACAAGGAACCCCATCCCAGGAAGGACTGGTGATGTACCGCATCCCACGAGAAGGTAAAGGGAGGCACGGGAGACCCGGTAGGCACCCCAATGGCAGCTATAGGGCTATTGGGGGACAGAACTGTGTAGAGCGCATCAGGGAAGAGCTCCCTCATTCCAGTAGTAATGAAGTCGTTACTGGACACTGGAAGAGTGAACCAAGCATCCAAAAAGAACTTCCTTAGTCGCAGTGGCAGTGATAAGCCCACTGACCACTAGTCAAGGATGTGGGACCCTAACAACAGTGAAGAAAGCATCCAAGGAGAACTTCCTTTCGCAGTGCAACCATAAGCCCACTGACCACCAAAGAGAGGTCTGGGACCTGTAAGGGCGTGGAAGTAGGAGACTGACGCAGGAGAGATATTGGGCCTCATTACAAGTCCAGTGGAAACCCGCCGGTGCTACCGGCGGGATGCCGCTGGACTGAAACACTGTTTCCGTCGCCTGATATCCCAGTGCCACCGGGGCATTACAAGTCCCGGCGGCCCGGGATATCAGGCAGTGGAAAATGTTAGTCCCCATTCCCATGGAGCCCCATAGGACTCCATGGGATTGGGGACACAGAAGCACTGGCACCGTTGCTAACTGTGCTGGTGCTTCCGTGACAACTCTGTTTTCCAGGCCCAGGAAAGCAGAGATGTAGTCTGCCAGTGCGTTGCTACCAGCACCCTTATTTCCGGACACGCAGACTCATGATGAGGCCAATAGTCTTGGCTATCTATCTATGTATATAAAACAGTTAGGTATGTTTCTGTACTCAGCTGATGCAATTTATCAGTGTTACGTTGCCCTCTGCTGTCCAAATGGCAAAGTGCACCTCCGTGTGACCTTCCAATTCAACAACAGCTATCGTTTTAACAAACAGAATGAGCATGGTTCTACATGGTCACCTTCGACTTCCACTATCACAAACATTCAGACTAATTTCAAGTTACTTCTCTCCACCGCCACTCTCTTCACACAGGGCAGGTCAGTTCCAGTGTCAATGATCAGTTAATTACAGGCTCAGGGTTTCAGTCTCTAAAGAGCAAAACGATGTAAGAAAAAGCCACCTCACAAGCTAAAACTGAAAGTAGGTGCTGTAATTATGCTACTATGCAATCTTATGACATCACTGGGACTCTGCAATGCAACAAGGTTGACAATTACGCATCTACAAAGACACATCATAGAGGCCCATGTAATCGATGGAGCTTGGATACTGTTCTTATACCACGCATATCTCTCATTCCATCTGATACAAATATGCCTTTCAAATTGAAAAGAAGACAGTTACCTATACGTTTAGCCTTTTTAATGACCATTAATAAGTCACAGGGACCTACGCCGCCTTCCTGGAAGTGATCAGTGGTGGCCATTAATAAGTCACAGGGACCTGCACCCCCTTCCTGGTAATTCTGATATTTAAGAAGGGGGACAGAGGTGACCCTATGAGTTACCAACCAATATTGACCTTTAAGATACACTAAAATGGTGTGTGTTATACCGGGTACGGCTAGTAGAATATTATTTTCAACAAAAGCAAAGAAAACCCCTATCTTGCCCAGTTACTAAGAGGGGGTTTTCCTGCTTCAACTTAAACTAAGGATGTGTCAGGAACTCAGAAATCAAAAGTCCATCGTCCTGTGTCAAAACCTATTTCCAGCCCTTACACTTCTAACTAAACAACAGAAGGGTCTGCTGAGTCTTCTTAACACAGAAGAATGGTCCCTGTCTTCTGCACTGCAGAATACCAGGCCATCAGTGTCTCAAGAGTATTTCTTGAGGAAGAGACTACTTTCCCCAGGTTATAGCCAGGGACGTCATTTGGAGGTCACCAGAGGTCGCAAGTGTGACCTCTGAGGTCTCCATTGCAACCTCTGAGGTCTCCCTTGAGACCTCTGTGGTCTCCTTTGCGACCACTAAAACATTTTTTTTAAATATCATTTTTATTTTTTTTTGCAATGCAAGCTCCTGGGCTGTGGCCAGCACCATGTGGCTCTTTAATCTTGGAGTGGCTAGCTTTCTTGTTCAGGCCCCTTAAAAAAAAGAAGAAAAATAAGAACATGAGGGCCACAGGTCTAACACTTTCAACACTGAACCTAAATAAGAAAGAATAGGAATGCCAAAAAATGTGTCTTTCTGGAATTCTATACAATAATTGCTAGACTATTTAAAGGTTTATTTCAGCACACTTCAGGGGGTGAGTCACTGATTGAGTCTGTTCTCAAACGCCTCAACTCAGCCTTTCATCCTTCTGAGGTCGATAAATGGGTACCAACACAGGTTGGGTGATATTAGGTGTATATTTCTTCTAGTTAAAGCGCTTAAGCTTAAGTGCTATATAATAACACATCATTATCATTTGGTCATGGACGTCTGCTTGCAATCAGAGTAATTTGGTAATATGGGCCTATACACACTGATCTTAATGATACATATGGCGATCCATTCAGGTATGAAATGTACATCACATTATAGTGATACTGTAACCATATTTTTCCTAGTGTACAATGCTATGTGATGCCACTTCCTGTTTTGTCAACGGGTGAAAGATCGTGTTCCATCGCTTCCCGCGATATCACTTTGGGGTGGAGTCAAATGACATCACTTCCTGTGATGTCATTGGGGGTCAAGGGTCGTGTGGTGTCACTTCCGCTACCCCTGGCATTTTGGTGAAATGACGTCCCTGGTTATAGCTCCTTTCAACTGTAGCATACACAGTTCCAGATTAGCAAATAAAAAGTCTCTATTCCCAAATAAAGCAAATGTTCCAACTTGAATGCTGGTCACCAAGAGAATGACTCCCTTCTCTTGGTTTTCTATCACAGTGTTCACAAACACTGGGGGCATTGACTCCCTTCCCCTGCCTTCTCTTTGCCTTGCACAAATCACAATATCAGGAGTTATATCTCTTCCCCTAACCTTTCTTAGGTTTCCACAATTCCAGAGAGTATGGCTCTTTCCTTGGCCTTCTCAGGTTTCCACAATTCACAGTCCCAGGGGGTATGGCTCTTCCCTTTGCCTTCTTGTGCTTTCACAATTCATAATACCAGGGGGTATGGCTCTTTCCTTGGCCTTCTTCAGCTTTCACAATGCCAGGGGTATGGTTCTTCCCTAGGCCTTCTTAGTTTAACAGGTCTTGTTCACTAACCTATCAGACACTGTGACGAAGGAGAAGTACAATGGTGTCCTCCACTCTGAATAGTGGGTTCCAGACCCTTCTTTGTGGGGTTCCCGGGCCTCTCTGGGTTTCATACATGTCCCTGACCCTGTTTCTCTGGCTTCCTGGGCCTCCCCAGTTCTTTTATGGGTCCCAGACCCTATTGCTCTGGCTTCCCGTGCTGCCCGGTTCTCATATGGGTCCCAGACCCCGTTTCTCTGGCTTTCCATGCCTTCCCCAATGTCACTTGTACCATCCAGCTTCTCGTTGGGTCTCAGGTATGAGCCCAGGGCACCTCTGCTGTTTTGTTAACTCCCCTGTGGTCGCCTTCCCACGCAGGGTCTGCACACGCTGTGGTGGCTCTGCAGTCTAGGAAGCTGAGCATCTGGAAAGTTTCTCCATGTCAAGGTGGCCATGTGACTTGCTCTCACCTCGGTCCCGCTCCTCTGGTTCTCACGTTGGTCGCAGACTGCAGACCGACTAGGGACATATTGGCAGCAACTCTTAAATCCCGGCCAGCGTTCTCTCCCTTACTCCAAGCTGAACGTCCTTCTGACTTGCGTTTCCTCTGCAGAGTGACTGACTCCTTACCAAGTCCTTCTTTCCTTTTTATTCACTGTATTTATTGGCTGGTCCCCCATTGTCTGGACTGCTGAAGTTGGTTCTGCACAGTACTCGGCATTGTTCCACACCTCCTCCTCATCTCATTATTAGAGATTTTACTTCCAAGTGGGTTTCTTTTGATCTTCTTCGTCCCAGTTCTTATACCTGCTTCACATAGGTAGTCCCTACTCTTCCTCATCCCAGTACTGTCTGTGGTGGCTAAGTCTTCTACACTACAGGAGTATATGGAGGTATGGGGGACTATAGAGTTTGGTGTAAGATATGAGAGTGAGGGAGGAGTGGATGTATTTTGTGTGTTCTGCATTCTCCCATAATAGTATTCTCCAGTCCCATTGGGGTGGGTGGCCTCCCATGAGATCCACCCGGCGAGTACCACCCCCAGGGGGACTATTGGGTAGCGGCCTCACTTCCCGGGCCTCATAGAAAGGGACTCCCTCTAGGGAAGCAGGGACGACATTCTGGGATTCGCCGCAGATCCTGTACAGGAGATTTGAGAACCAGAGGAGAACTACCTCAGCAGAGTGGCAAAGATAAGGCTATTGACCTGCAGAGAAGATTGTGGGACTTTGCTGGTACCAAGAGAGAGTGGTGAAATATATAGAAAGTTGAAGGTCAAGAAAAATACCTTTTCAAATCCCAGGAGATGGGATGTCATTTTCCTGAGAAGATACAAAAGCCTTTGGGACATATTCCAAAGACAAAAAGGGAAGGGAGTCATTCCACCTGGTCTTATTGTGCACTGTACAGACCAGTACCAGGAGAAGGGAGACATTCTTCTGGTCCAAGAATGTGGACTTGTGCAAAGATTGTGTGGAACCTGCAAACCAGGGAAAGGGAGTCATTGAAACTGGTAACCTTTTTACAAGAGAACATTCTTTTAAATACCACCCGAACACCAGGAGAAGGGAGTCATTCTCCTGCGGAAGGAACTGTTTGTTGGATTATATTAGTCTTTAGTTGTAGTGTAAGGGATAGAAGTAGGTTGTGACACAGGATGGTGAACTTGACAGGCATTCTGACGGATCCCCTTAAGTGCCAAGGGTGAGGTATCTTGTCCTTGGGATAACCTTCCTGTCCTTGGCACTTATGGGGTAAATGAAACAGAAAACGTTAGAAGGCATTGAATGGCAAAATACCAATATCATCAAAAAGGGCCTTGGCAGTGGGGGGGAAAACCAATGGCAGTTAAAAATTAATATTAGTTTGAGGCAGGGAAACAACCCTTAGATGATAGGGACAGTGAGGGTCTTTTTTCTATAAATAAAAGTCTATTACCACCACCATGCCACCTTTGTGTCGGCTTCCTTCTTCGACATCCTTACACATTGCAGGAGCGGATTTAAGAATTGTTCAACAAGAAGGCCATCTGGAGGGTGCCAATGTCTTGCATGGGTCCTGGATTCTATTCACTCATCTTTCTGGCCCTGGGGGGCACGTTCATATTCTGCTTGATCATCCGTCTGTAACGCTCACCTGATTCCCGTAGGGGCGCCGGTCTTGACTGGGCGTATACCGTATCTTCAAAGGTGATGTGTAACACACGGCTGGCTCTTTGGGCTGGACCTCTGTGCACTGTATGTCTGACTCGAAGGGTAAGATGTCTTAGGTAAGTGAACGCCGTGCTCTCCATCTGCCTCGGGGCAGGGTGCTGTAACCAGTTTCTTCACTGGATAAGGGGAGCAGGCCTCTTGACTTCAGAGGACTGCTGTCCGTCGTTTACTGCACGAACGGTAAGTTTCGAGTAATTCTAATGTCTTTAAAAGTCTTTAGTAATGATGTCTCTTGTTTTGCAGGGTTCCGGCGATGGCGGATGACGGGCTGAAGTGAGTTGAAGATGGAGCCCGTGTGATGAATAGAAGCGCCTGGAAGCACGTAAGTAAGCGCTTGTTGCCTGCTTCACGATGCGCTCTAACTGTCTTTTTATTTTGCAGGTACAAGTTCGGAGCGGCTGCAGGGTGCCGGAATACCCACTGGGTTAGATGTGGAAAGAAGTAATGGCACGTGAGTATTAAAGTTCCCCAATGTCTTTAAACGCACCTTGTTTTGTCTTTCAGATGCGGGATGCAGCGCCGAAGGCCTCCGGAGCGTGCGAAGAGTTGGTAAGCTTTTGTCTTTCAGATGCCGGAATGCAGTGCGAAGACCTCCGGAGCGCACAAAGAGTAGGTAAGCCTTTGTCTTTCAGATGCCGGAATGCAGCGCGAGGCGTTGGTGACAGCCGATGGACCAGGTAAGTGAATCGCTGTCACTGAAGACCGTAATGCTAACCTGTTCTTTCTTGTCTTTATAGGTGTTGCTGAAGACTGGATTCAGGATGGTAAGCCTTTTTCCTTAGGCCCAGGATCAGATGCAGAAGACACGATGAGCGTTCTGCTGCAGAGGATGCAGAATAACGCAAAGCAAGATTCATCCATCGGGTGTGGTTTAAATAGCCTCCTGTAGTGCTTAGGTGTCTCCTTCCACAGCCACGCCTAGGTAAGAAAAGAGTTCCTGCTTTCCAGAAGAGTTCCAGTGTTCTGAACCTAGGGAGTGGCTCCTGCCCCACCCAACAGGAAAAGTAGTTCCAAACAGAAGAGGATCAGAGGCTCAACTGGCAGGCAAGTAAGCAGCATGGTCTGCTGCAGGTAAGTCCACCCAAGCATTATGAGCCCGGCGCTTCCAGCGCTGGGACTGGGCATATTTATGAGCCTGGTGCCACTGGCGCCAGGACTGGGTCCAAAAGGTCCCAATTGGGACTGGTTGGCACTCGGAACCTGGGTTATGGATCTGCTTCCAAGGGAGTTGGGAAAACCCTGACCTTTTGGAAGCAGAGATCATGACAGTACCCCCCCTCAAGGCCCCTCCCAAACCGGGCTTCTCCGGGGGTTTTGGCTTGTCAGGAAATGTTCGGTGAAATCTTTTGATTAGGCGAGGAGCGTGGACATATTCAGCATGTTCCCAGGATCTCTCTTGGGGGCCGTAGCCTTTCCAGTCAATTAGGTAAAATAGTTTAGATTTGGAGATCTTGGAGTCCAGAATGCTTTTGACTTCAAACTCGAGTTCTCCATCAACTAGGATGGGTTTTGGAGATTTAGTCGGGTTTGAGGTTGCACGGGTTTTAATAGAGAGACGTGGAAGACCGGATGTATCTTCATGTGCGGGGGCAAGTCCAACTTGACCGCTACTGGGTTTACTATGGTAGTGATGGAATAGGGACCAAGGTATCTTGGGTTGAATGTGCGTGGCCCTTTTAGAGGTAGATATTTGGTGGATAACCAGACTTGATCCCCTACTTGATATTGAGGGGCTTCCTTCCGATGTTGATCTGCTCCTTTCTTGTATTGTTCTTTAGCCCTTTGAAGGTGAGAAACAGCTTCCTTAAAGGCTTGGGTGATTGTAGAATGCAGGTAGTCTACTGCTGGTGTTTCAAGATCTTGGAGGGGATCCAACTCCGAGGTTCGATGGTGACTGCCGTATAAAAGAAAAAACGGGGTTTTCCCAGTTCCCGAATGGACAGAGTTATTGTAGCCATATTCGGCTATCCAAAGGATGTCTTTCCAAGTTTTTTCAGTTTGTTGCAGCATGCAGCGTAAATAGTGTTCCAGAGTTTGATTGGTCCTCTCGGTTTGTCCGTCGGTCTGAGGGTGGTGACTGGTCGATAGTCTCACATCAATTTGAGCCGACCGACAGCAACTTCGCCAAAAATGAGAAATAAATTGACTACCTCGATCCGAAATTAGAACCGAAGGAAAACCGTGCAGTCGGACGATGTTTTCGAGAAATTCTCGGGCCAGAGTTGCTGCTGTTGGCAAGCCTTTGAGCGGAATGAAATGCGCCATCTTGGAGAATAAGTCCACGATTACTAGAATCGTATTGTATCCGGAGCATGGAGGTAGATCGGTGATGAAGTCCATAGAAAGCGTATGCCAAGGGCGAGGTGGGATGTCAATAGGGCGTAAGAGGCCTGCTGGCCTTTCCTTTTGACTCTTGTTTTGGGCGCATACTCCACAGGACATTATAAAGTCTCTGATATCTTTTTTCCAAGACGGCCACCAGAAGTAGCGCTTGATCTTTTCTGAGGTCTTGGCCATACCGGGATGTCCTTCCATTAAAGAAACGTGATAACAAGAGATTACTTTTTTCTGTAAATCTGTGCTGGGCAGGTATAATCGTTCTTGGAAATACAATAAGTTGTCCTTTACTGCAAAGTCCTTTCCCTGCAGATGCCAATTCTGTATGTCTGCTGGAGTTACAAGTTGCCTGGCTTTATCCTTAACTTCCTCTATGGATTGTGTGGCGATAACACCCAGAATTCTTTGTTCGGGAATGATTGGTACAGGTTTAGGGTTGATCAAGTGTTCTTCCACTCCCATCCGAGAAAGGGCATCAGCTTTACCGTTTTTTGTACCAGGTCGATAGGTAATTATGAAGTCAAACTCGGCAAAGAATAATGCCCAACGGAGTTGTCTAGAGGATTGGGCTTTTGCGGTTTTCAAATATTGCAGGTTTCGGTGATCCGTAATCACAGTAACGGTGTGTCGGGCCCCCAGCAGATAATGCCGCCAAGCCTTAAAGGCAGACTTGATAGCCAGAGGTTCCTTGTCAGTAATCGTGTAATTGATTTCAGGAGGCGAGAATTTGCGGGACCAAAATGCCACGGGATGCAACTGATTGGTTACCGGGTCCTTTTGTGATAGAACTGCCCCCATGGCAAGGCTTGAAGCATCAGTTTCCACGATGTAGGGGAGTTCGGGGCGAGGGTGTATTAAGATTGGTGCAGAGATGAATTTAGTCTTCAAATCCTGGAAAGCTTGTTCCGCCTCGGTAGACCATTCAAAACGTTTGTTTTTCTTTAACAAGGCAGTGATGGGCTGGACTATTCGAGAAAATTCGGGGATAAACCTGCGGTAAAAGTTAGCGAAGCCTAACATGCTTTGCACACCTTTTACGGAGGATGGTGATGGCCATTTGAGAACTGCATCGACCTTCTTTGAATCCATACGCACTCCGCTAGGTGATAATATGAATCCCAAGAATTCAACTTCAGTCACGTTGAAAACACATTTTTCCAATTTAGCGAAAAGTTTGTGTTGACGCAATCTTTCGAGGACCATTTTCACGTGTTTCCGATGTTCAGATTCCGATGAAGAATAAACGAGGGTGTCGTCAATGTAAACAACAACACACACATCTATGAGCTCTCTGAGGACATCGTTCATAAAATATTGAAAGGCGGCCGGGGCATTGCAAAGTCCGAAGGGCATGACCTGATATTCAAATAGCCCATATTTGGTGCGGAAGGCCGTCTTCCATTCATCGCCCTCTTTTACTCGTACCAAGTGGTAGGCTCCTCTAAGATCCAGCTTTGTATATATGCATGCTTTTCTGACTTGATCCAGGAGTTCAGGGATCAAAGGTAACGGATATCTATTCTTGACGGTGATCTGGTTCAGGGAGCGATAATCTATACAAGTTCTAAGGTCTCCTTCCTTTTTTGGAACGAAGAACAAAGCTGAAGAAGCAGGGGACTTGGAAGGACGAATAAACCCATTTGCCAGGTATTGATCCAGGTATTGTCGAAGGTGAAGGTTCTCAGGCTCGGTGAGGGCATAAATTCTACTACAAGGAGGAGTAGATCCAGGTATTAGGTCTATCTGGCAGTCATAAGACCTATGAGGAGGTAGAGAGTTAGCCTGATCCTTCCGGAAAACATCTTGGTATTCTAGGTATTCGGGAGGTAACTGGGGAGTCTCTGAAGAAATTGCTGCCAGTGCAACACCAGGTGGAGGGTGACAAGTAGAGACACATTCTGGAAACTGGACCGTTCTTGCTCGCCAATCGATCAGAGGATTGTGTTTCTCTAACCAAGGTATTCCTAGAATAATCTGAAACTGAGGAGCCTTGATCACATCGAACACGATCTTCTCATGGTGTCCATCTTGACTTACTAGCGTCACTTCTTGAGTGGTATGCGTTACTGGTCCGGAGGCTATCTCCGTTCCATCCACCGTAGTAATGACGTCCTTTACAGCCTTGGGACAAAGAGTTAGATTCATCCTCAAAACCATTTCATGATCCACATAATTGCCGATGGCACCGCTGTCGACGTAAGCTTCAATTGCATGTAATCGATCCGGATTATCAGGGCTAATGAGGACCATAGGTATCACGAAATGCGAGGTCACGGAACTGGTTTTCACGCTCGGCAAGAGGACCTCTATTCTTGTCGGGCGAGGTCGTTTCCCTGCTCAGAGTTTGTAACTTTGGTAACTGCAGCTCCTAGTGCCTTCTTGGCAGGTTTCACCGGACAGTCTCGAAGAAAGTGCCCTGAGTTTCCGCAATAGAGGCATAATTGCAACTGTTTTCTCCTTTCCCGCTCCTTTTGTGTTAGAGGACCTTTCAGGCCCCCTATTTGCATGGGTTCCCCGGAGTCTACTCCTTTGGAAGGAGTTGGCGGTTTGGAAAATACTCGAGCATCAAACTTGGAACGATCGGCCTTCCTGTTCTGCAGTCTGTGATCTATTTGAACGACTAAGTCTATATAGTCCGAACAATCTTGTGGGGGATTCACTACTTGGGCTAACACATCTTTGAGCTCTCCACGTAGACCTCTATAAAACAGCGTAATCCTTTTGTCCTCAGGCCATTGAGTTTCCACTATCAGTCTGTTGAAAGACGCAATATAAGCCAAAAGGTCTTGATTACCTTGTCGCAACGAAAGAAGCTCATTGTCCAAGGCCTGCCCCTGTGAATGTCTTGTGAACAGTTTTTCCATACTGAGCTGAAAAGCTTGAAAATCATGGAGGACCGGATCATCTTGATTTACTAGAGGGATCGACCAGTCTGCCGCATTGCCACTAAGGTACGAAAGCACGAAAGCTACTTTAGCTTGATCAGTTGGAAAGGCTGCTGGCCGGCATAAGAAATGCAACCGGCACTGATTGATAAATACTGCAAACCTCTTTGGGTCACCAGAAAATCGTTCGGGCGGAGCCAGAGGTACATTCCCAGGTAGGTTGATCTGCACTGGATTCATAGAGGATGTAGAAGGAAGATTTCCCCCAGATGCGGGTAACGGGGTCTGTCCGGCTTGTGACTGTAGCAATTGTCTAGCGAGATCATCTGTTCGCTCCGTGGAAATAATCAGTTCCCTTCTTAGAGCGTTCGTTTCCTGACGGGCTGCATGCACTTCTGCCCTTAGTTCCCCAAGTAACTGGGCTAGCTGGTCGGTATCCGAGGTTTCCATAGCGCCTGGACGGGAGTTTTGCGGTAGGCTTTGCGTTCTGTAACGCTCACCTGATTCCCGTAGAGGCGCCGGTCTTGACTGGGCGTATACCGTATCTTCAAAGGTGATGTGTAACACACGGCTGGCTCTTTGGGCTGGACCTCTGTGCACTGTATGTCTGACTCGAAGGGTAAGATGTCTTAGGTAAGTGAACGCCGTGCTCTCCATCTGCCTCGGGGCAGGGTGCTGTAACCAGTTTCTTCACTGGATAAGGGGAGCAGGCCTCTTGACTTCAGAGGACTGCTGTCCGTCGTTTACTGCACGAACGGTAAGTTTCGAGTAATTCTAATGTCTTTAAAAGTCTTTAGTAATGATGTCTCTTGTTTTGCAGGGTTCCGGCGATGGCGGATGACGGGCTGAAGTGAGTTGAAGATGGAGCCCGTGTGATGAATAGAAGCGCCTGGAAGCACGTAAGTAAGCGCTTGTTGCCTGCTTCACGATGCGCTCTAACTGTCTTTTTATTTTGCAGGTACAAGTTCGGAGCGGCTGCAGGGTGCCGGAATACCCACTGGGTTAGATGTGGAAAGGAGTAATGGCACGTGAGTATTAAAGTTCCCCAATGTCTTTAAACGCACCTTGTTTTGTCTTTCAGATGCGGGATGCAGCGCCGAAGGCCTCCGGAGCGTGCGAAGAGTTGGTAAGCTTTTGTCTTTCAGATGCCGGAATGCAGTGCGAAGACCTCCGGAGCGCACGAAGAGTAGGTAAGCCTTTGTCTTTCAGATGCCGGAATGCAGCGCGAGGCGTTGGTGACAGCCGATGGACCAGGTAAGTGAAGCGCTGTCACTGAAGACCGTAATGCTAACCTGTTCTTTCTTGTCTTTATAGGTGTTGCTGAAGACTGGATTCAGGATGGTAAGCCTTTTTCCTTAGGCCCAGGATCAGATGCAGAAGACACGATGAGCGTTCTGCTGCAGAGGATGCAGAATAACGCAAAGCAAGATTCATCCATCGGGTGTGGTTTAAATAGCCTCCTGTAGTGCTTAGGTGTCTCCTTCCACAGCCACGCCTAGGTAAGAAAAGAGTTCCTGCTTTCCTGAAGAGTTCCAGTGTTCTGAACCTAGGGAGTGGCTCCTGCCCCACCCAACAGGAAAAGTAGTTCCAAACAGAAGAGGATCAGAGGCTCAACTGGCAGGCAAGTAAGCAGCATGGTCTGCTGCAGGTAAGTCCACCCAAGCATTATGAGCCCGGCGCTTCCAGCGCTGGGACTGGGCATATTTATGAGCCTGGTGCCACTGGCGCCAGGACTGGGTCCAAAAGGTCCCAATTGGGACTGGTTGGCACTCGGAACCTGGGTTATGGATCTGCTTCCAAGGGAGTTGGGAAAACCCTGACCTTTTGGAAGCAGAGATCATGACACCGTCTGAGGCAGCTCCACAAATGTGTGTCCATGCTTCCTTTCAAGATGGAGACACTTCAAATGATTATACCTCTGGCGTGGTGAGGTGACTTCTTGGGCCCCATAGATTAGCAGGATGCATACTTCCATATTCCGATCCAGAAGCCGCATCAGCAGTTCTTGCGATTTGTTGTAAGCGAGGCATAATTTCCAGTTCTGAGCTCTCCCGTTTGCTCTACTTTAGGCCCCCACGGATGTTCACCAATGTTTTGGCTTTGGCAGTGGCTTTACTGCAATCAGGCCTATGGGCGTGATGTACGGAATAGGAAATTAATAATAATAAGGTGTGGGTTCAGGCATTTCCTTACCTGACGACTGGTTAGTGAAGGCTCTCTGGAGGGCTCCTTTGGAGAAAGGGTTACAGACAACATGCTCCTGCTTCACTGATCTTCAATTCTTGATCAATTGAGGGAAATTCAAGCTAGGACCATCGCATTATTTGAAGTTCTTGGTGGAACAATTCTGGACGGCCCCAGGGCGAGTCTTGCACCCCTTGAATTGAATGATTCATCTTCTGGGATTGTTGCTGAAGTTTTGCAGGATGGAGATGGCATTGGCCTAGATGTTGCTCAGGGTTCTGGGGCATATGGTGTCCTGTGTGTTCATGGTGTCTTGGGACCGATTGCACCAAAGTCCCTAGTGACTCATTGTCACTGACATTGATGCCCGGCTTCTGCAGTAGTCCAAAGTGCTGTGTCCAGGTCCTGAAGGACAGTTTTTGCTAGTGGATGGATGTGGACGCACTAAGGAAGGGGTTTTCTCTGGTGCGATCAGTACTGATCTCTCTTACCAAAGATGCCAGTGGCATGGGATGGGATGTGACTCTGGGGAATCTCGTTCACCAAGAGTTGTCAATTTAGAGGGAGAAATCACCTCCCTCCAAGTGGAAGGAGCTGGTGATAATTGGCAGAGTGTTTGTGGTATTTTTAAGCAGGGTGCAGGGGCATCCTGTACAGGGCCATTTTATGCACATTTGGGGCCGTGGGCCCGGACATCTTTGGGGCCCCCCTCCACCAAACCAAAGGAATGAAGTGATCAAGAATATCTGCTCCCCCCACCCCGCGGTCACAACCCATAGGTTGAGATGCTGCCTCACAACATTAAAAATAAGCATGTTTACTCCCTTTAAGTCCCCTTATCCCCTTTTTTCTTGCTCTAATCAGAATGATAAACAATTACCATTTGAAGGCCAACATTATCAGTCTACGAAGAAGTTACTTCTTTTCTAGCATAGATACAGGAGACTTTTTATCTATAATATCCTGGAAGGTATCCAGCCTGTAGTATTAATGCAGGACTGTATGTAAAAGGTACGTGTAACTCAGAGTAGACAGAGAACTCACATTTGCTGCCTCACAGAACGCAAACGTGCTCAAGCATGGATAGAGGCGAGCAATTGGGAGGAAGGAGAAAGCTAAACATACCATAGCAAGGATAGTGGATGCTGATTAGGAGCTACCAGGAAGGTGTCTGTATCCAGACAGACTGAGATTATAAGTGGGACATGGTTTTCAAATAGTGTTGCCATTAGAGATCAAAAGAATACGTGCCTGTGGTGTGCTATATATCAGTGCTCACTATTATAGCGGAAGCAACACTATAGCCAGTGACACCATGAGTGAGGCTGTTTGAAGATCATACCCTGAGAAGGAAATCATTCTGAAGGGCTGATAATTTTGAAAGGTTTAGGGACTGATAATTTGGAGAGGCTAGGCAATACAAGATTAAATTAGATGCCCAGTATTACACACACGGGTTAAGGGGTGAATCTGGGATTTGTGCCAACTCTGCAATTTCTGCATTTGAACTCTCTCATTACCAGTTCTTACCATGAACTAAAATAATCTCATTTTATAAAACTGACTTGGAAAGTACACCAATCACATTACCAAACATGAGCATGTTTAAAAACAAAATATTATAGAAGGGTGTAACACAGAATGATTCCGCAAAGCGTTTTTTGTATCAATCGAGCAGACTTTAAAATATGCTTGCCCATGTCCTGTACCATCTGGTCCTCTCCCTTCTGTCTACCACCCCTTAAATGGCCTACGAAAGAAGATGAAGTAATGGGCTAAACGATGCCACCAGCCTGCAAGAAGGTAAACTTCACAGAAGACAGTACAGTAATGTACCAGATATTAGTTGATTTGACCAGGATCACTGTATTGCCTGCTGGCAAAGCCAGGATACAAGCATGAATGCTTTGGTTCCAAATGTGGATACTTATTCATCTCTTGCACTAACAGTTTATGCTCCTCATTGGAGGTGCAGAAAAACCTTTGACTTTTACAAAAATGCAAAGCGTTTTTTGTGTAAAACGAGCAGACTTTAAAATATGCTTGCCCGTGTCCTGTACCATCTGGTCATCTCACTTCTGTCTACCACCCCTTCCACTTAAATGGCCTACGAAAGAAGATCAAGTAATGAGCTAAACGATGCCACCAGCATGCAAGAAGGCAAACTTCACAGAAGACAGTACAGTAATGTACGAGATATTAGTTGATTTGACCAGGATCACTGTATTGTCTGCTGGCAAAGCCAGAATACAAGCATGCATGCTTTGGTTTCAAATGTGGATATTTATTAATCTCTTGCACTAACAGTTTATGCTCCTCATTGGAGGTGATGGCCTAGGTTTTGCAACACCCCACAAGAACAAACCGATTTTTAGACCTTCAGCACAAGGATGACATGTTAGTTTTTATTGCAACCCCTATATGGTGCAGGTACATTGCTGAAAATAGCACCTGTTCTGCTGCAAGACCAAGTACATATGCAGGCAGGTCTATAAACTTCAGACATAGGAAAGGCTCAGCCAGCCTTAGAGGAATGTGCTATTCTAATCTTGCATAGGAACACACATCACTGCAATGAGTGCTTAACACACTGAACTAACCTCTGAACCATTGTGGCACTCAATTTACCAATATGCATTTCAAATGTGGCTATTGCACATGATCAACATAATTCCCACAGGAAGGAAAGAATGCTACAGGAGTTGATCCGCAAGGAACACACAAACTATATATACCACAGTAAACACAGAAAGTATTAAATGGTGAATCGATCGAGGCAGAATGTACTTGCCAAAACAGACAGGCAAAAGGTTTAGAGCCTCAGGACCATGCCATAAAATATCATGATGTGTGCTATTTAATTCTGGTGAACAAAGGAATCTTACTTCTGTACATCAGGCAGCTTTGTGGGGCCTCCTCCAAGGTGGGGGCCCTGGGTAAGTGCCCCTTTTGCCCTCCCATAAAAACGTCTCTGATCCTGTATTGGTACGGACAGACAATACATCAGATGTGGCATATGTGATTTGACAAGGGGGTACTGGGTCTCCAGCTCTGGGAAACCTGGCCAGGGTTCTGGGGATGTGAACAGTGCATATCAGGGGGATGGATAATGCCACTGCGGAACGGTTCAGTTGGGTGGTTACCTCCTCCCAGGAGATGCCACTGCAACTGTCACTGTTCCAGACGATTGAAGCATGGTTTGGGTTTCCCAGCCTGGACCGCTCTGCTCCCCGTATCCGAACAAGGGGGCCTTGGGAGTGGATGCAATAGCCTTGGAGTGGGGGTAGGGGAGGTCTGCTGCATGCATTTGCTACTATCTCTTTGATTTCGGGGGTGCTGAGCAGGCTTTAGGACTACAGGGTGGAGCTGAACTTGATGGCGACCTATTTGCCGCATTGATCAAGGTTTCCTATGTTGATGAATATGGCGATGGCTCCAGTGTGGGTGCTGCCATAGTGCCCATCCAAGTTGAGGTACTCGAAGGGTGTGACTGTGCATGGACTGTCTATGACGAGATGGTCGTTATCGAAATTGAGAGGTGGGGCTGGCAATATCTAGGCTTTACTCTGGAAGTGGCACACTTCCTGCATACCTGCAGACCCGCAGAAGGCCAGAGACTCCGAAGTGCTAAAATGGGCACTTGAAACCATTTTGTTTCCTGGTGTGCTCGGAATGGGGTTCAGGCCATGTCCAGTCGCATGGCAGCTATATTGCAATTCCTGCCTGCTGGATTTGAGAAGGGCCTTGCTGTGTCTACCCGGAGATCTCAGTGGGCAGCAGTGAAGGCATTTTGGGAACCTTGGGGGCCTATTTCTGAAGGGGATGCTTTTGTGGGGTGTCTTTTGAAGAGCTTTGCCCATTCTGGGCCTGTGAATTACTTAGGGGATTCCTCTTGGGATCTTCCGCTGGTTTGTGTATTTTTACAGGATCCCTGTTTTGAGACGGTGAACGAAAATGACTTGAAACTGTGTAACTTTTATTGGTAGCCTTACATGCCACGCATGTTTAGAGAGATAGGCATCCTGTTATGTAAAGAGCCATTTTTGAGAATACGCCCCATGCCATTGGTGCTTTAATGTGCTCCTGGGTTTCCGTTGTAAGTGGCCTTGAAATTCCATAGGTCCCAAGATATTGTGCTGTTGGCTTTTCATCCAAATCCCTCTTTGCTCGATGAGGGAGGAGAGGTGGCATGCTCTGGAAGTCCACAGGGGTGTGCTCACAAACATTGCAAGGATGGCTGGTTTTTCCCAGGTGGACAATTTGTTCATCGCTTCTGGGGCCTTGGGTGAGGGGAGGAAGGCCTTCATGGTTTCCATTACTCGCTGTATTCGAGAATGTATTTGCATGGCCTGCGAGACTGCAGAGGTCCAACTGCCTGGTCGACCAGAGGCATGGCAAAATCCTGTGTAGATGTGCAGGGAGTTCCCCCTGTAGGACATTTGTAGTGCAGGTACCTGGGCTGACCCTAATACTTTTGTTAGACATTACCGGTTAAATGTAGCCAGTCAAGAGGCCTGTGCTCTTGTGGCCATTATTCAGGTGGTTGGGGTGAACTGAAGGAAGAGTGTGCAAATTGTTCAGTAAAGCTGGTGATGGGGTGTGTTACAGCATGCATGTGTGTTGTGTGGTGTTTCATGGGCTCTATGATCATAGGCTTTGGTATTCCTCAAATGTAAGTACTGCGACGAGGAAGAATTAAACTAGGAGTAATGAAGATTACTGGTAAATAATCCTCGCATTACTCCTCGTTTAGAAATGGTTAACTGAGAGAAAATATGTAAGGGAGGTGTTATACCTCTTAGGGGAAGGGCAGAACAATCTTAATTGGAAAAGGATTCCCCACAGTATAGGCAGGGCCTCAAAAGTAAGTACTGAGACGAAGAAGAGTAGGACTCGCAGGAACAAGGATTACCAATAACAAATCGATGCATTAGTGGATAATGGTAACATGTTAAGAGGAACACGTAAAGGAAGCCAAGAAGAAAATGTGAGGAATTGTGTGAGCCGCCCCTACCGAAAATCGTATCCAGTGTTCTGGCAGTTTTTCCCTAGCATTTGAAAGGAAAGATTGTGTGAACTGGGCGCTGATGTAAGCGCATTAGCTCCACTGCCTCCACCATAGCTCTCAACCATTTGTGTTGCAAAGGCGGGTGAAATCACCCGATTTCGTTTTTGGCGGGTGAGACGCCCATTGAAATGAATGAGAGCGCTGGAGGCTTGGCGGGTGAGTCAGCCTTTTACAAGGCGGGTGACACCCGCCAAAAGCGTGTGAATTGAGAGCTATGCTCTACGCCCTCTTCGTCATCCCAGTACTTACTTGTGAGGTTCCAACCTCCACTTCAGGAATCCGTTCCATGTTTTTCATATACCATTTATGTCCCACCTCTCTCCCCCGAGTGCAACACTCCCAGCTCCCCGCAATGTGTCAGTTTTAATTTTCCTGACATCCTGACAGGATCTACGGTGGGGACTGGGCCTCCTGCTGCTCTGTCTTCCCTCTCCTTGCTGAGCTTGGAGGGGCACCTGTCCTCGCACTGCCACCGGTGTTCCTGGCTTAGCTTGGAGGGCATGGGTGTTGGGCTGGCTCCCTCCCAAGACCTGCTGCTGGGCGGGAGGGCCTGGTTGAGATTTCCTTTCTCCCCGGCAGCCCTAGTTCCGGCAGGGGTTGCGTGTCTTTAGACCCAGGATGGAAAGTAGCTCTGTGCCCGGGCATCGGTGAGTGTAGGGGGGCTCAAGGTGCTTTTGGGCCATAGCCCAGTGTGGCTGGAGCATACTTGCCAACCTACAGATTCAGGCAGTAGGCTACTGCTTTTTAAGCAGTCCTACCTGTTACCTGGGATCAGGTCGGGTAGGCCCAAAGGAGGACGCACAGCCGGAGGAGTGGATTGCAACTTTCTTCATTAACAGTCTCTCTCTGCGTCACTAGTCCCACCCCTTTGTGGGCAGGGCCACATCTTAAAGGTGCAGCGGTCCCCAACACCACCACCAGATAAATGTCCAGACGTCGGGCTAACATTCTTCCACCAGTCGTACTGGTCTCTTGATCACCCGCTGTGGCCTCTCGTGTCGGGGCTCTGCTTCTTCTCCAGTTTCGGCGTCTTCGCTAGGTTCTGTCCTGCCAACGGTTCCCCCAGGTGGGATCCACAGGTCGTCCTGAGGTTCCCGTGGTCCCGGGCTGCAGGCCCTCGGCGGAGATTCACTCTGTTCTCTTTTGAGGTAGTGTTTGAATTGTGAACAGTTCCTCGTAACAGTCTTATCGTGGTCTTGGGCCGTGACCATTGTTCCTTTCACAGCCATGACTTTCATGGGGCTAGGAGCGAATCGCGGGTCCGTCTTTCTGATCATGGGCTGTTGCACTAGGACAGAAAGCAAAAAGAGTGGGCACCACTGTACGATATTCACATTTCTCAAATAATTGTTTCTGTGTAGAAGTTTCGTTGCTCTAAAGATTCCTTGTTGTCAAATTGTAAAAAGGAGCTGGCTGTGACGAATAAGGAGACACCCTAATTCAAAAATACACAAGAAGCCAAAGACCAAGTGGGATGCAAGGTCACACAGCCGCTCTCTTAGAAGACCCAATCAGGGTATGTAAGTTATGTAAACTCTACAAAGCTTGATAGACTCCAAAGTAAAATTGTTTATATATTCAAAAAATAATGATAATAATGAAAGTTCAGTGGTATTTCATAAAGGTTTTTATCAATCACTGGTTCTGTGAAGAAATACGTCTCTTGGTATGAGGCGTCACTAATATCTTCTTAGTGAGGAAGAAAAAAGCCAATAGCATTTTACGTCAGACCAAAACAATTTTTTGCCAATGCATTTCGGATTTACAAATCCTTCGTCAGGGCAAGTCTGTAGTTAACATGTATATTTATAAAACATCCAAAAGAAAGTGTATCACAATGCACATTCACAAAAAAAATATATAAATAACATACCAATCATTGTAGTGGTAGAAAAATCGGTTGATACATAAAAGAAAAAATAGAAAAAGAGAAAGAATGAGCAATAAGAAGTCTGTAAGTAATGAGGTTAGCGATGACAAGAAATGCAGCACGCGTTTACCTGAGAAAATGGCAGAATGCTTGCATGGAAAGTGGCTTGGAGAACCAGAACCATGTGGTGGGCAGAAAGCTGCCCGGACAAAATCAGCGCCAAGGTGCAGATAAGCTGAAATGTAAGAGAGACATTGTAAGGAACCCGGGTGGGATCCATGTAAACAGTACGTGTCATAACGTCAGGGGAGCTTACCATGGGACCAGCGAGGAGTCGGACTGTTCCTCTCGCTTGTTGGCGTGTAGCTGCGTTGTTCGCATCGGAGCGTTGCCCAGACAACGCTCCTTTAATAAACCACGTGATCGCGGCCTGGCGAGGCGCGGGCTCTGGGACAAATGACAGCAAATGGGTTTCTAAGTGATAATTTAGAGCTATAAACTAATTATACGCCTTAATGGGAATATGTCAAGAATTGTGGAAACAAAATGATGTAAAAACAAGGAAACTGAAAGCATAGACATGAAAGAAATACTCCAATACAAGACAAAGTAACAGGGATGGAATTAGTGCAAGAAGATAAGAGAATCATAAAAGAGAAATGGCAAATACAAAAGAGCCCTAAAGAATGCTGGGCTAATAAAAGGAAGTTGCAAAGTAAACACATAGTGATAACATCTATATCAACATTATTATATATATATATATATATATATATATGTCCACACTGGATCATGTCATCAAACGACGGCATCTGAGGCTATTTTGTGTAGTCATAGGAAAAATCATAGGAGAAATCAGATGCATGAGTCATGCTGCAAGTGCCAACCCACTGTAATGGTGTCGTCGCCAGACGGCACCTTGGGTCCCAGACCAACATCTAGGAAACACAGCGGGGTGGTCTAAGTCCATAACACATAAGATATATCACAGTAAATAGTTGCTAGAAATAATACCTTGAAAGCAAAGAGATAACAAAATTAAAGAAAACAGTGATAATTAATCTCCTCGTTAATCCCATTGGGAACCAGACTCCCAAGTTTGTCAATCCAGAATGACTCCCTGCGATTCAACCGCTGGTTAAGGTCTTCATGTGGGTTGTTTCTTGTGAGTACCTCTAAGACCACAAATCTAATCTGGGTCAAATTATGTCCATTCTCCAACCAGTGCCGTGCTACGGCAGAGTTGGTGTTAGCATTACGGATACATGAACGATGCTCATTCCACCTTGTTTTGGCCATTCTTGTGGATTGGCCCACATAGAATTTTCCACACGGGCATTTAATGCCATAAATTATGTTGGTGCTGTCACAGGTTCCATAGTTTTTGAGCAAAATCTTTTTCCCTGTTCTGGGATGGTTAATGGAATCTCCCTTGATAACTAAGTTGCAGTTAGTACAGTTCAGACAGGGGTATGTACCCGTCCGTTGGGTTATCGGTTCCTTAAGGGGTGGTCTTGTGTGTACAAGTTCATCTCTCAGATTCCTGCTACGTTGGTAAGCAAACACCGGTACTTCTGTGAATAAATTTTGTACTCTGATGTCATTTTTAAAGATCCCCAGTGCTTACTGATGGTCTTCTTAATTCTATTGCTCTGGATAGAGAATTTTGATACAAAGACAGGTGTTTTAAGTTCTCTCTTTTTTATAGGATTTTGGGTAGATAGCAAGGTCTCTCGTGTCAGGATGTTGACCCTGGCTGATGCTGTGTCCAGTTCTGCTTGTTTGTAGCCCCGGGCTAAAAACTTCTCTTTCATAATCTGTTGTTGGGCTAAACAATCATTGGGGTCGCTGACAATCTTCTTAACCCTTAGGAGTTGACTATATGGGAGATTTTTGAGTAAACTGGGCTGGTGAAAACTCAGACGATGTAGAAGGTTGTTGCGATCAGTAGGTTTACGGAAGATTGAAGTGCTGTAACACGTGCAATAGGACCTCATCTCCAATCTGAAAGTCTTTCGGCGTTGCTTTGCACCTTGCGTCAGTGTCTTGCCTGGCTCTTTCTTTCACTTCTGCATCTCGGTGAGCCTCTTCGGGGTCCCTATCCTCTGGGCCTGATGAGTTTCGTAAAATGCGGGTGTGCACATCATACCGGATCATGAGCTCTGTAGGAGTTTTGTTCGTGGCCTCGTGAGGTGTATTTTGAGAAGCCAGCACAGCGCCTGGTGTGGGTTGACTGCTTCAATACAGGCTCTCTGGATCGTTTTCTTTATTGACGCCATGAACCGTTTCGCCATTCCGTTTGCTTGCGGGTGTCGAGGAGTTATTTTTTATGTGCTTGAACCTGAGGTGTCTTGCCAGTGCTGCAAACTGGTATCCATTGAAAGGTGGTCCGTTGTCAGACTTGATCACTCTGGGGATGCCCCATTCACTGAGTACTTCGTCCAGTATGGCAGCCACCCAGGGAAAAGCTGTGGTGGCTAGTTTCTTGACAATGGGGAATCGTGAATATTCATCAATCAGGAGGAGGAAGAAATCTCCTGATTCTATGGGTCCGTAAAAGTCCACTGCCAACCTTTCCCATGGGTGATCTGGTATTTGTGTGTGTTGTAGAGGAGCGGGAGGTTCAGCTGGCGACATGCACTGGCAGGCGTGACAGTTCTTTATCCATTCGTCCGCTGCCGAGTCCAGGAATGGGAACCAGATGTGGCATTGTAGTTGTTTTTTTGTATTTTCTGCTCCTCAGTGTCCTTTGTGTGCAGTGCGGACGACATCTGCTCTCAGGGCGGCTGGGATGATAATGCGGCAGCCTCTGAGCAGTATGTTGTGGTCTTTCATGGCCAGCTCATTATGTACTCTGGCCAGTCTTTCGATTTCCTCTTTACACACCCCCGGGTGAGCCAACATTGCACATCGGTGGTCCTTCCACTTGTTGGTCAACATGAGGCTGTGGGCGACTGATGTCGTGGGGTCCGCTGCTGAAGCTGCGGCGACCACGTCCATCGATAGTGCAGGTGGTAGTGAGTTTGCCACTACATAGTTGACATATGCAACATCACCTCTTTGGGTCAGTGGGGGCCCCACCGGATGTCGCGACAGGTAGTCAGCGGGGTTCAGGTCGCCTCCGGGTCAGTGTATGAAGTCATAATCGTATTCTTGAAGGCGAATGCCCCCTCACTCTATCCTTGTAGGCATTTTGGTATGTGGATTGCCAAATAGCGAGTGCAGCTCCTGGTGGTCCGTTATCAAGGTGAATTTCTTTCCGATTAGGAAATTGTGAAAATGTTCACAGGCCCAGACTGCGGCCAAGCTTTCCTTCTCGGCCTGCGTATGCTACAACATGTCCGGGGTTGACGCCTGCACCCTCCTCTGTGTTAGAATGGCTCCCAGGCCAACTGGACTGGCATCCACTATCACTTCCGTGTGCCAGGACAGGTTGAAATAGGCTAGACGGTGGGCTTCCGTGAGAGCTTATTTAATTGTTTAATTCCACCAGTCAAACGTCACTTCTTTCTGTAGGAGTTTCCTGAGTGGTTCCGTAAGCGAGGCATAGTGAGGTTTGTACCTGGTGCAGCATCCGGCCATTCCTAGGAAAGAGCGGACGTCAGCCGCTTGTTGTGGTTCTTTCAGCTTGGTAATGGTGTCCACTTTCTCAGTGTCAGGCGTCACACCCTCGCTCGAGAAGATGTGGCCGAAAAATGTGAGCTTTGACCTGCTGAAACGACATTTTTCGATGTTAAGCGTGCGGCCATCGGATTGTATTGCTTCACATGTGACAAGGAGAGCAGCGTCATGGGTCTCTTTTGACGAGCCGAAGATGAGGATGTCGTTGCTGTAGTTAAGACCTCCCCGGATTGGTTTGATGATCTGTCGCACCGCCTCCTGCAAGATTTTGGCAGCGGACGAGATGCCAAAATTTAGTCTTCGGTATCTGAACAAGCCGTCATGTGTCGCAAAAGTCGTTATTCCTCTGGAGTCAGGGTGCAGTTCCAGTTGGTGATATCCCTGTATCAGATCGAGTTTGGAGAACATGCAAGCATTGTTCAACTGCACTATCATGTCCTCGATGCATGGGCCAGGGTGTCTTTCATGCTGAATGGTGGTGTTAGCCACTCTCATGTCGATGCATAGGCGTAGTCTATCCCTGTCTTTGGGTACAGTGACTAGGGAGGAGACCCATGGTGTTGGCCCCGTTGCGGGTTCGATTATGCCATCAGAGAGTAATTGCTTGAGTTCTCTGGAGACCTCTTCTTGGAGGTGGAATCCAACCCTCCTCGGGTGTTGTGGTACGGGTCTCACTGTTGGGTCTATGTGCAATTTGATCGGGGGACCTTTGAGTTTGCTTAAACCAGTGCACAGCTACAGACATTTTTGCACAATGTCTGCTTTGGCAATGAGGTTTTGGGATTACCTGTGGAGGATAGCCCCAATCAGTTCCTTCGAGTCCTGCCGGATCGTGGTTGAGGTGATGGTGTCTCTCGCTCCCACGTGGATGTCGATCAGCCCCAGGCGCGAGGCAGTGTAGTAACTGAGGAGGCACTGCCCTTTTGTGAGGGATTGAATAATGTGGATGGCGGTGTCCACTTGTCGGCCATTTAGGAGAAGGCGGCGCATAAAGTGTCCAATGGTCTGTAGAGGTGTGGCTGCCCCCCACTGGAAGATTCTGGGTTGTGATGGTTTGAGCGTGAGCGCGGGTGGATTTGAGATTCTCAAGTACTCCTGCTCGCCCATGATGTTCACTGTGGCGCCCTAATCCACCATGAAGTGGAACAGATTGTTGCCCATTTTGATTGGTATTTTCTGGGCTTCTCTGGCTTCTTCACTGTCAAGCATGAGGTTGACGTACTCGTCCTGACTGTGTGGGTCATAGTACATGGTGCCCGCAGCTGTTGTGGGGTCATGGTAGGACACGTCCTCTACGTATCCTTCCGGAGGGTTGTCGTATTCATCTGTGAGATATTGTGGTTGTTCAGCATAGTCCTGTGTTTGTGGGTATTCCTGACATTGGTATTCGTGGACAGCTCTCACATATCACCGTTGGTTCGGTTGATAGTACCTTTGTGGTCCATATTGGGGAAATTGACGGGCGGAAGAGTGTCCTGATGGGTGCTTGAGGCCGTATTGCGGGGAATGGTTTCCCTTCTCTGCACACCGATTGGATGTGTCCTTCTCTTCCCCAGTTTGTGCACCTTTGCGATAATGCCGGGCAGGACCCAGAGTGTGAAAATGCCATGCCGCAGCGGTAACATTGTCTCTTTTGTCGTGGTACTTGCAGGGCTTGTGGCCTGTACGGGTATGTTCCTTTGTCGCCTTGGCAAAGTGGGGGTGGCTGAATGACTGCTATGAGTTCAGTGGTATCTTGTTTTGGGTTACTGGCACCTGTCATGGATGCGGCTTGGGCATCTACTCTCTCAAAGATACGAGCAAGTTCGCTGACCTCGGGGATTGTGAGGGGCTTCTTCAGCAGTTGATTCTTAGCGTTGGTGATAGGCAGCCTTTGATAATCCTCTGGCGTATTGCTTCAACTAAGGAGAACGCGTCAAATTGGCAGTGGGCGTCTTTTACCCTTAAGCGAGTTATGTATTCGTCTACAGTCTCTTGTGGTTTCTGAGGGCATTGGTTGAAAAGATCTTTCATAGCCGCGATTGGGTTTGATTATGAGTAGTTTGTCAAGGGCTTTGATTAAGGCTGCAAAGTCATGTTGTTCGGGTGCTGGAATGGTTTTAACAATAGTCTTTATCTCCCCCGCCCCCCACCAGATTGAGGAAAATGTCCCTTATGTGGGGAGAGTCGCCGCCACCTGATCCCCTCACGAAATGGTGGAAATCTTCCATCTACACAGTCCACCGCGGGCCCTTTGTGGCTTGTGGCATCGTGGTGAATGGTAGTGGCGTCCGTAGTTGAATGGATTTGGCAATGCAGGCTGGCTGGGGCGATGGTGGGTTGCTGGGGTTGCTCATTTTGGGGACAGGATGTGCCAGTTAAGGGGTGCTGACTGTTGACGGTAGGATTTGACTGCCAAGGGTTCAGGATTTGGAGAGGCTCTTGTTTCTGTCGGTAAGCGAAGGTGGTGGCACCCCTGGGTGGATGGCCTGGCAATGTTCCAAGGTCTGGGACTTTCAGACCCTGGGTTATATTTGGGCTGCAACCGTTCCCTGAGAGTTGAAAGGCTTGGGCTGGCTTGTTGCCCGTCTTCCCCAGGAGAGGTGGTGAAGCGCAGAGTGAGCTGAGGAAAAGGGGGCTGCTCACCGTTGCCTGCGCATGTGTCCACAAGCGTGCAGTGGATCCTCCTGTCAGATGGAGGTTTTGAGCCTTGTGTATCTTGGGGGGTGGGTTGCTTTTCCTTCTGGTGGCGTGTCGCTGAAGCTCCAACAAGGCTGCGTGGGATGGCCTAGAATGTTGGGCTGCTGGGTGTGGCTGGATTCAGGAGCAGGAGGGAGCGGATTGCCAGCGCGGTGTGGACACCGGCCGCGCTAGGAGGAGGTCTGGTGGACTGCCAGGAAGCAGGAGTGCTGGCGCAGTGGGATCACCGGCTGCGTTGGGAGGAGGAGGCCTGGCGGACTGCCAGGAAACAGGGGACACGGCGGACTGCCGGCGAGGAGGACTCCGGCGTGCAGGAAAACACCTCGTCGCCAGTGTTACCCGGGATCAGGTCGGGTAGGCCCAAAGGTCATCATCCCAGTTAACATGCTCACACAGCATAAACATTCAATGGAGGGGGTGTTGCCCAGAAGGGGCACCGTCCTCATGCCAGGCCACGTGGCAGGCCCTGGTACGCCTCAACCACGACACAGGAATCAGTTCTTGGTTCGACTGATGAGCCGGAAACGGCTCGTCCCATTTATTGAGTTGGTCACATGGCTACCACCATGTGACCTATTACACAAGTCCTGGGAGCTACCATGCTCCCAGGAGGGGTGACATACAACACTACTCCTTTTTCATAACGAACAAACAAGATTTCAACACACTACAATACACACAATAATGCTAGAACTATACCTGCAACTAATCTTCACACACTTAGGGGCCCAGGTTACCTCGGGGTGACAGCAGAGGCGTGGGAGACCCATAAAATCTGGGGGGAAAAGGGGACACCTGGGGGACTTTGTTTTTTTAATTTATTTGTTGTGTTTTAGTCAAAGAACTCGACTTTTCAGAAAGTTAAAAATAGCAATACATATTAAATTACATATATCATCACTGTATAAAACAAGAGAAACGAAGAAAAGAAAACCGAAGAAAAGAAGAAAAAGAAAAGCAGTTCAGAGTATAAAATCCACCCAGCCATGGACCTTTAGAGAGATCTTTTATAATAATCTCAGCTGCGCTTTAAGTGCAGATGCTTTTTTGAGTTTCGCCAACCCATCCTATCCTATTCCACTTGAACCCTCAATGATGGAACATAAGTGTGCCTCTTTACAGCAGTGTATGGGCTGCAATCATACCTCAGCACCAGGGTATTCACTGGATTTACATGGATTGCGGAACAAGTGCTGTTTTGAATCTCGTGGCTCTGCTTTATTTTTTTCTAGATCACCCAGGTGGCTTATGGTGGCCTGTATTAAAACTTGTCTACAACAAGGGACGTCATTTCACCAAAATGCCAGGGGTAGCGGAAATGACATCACACAACCCTTGAAACTTGATGACATCACAGGAAGTGATGTAATTTTACCCCACCCCGAATTGATATCGCGGGTTGTCGATGGAACACGACCTTTCACCCGTTGACAAAACAGGAAGTGGCATTACATAGCATTGTACACTACGAAAAATATGGTTACGATATCACTATAATGTGATGTACATTTCATACAAGAATGGATCGACATATGTATCATTAAGATCAGTGTGTATAGGCCTATATTTTCAAATTACTGTGAATGCAAGAAGACGTCCATGACCAAATGATAATGATGTGTTATTACATAGCACTTACGCTCACCCAATATCACCCAACCTGTGTTGGTACTCACTTATCGACATCAGAAGGATGGAAGGCTGAGTTGAGGCGTTTAAGAACAGAATAAACAGGTGACTCACCCCCTGAAGTGTGCCTGAAATAAACCTTTAATGTGTCTAGCAATTATTGTATAGAATTCCAGAAAGACACATTATTTGGTATTCCTATTCTTTCTTATTTAGTGTCAGTGGTCTGTGCTTAAAGTGTTAGGGCCTCATTACACGGCTATTAGCACCTTGGTCCATGCCGGTAAAATACCATCACCTCCTTGGTGGAAAGGGGAATTACTGCCCTATTCCAAGGTTGGTGGGGCGGTAATTCCCCCTTCCCCCATTGCCCTTCCCCATTCCCATTTTTGCCCCATAGGGCTCTATGGGAATGGGGAAGGCGCTAATTACAGTACTGCAAATAGCGGTACCGTAATTAGCTCCCTGGTCCCTTTGCGGGTTGGTTTTTAACGCCTGCAAAAAGCAGGCGTTAAATTCCCCAACCCGCAAAGGGACCTCGTAGTAAGACGGTAAGGGTTTACCGGTACCGGTAAAATACCGGTACCGGTAAACCCTTACCACCTACCGTGTAATGAGGCCCTTAGACTTGTGGCACTCCTGTTCTTATTTTTCTTATTTTTTTAAGGGGCCTGAACAAGAAAGCCAGCCACTCCAGAAGTTTTTTTATTTATTTATTTTTTTAGAGGTCGCAAGGGAGATCACAGAGGTCGTAAGGGAGACCTCAGAGGTCACAGTTGCGACCTCTGGCGAACCCTAAATGACATCCCTGTCTACAACTCATTATTCAGCTGGTGGTGGGAACCAAAAATGCAGTTGCATCCCTATTTTAAAACAAGCGCTGGCAACGCCAACTGTTTGGGCTTTAATGGAGGCATGGAAAAGGCACTTGCCAAGCACCGCCATAGTGGCATTAGGTACCCACTGATGGTTGCAGCTGCAAAATGGTGCAAGTACCTGAACATTTAATAGTAGTGCCTGGCAAATGCCCAATACGAATAGACAAGCAAACACTTGCCATTGCAGTTTTTTTTAGCAGGTCTTCAGTGAAGGAAATGCATAATGCTAATAGAGTGATTGATTGATTTTTGATTGTTTGATTGTTTATTTGTATAGCACCAATACACAATGTGTTTCAAAGCGCTTCAAGGGGGGGAGAGAGCATGGGAGAAAAACATTTACATTCTTACAGGTCCTTGAAATAATTAGGAATGTGAAGAATAACTATCATAATCAGCCTGACGACATTTCAGATAGTGCAAGTGCAATGAACAATTAAGGAGAAAAGGAGTGGATGAAGGCATCCCTGGATGAGACATTTGTATTAAACCAGTAGTTTGTTACCAGCTCCAATTAAGTAATTAACTACACAGGGCTTTGTAGTAAACATCCCTAAGTCAGTGGCTTTATCTAAACCAGAACTGGCACTTTACGTGCCATTTATAGATCATTCTAGTTTTTTTTAAAGGAATAGGTTATGGCGTAAAATGAGTCTGCGGTCCGCGTGGCATCCATCCACCAAAAACCCATGAAAGTTGCAAAGATAGCTCAAATAGCATGATGCTGTGTCGCAGGGCAAGATTCCATGCACCCTGACACCAGGTCCCACTACAGGACAGGTCAGAGGTGAATACATACCTCATTTAAGGTTAGTCCTGACTTCAGACCTAGACTGCAGGTAGGATTGAGTGAAAAGGAAGTTGATGCAGGAACAGCCTTCTGTGACTGTCTCTTCCTGGAGAGGAACTAGACAGGAGTGCAGATGACACTGGGGCAGTGGGAGAGCGCCAATCCCAAGCTCCCACGTTCCCTCTAATAAATCCTCCCCATGCTGGCCTGGAGCTGGGAGAGGGGGGCCACTTTGTGTATTATCAGACTCAATCAATGTGCAGACAGATCTGGTGTAGTGTATATATCTGCATTTATTTCTACAAACGACTTCTAATCATCCTCGTGCAGGCCTCATGAGCATGGATCAAGCGTTAGAAGAAGACGCATTCATGACTGCACTCTTTTGCCTGGAAACATGAGGTGTGGCACCATTTATCCTTGTACAAATCTCCCCTCTGTACCCTTCTCTACTCCACATTCGCGTCTGCTGTAGACCCTTTTCTCCCAAGTCCCTTCCCTGCACCCCACAGCAAGTCACTCCTCTGACACACTGCCATCTGCACTTTCTCACTTGTCTGTACTTCTCTCTCATTTGCAAAACCCGAAGCACCTCCTATGCCATTTCTGCCCTACACCACTCTCCCTGTGTTCTGGTCTTTCCTGCACCACTCTCTCCCCTGCACACGCTGGTCACCCCGTGCTGCAAACCATCCCTATCTTTCATCTGCACTCTATTTTTGTTCCCATCTCTTCCCTCCCTTGCTCCTCTCTTTTTCTGTCCTCTGCACCCTTTCTACCCCTTTTCACTTTGCAGTCCCATACTCTACTGCACCCCAGTCCTTTGCTTCCCATTCCCCCATGGCCAGAACCCCATAACTCTCATCTACACTTACTCAGCACTTTCTCCTCAGTCTTCAGAGCACCCTCGATATCCTGGCTTATATTTCACAGGTTTTCTCTTGCACGCCTTGCATGACCAACCACTCCATATAGCTTCTCAGAATAAGCTGGAACAGGCATGCCAGATCCATGACCTTAAAAGGGCCCATTGATACCTGCAAGCATTAACTCTTAAGAAATAGTCAGGAGCCTGGATATTTGGAAGGGGGACAGACACAGAAGTCACTAAATCCACGTACTTGCCTACGCTCTACCCCCAAAATCTGATCGCACTGCGACCACTCAAGTACTCTGACAGAAACAGCTAGGCTGAATAAAACAGGGTGAAGCTTAGCCAAGACCTACAGAAGATTAGCGCTTGATTTCTTTTAAGAGATGCACGGGATGGGCACCAACAAATGGTTTATTTTGGGCAGGGACAGAGTTCAGGTCTGTGCTGGTAATAGTTTGTTTTATGGAATATAATACCACTTTGGTCATAGCGCTTCATGCTAGATGCTTTCAGCTTCTAGGCAATATAATTACAGGTATTATTACCCTCATTTGAACAGTACTAAATTTATGAAAGGTTAAGTGGACCCTGCTGCTGGGTTTGAACTAGCGAAATGCAGGTTGCCTTCATGTCAGAGACCAAGCTTTAGGTGTGGTACCATCCAGGGATGTTGCTAGGTCTGTAAAAGATCTGGGGCTATGCTAATTTTGGGACTGTTGGGTCTGTGGACTAGCTATTCTTTTTGGTTGTAACCCTTCAGTTTCTATCCAGGGCTACAACCAAAAGACCCAGGGCTATAGCCCCCTAAGCCCCCCCCAACAACGCCTCTGGTACCATCCAAACTTCAAGCAGGTGTGAGTTGGTGGGAAGAGGTGAAGGGGTGTGCCTTAAGTGAGGCCTACTGATATTAGAGTATACATCAAGTGTTTTCCCTTGCCTACTTTAGACATTACTATGGAAAAGAGCACACATCCCACGTAGCGGCCCTTCTTGAGATTGGCTCATCCTCATTTTACTTTATATGGTTTCATGAGTATTTTGTGTACAATGTCAGGCTGATATCTCAGGCAGTGTCTGCACTTTGCAAGCCAGGCCTGGGGTAAAGGGACATCTTGGAGAAAATCCAGCCTTTGCCAGATTTTGTAATCCTGGGCGAATTGTGTGACCCCCTACCCACTGTGTATTATTTTCTCTATATGTTTACTTGGGATCACCTAGAAGTGACTCGGGTGGCAGTGTATACACTATAACGAAATGCCTCAATCGTAAATGTTCTAACAGTGTTTCTTGTCGCTCCATGTATGCTATGCATGTTGAGTGAGTGTGAAGAAGGACAAAGTGTCACAGCAATAGATGTCACCTCTAGCTGTGGGACCGGATCTCATTTTGGGAAGCAGTTATAGATACATAGAATTTGTAATGTTTTTTTGCAGAGAAACTTATCAGGTGCAGTCAGAGTGATCCAACTCTAAGGAAATAAACTAGAAACAATCTCAAAGTAACCTGACTTTATAGGGGCACTAGTAAAGTGTAAGCAGCAAAAATAATCGTCACACCATTCTCCTTAAAAAAGGCAATACATAATATATTAAACAGTGTTGTGGCATTTGTATAGAAACTGCATGTACATGTCACTATTATACCGGCTCCTAGTGTGCACCCTTGATCCTTTGCTGTATAGGTGAATGGCCTCCGTATTTTTTTGCGCGGCCTTGCAAGCCCATGTTGGCCAATGCTTGGAGCTTAAATGTGAGCCCAGGATGCCCATCAGTAAGGAACGGGCAAAGAGCCGTTCCGAAATGTGATTTTCCTCTTTGGCAGGGCCGGGGCCTGGGACACACTTTCATGAATTGAAAAACCTGAGGGCGGCAATGGCAGGGCCTCGGGTTTTTCAATTCATGAAAGTGTGCCACTGCCAACGTCTCATATACAGTTTATAAACACGCGCGGCACGTTGAAAACTGATCAGGAAATCCTGGCCTCTCACCGAGATAGCGACTGCACGATTGGCACCCTGGCTTGGCTGAGCAATTTGGAAGTCTATGAGGGCGCATGAGCACTACCTATGGAGCCGCTACCCTTCCGGGTTCCCCTTGGTGACAGGCGAGATCTGCTGCGAGGGCTGAGCTTCCAGGCCCTGCACCCTTGCTTCTTCTTGTGCCCTGGGTACGGGCCTTCTGGGCCGATGAGGCCCTCAGGCCAATTCTGGGCAGGGCCATTAGCGCTGCAACACCGCCGGTCCTGCTGGCCAGCTGAGGGATGCAGACTCTCACCACGCTTCATGGTTTCCTCTTTTATTTTTTTCCTTCACCACAGGCCCAGAGCACAGCAGGCCACACCTCTTCGGCAAGGCTCTGACCGAGACCATGCCCATTTTACCCACCAGTGGCTCGGTATGTTAGAAGGGCCACCTGCATCTTCTTTTCTTCACTCCTTTCTCCGGGGTATCTGGTGGGCCTTGAGGGACTATCCTTATGCCCCCACTGGACGAGTGCACCGCCTCCCCATTGGTGAAAGATAGAGGAATTGCTGCAGGGGCTTATGTTCTCTTTACTCCCTCCCCCCCTAATGTGATAGGGGCCGGGGAAATACGGCTCCTCTTTGTGGCAGGCGCGTCCACTGGAACCTTTATCCCTCACTCGAGTCAGAGTTGCGCCCAGCATGGGTTCTTTGTTCCTTGCTCCAGCACGGCCACCTCCTTTGTCCTTTTCTGGGCCGCTGCTGGCCTCGTTTCCTTCCATTTCAAATTTTGTTTCCTTTCCTTTTGCAGCCGATGAGTGGGCTGCCATGCACACACGGGCTCACCCGCCCTGCCCCAGATGCTCCATCGGCACCAAAGCAGGCGTACAAGAGTCCGCCACCTTTCCACTGCCGCACGGCCAGATTTCGGCAGGCTACGCCCCCTCATTCCGGCGCCGCCTCATGGCCTCAGCTTATTTTTGCACCATGACTGAGGCCGCTGCAGCTCCTCTTTGTTACGTTGCTTCGTGGCCACCGCCCCCTCCTCCTCACAGGTACCAGGCGGCCCGTGCTATAACCCAGCACGGGCCCTGGGCCACGGCAGGACTAGCGGCCGACACCGCTTCTTGGGGTCTTGGGCACCAGGCAACCTGCACTCTAGCAAGGTGCGGGGGCCCTGGACTGCCAATCCCATCCTTGTCGCCATTGTTGGAGGCCTGGATCAGTGATCCAGGCCGACACCCGCTCTGCAATCATGCAGGGTGGGTGGAACGTAAGGGGCACCCTACGGCATCCAGAGCACCAGATCAAGCATACCGTTGGTGGGGCACCGGAGCCACGTACCTTGGCTGGGGTCACCCAACACACATCAGCCCTGTCTCTGGGGGCACCCAGGGTGGTGTCATCCCAATTGCTGTCCTCACATGGTGTAAACATTCAATGGAGGGGGTGTTTCCCAGCAGGGGCACCGTCCTCGTGCCATGCCACGTGGCAGGCCCTCTGCATGCTGCGCTGCACCAGCATGGTACGCATCAACCATGACACAGTAGTCAGTACTTGGTTCGACTGACGAGCCTTTAAATGGCTCATCCCATTTATTGAGTTGGTCACATGGCTACCACCAGGTGACCTATTACACAAGTCCTGGGAGCTACCATGCTCCCAGGAGGGTTGACATACAACACTGGGGAGACATCTTGGTTGGTTTCTCTGCCTTCTCAGGGCTGGAGGAGGCTGTGGATCTCATGGGGGCAGATTGTAAAAAAATAATAATCCATTTTAAAGTTATATGAAAAGAATGCCCAAATAGTATATCATCTATCATCTTCTCCTGCAGCCAGAGATTTTGTTTTTACTTTGGTGGGATGACCGGGGTGTTTCTGCAGGGTTTTGATTGCTCACTTGATTTGTCTCTGCTCCCCATGCTCTATAATCACAGGCTGGTTCTGGATGTATTTTTGTTCTCGTGCTTTGGTATGCTGTGGGCGCTTATCTGGTGCTCTATTCGGTTCCTGCTGCTGTGTACTGTACTGTACACCTGAGCCTGTTGCTGCTGGGCCCTGTGCTGCTGGGACAGTTACCGCTGAGTCCTGTGCGACTGGGACCTGGGCTGCTGGGCTCCTGGGGCATCTGATGCGAGGTTGGTCTGCATTTGCAGTAGGCCTTGAGGAAGGAGTCACGCTTGCGGGTGAAGTCACAGTGGTCTAGGGTCGTACTGTCATCTTTTTCCCTCTTCTTTCAGAGGGTGAGACTTCCGCTTTTGCAGATGTGGAGCCCTGTGATGCTGAGAAACCGAGGGGGGAGTATCTGCACAAGAGGCACTGGCTACGATGTTCTTTCAGGTGGCAGACTACATGGGGTTTCAAGAAGCACTGCTGGTTGCAGCTCTGGTGTCTAAGGCCCAACCTCCTCCTCAGTAATTTAAGCATACGATTAAAACGTTGGGGTTGCCTTTGCTTCCGGAGATTAAGGAGGAGGTTATGAAAATCTGGCAGGCGCCGGAGTAGGTGGGAGTGACTCGCTTCATGCCCAGGAACAGTGGGAGAAGGTGGCTTTTCCTCAGGCTCTAAAGGTAGACACTATTTTGTTGAGTCTGGTGGGGCGCTCTTCCGTAGCGGCTGAGTAGGGGGCCGTGTGTGATCAGGTGGACAAGAAGGTGCATTTCAGTTTGAAAAGGGCCATGCCGGGGCACATGTGTTCTTTCGAGCAGCGGCTTGCGTCTCCTACACAGTGGAGACTGCGTTGCTTGGTTTTCGTCAGCTGCCAAAGCTTGTGGAGGAAGTAGCTGACTGACGCTGCTTATGCATGCTATATCGTCTCAGGTGGAGATGATCTCAGAGCTAGCATATTATGGATTACGGGGGCAGCGGTGACCGTGGGGGTCAAGCCGTCGTCCCTAGCACCTCTGGATTGGCATGGGCTTTAGAAGGCAGTGGCACTGAAGAATCCCTTTTTAGGCAAGATGCCTGTTTGGGATTCCCTGGAAGACGGGGTACATTGTGTGTTTAAGGCTGACAAGTACGCTGACAAGCTCCACAGGTAAACTGATGCCATGCCCTGGGCAGGGACGTCTGGTGGCCATAAGATGTCTTGGGGATGCACTGTGTCCAAAAGGGATTATCGCAAGCCCTCTGGTGTAAATTATACACAGTTACCTCATAGGTCTGACAAGTCCTTTGCCCCAGCACTGCTGTCAAAGTCCTGATGCCAGGTGTCTGGGGGCTAGGGTCCACTAGTTCTTGCCTGCATGGCTGGCCATATCTTCAGACATCTGGGTGAACCAGATTACTCAGGTGGGGTACAAGATCGAGTTTGCCTCTCCTCCACCGTGCTCAGGGGCGTTGGTGACTCATGTCCCCTGGAGGGTGCCAACGCTCTGGCCATGACACAATGGATTCTGGACTTGTTGGCAAAAGGTGCGGTTCTGGAGATTCTTCAGAGGGAGACGGCTCAGGGCTTCTACTCCATCATATATGTGGTTCCCAAACCGAACGGCAAGTTCAGGCTGGTCATGAACCACAAGAGACTGAATGTGTTCTTGCAGACCCTGCAGTAGTTAAACTTTCTGGGGTCAGACATTTCCAATTCAGAGCTCTTTCGTTCTGCCTCAAGATTGCTTCCAGAGTCTTTCAGAAGGTGTTGCTTCCAGTGGTGGCTCTCATTCATGCCAGAGGGATACAGGTTTTTCTTTACCTTGACAAAGGGCTGCTCAAGGCTTCCTCCAAGAATCTGTTGGTCGAGCATATGGGCATCACATGCAGGGTGTTGAAGGCTCTGGAGGTCCTGCTCAACCCAGAGAAGTCGTGTTTGGATCCATCCCAGGATCTTCAGTCTGCCTGCAGTGTCTCTTGGAGGTCCTACTGGCCAGAAACTGTGTTACAGCCAGGGAAGCGTGCGGGTGCAGTTGCACATGACAGCATGGGTATTTGGTCCCATGGGTGAGCCTTCAAAAGTGTCGGTTGGTGTTGCACTTGCACTATTCCTCGAGGACGGATTTGCATGATTACGAGATGCAGATTGCCATTTCTCCAGATCTGAGGGTTCAGTTCTGGTGGTGGATGGTCATGGACAATCACCTGCAAGGATTTTCATTGGTTCAATACTTGCTGAACATAATTACTACTGATGCCAGTGGCCTTGGGTGGGGTGCAGTGTTGGGGTCCCAGAATGCTCAGGGGTGTTGAACGACTGTGCAGGCCTATTAGTCTTCCAATTTGAGGGAGGTGGCAGTGATTTTCAGGTTCTTCAAATGTTTTTCTGCTGCATTCAAGGGTCAGTTGTGCTGGTGTGGACAGACAACACATCAGCGATGGTGTATGCGACGGACAGAGAGATATGCAGACCCATTAGCTGGAGTTGGTGGTGTTCAGGTTGGGCTGCTGGGTTGGAGCACAACCTGCTGTCCTTTTGGGCGATTCAAGTCAGGGGTGTTGGCAATGTCTGAGTAGGATGTGCCCTCTATCCTGTTGGTGATTGTGCAGGTCGGCGTTTCGCCTGCTCTGCTGGAGGTTCGGGATGCCAGTGCTAGATCTGTTTGCTTCTCCCTTGGGTGCCTAGCATCCCCAGTTCTGCTCCAGGTTCTTTTATCCAGGGGCTTGGGGAGTGGATGCCAGGACATTGTCCTGTCTGGAGGGGCTTCTCTATGCCTTTCCTCCGATACCTCTGCCTCCTAAAGTGCTGCTCAAGATTTGTGACTCTGCGTTGGAGATGATTTCAGGTATTGTCTTCTGCTCAACCAGGCCAGGTAGTCACTCAGAGGTGGTTCGTGCTGTTAATTGACTTCAATTCAGCAATCCCACTAAGCAATCCCACTAAGTCAGTGCCTCGTCTGGGATGCCCAAGGGAAGCCGCTCAGAGGAGTCTTCAGATCCCTCCTTGCTGCCAGGATTTGATGGGTACCCCCCCCCCCCACTGACCTAACTGGGCAGAGGTTTTCAGGATGCCCTTAGTGGGCCTACTCTCCTGGGGTTCCCCACTAAATTGCACTGTGCTTAGGTGCCCATACCCAGATGCCCGCCCATCCATTCCTGGGAGGTACTGGCCTATGAACCCCATACTTTTGGCTGGATAGTAATCTGCCCTCCCCGTGGCCCTGTGCTCATGTGCGTCAGGGGACATGGGGGTGGCAGAGTCCAAGGACTGGGAGAGATGAAGGCCTCTGGTACTAGGGCTCCTGAGGTTATGCTCAGGTGTTTCTCTTTCCCAGCGAACTTCATCTCTATCAGCCCCTGCTGCCTGTTGCAATGCAAGAGCCTGCGCTTTCAGTTCCTCAGATAAGGCCTTACTAGACTCTATTAGTCTCTCCTGCATGGCTACCTGTTGCTGGAGCCTATCATTGTGCTGACAGAGAGCCTCATTCTCTCTCTGTGCCTCCTGATTGGTCCTGGAATACTGGGCCAGTCTTTGCTGCAGGAGGGTTACCTCCTGAGTCCCATCCCTACTGGCCTGCTCCTTTCTTGTCAGAGCATCTTCCACCCTCCTGGTGTGCTCTAACAAGTTCTGATGCTCTTTTTGGAGGTCACCCAGCCCCTGGAGGGCCAGGTGATTTCCTTCAATTTTTTCTTTTAATTGGAAGACTTCCTGGCCTAAGGTGTCCCTTTCCTGACTAAGAGCCTGCATCTATGCCACAAGGTCGTCCCTCTGCCTTTGAAAGGCACCAGCTTTCTGGCGTTCTTGATCAAACTCTGCCTGGGTATCCAGGTCTTTCAAAATCAATTTATTGCTTTCCTCTTTCTCTCTGTCTAGTCGGATTTGCAGGGTGGCTACCTGCTCTGTGCATGCCCTGTTAAAGTCTAGTTGTTGCTCCAGCTTTTTCTGGCTCTGCAGTAGGGAGTCCAAACCTTCTTGGTACTCCTTCTGCAAGGCCAGAAATCTGGTATCCTGGTCAGCCTTTTCCTGTTGCAGGATATCCATATCCTCCTTTATTTTAATGATGTACTGTCTACTCTCATTATCTGACTCCTGGCTTCTGTGCAGCCTCTGCTCAGAAGAGTCCAGATCAGACTGGGCCTTCTCTAATGCCATCAGTTGACTATTTGCCAGATCTTGGCCTTCAGCACATTTGTCCTGTATGGCTCCCATATATAAATATAAATATGCCGCTACCCTGGCAATCGTGTTGTGCTCATCCTTGGCCTTAGGGGCCATATATAGTTCACTCAGGGCCACATGTAAGGGACCCTGATCTATCCATATATCTGACCCTGTTTCAGTGTCCTGGGTGCGATTTCCTGCAACCAGACCGCCTGGTCCTGATGAGCCCACTCACCTCTCAGAAATAGCTTATGTAAGAGGTGTTCTCTGGCTATTTTGATATCTACCAAGGTCGTCATTCTGGAACTTGATTTCCTTCCTGACTTACAGAAGTTTGTATTTTATTTTGCAAAACAGACCGTTTCCTTAGAGCGTTCCTTTGAGGGGTGTTTTTACAGTGTAACACGGCGTGGTGATCCAACAGAATTTATATATCCTGTCAGTTAGAACACTGTATTAATCTGCACAAGTGATAGATCTAATCCAGAATCCCGGACGAGCCCCCACTCTGTTAATTGACTTCAATTCAGCAATCCCACTAAGTCAGTGCCTCGTCTGGGAAGCCCTTATTTATATATTTTTATGACAAGTTATACTCTGGATGATAAACCCTTGTATAACGCCCCTCTCTTGAATCCCCCTGACCTCACTGAGCCAAGAAGTAGGTTTGTTTTGCAATTTAAAAGATTTATTGGAAAAATTAAACAATATATATATTACACTTTTATAATAAATTAATATTTGATATCACACTTAAGAATATGACAGTGATCAACACTGGGTGATGTTACACTAGCACACTGATTTAATTACTTAAGAGTTAGTATAGGGAGGGAAAGGTAACTGAGAATGCTTTTATGGTTTCAAGGAAAAACAATGATGGAAAGAATGCAGTACAGAAATAACTGGTAGGGTTTAACAAGAGATAATAGGTTCACTTTTCCCCTGGTGGCAATTCACTCCCCCCCTATGCAATAGAAGATGGAAGGGAGAGCACACAGTTCTCAGGAATACAATCAAATGTAGTTCAGTTCCCCCCTAGCAAGCTTAGATCACAGGGATGATTTTAAAACACAGGCCCAAAATACTTTAATGTGGTGGCAATGAAGTGAAAAATATGCTAAAAATGCATTTAATTCCCTATAAGAGATTCAGGGTGGGTGATAGCTACTTTAAATTAGTTCAGGATCACTTTAACAATGCTCTATGAATGATTGTCAGGTTGCAAACGAATTTCAGCAAAGGAAAGCAAGAAGCTGCTATTTTGACAAGTGAAGAAATTTGAGCCAAATCGCAAATCGCGCACTTTTTCCGAGTGCGTCGAGCGCGATTACGGAAAAAGTATAATGAAGGGAAAGTCGGTTCGTTGGAAAGCCTATAATCTTAGCTTTAAAATGAAAGTTAAAACTCGCTCCTAGCACAAACGGTTCAAGAGATAGGGACGATTTCGTGAAGGTAGTTTTTCAGAAATGAAATAATGATTCAAAATGGCAAAATGGCACTTTCCAGGTTTAAATCGGAGAAGGGACAAACGATTCCATGATGCAGTTCGGGACAGGTTCAAATGTTTTGAATCAGATTACTTTAAGCTAAGTGATGGGTTCCGCGCAGTTCTAGCTGGGTACTCACACTATAAATTTGAAAGGAATGGCCTCGTCATGGATCGTGTCAACAAGTTTAGCTGCGGTTCTCTCTGCTCGCGGGTCAATCAGGCACCGGTTCTGTTCACAGCGGTCTGGTCTGGGTCTCTGGTTCTGCTCACAGCGATCTGGTCTGGTCTCTCTGGATACAGCACTGCTTTCTGGGTACTGGTTCTGTTCTCCGTCAGCGTGCTGCGCAGGAATTCAGTTGAAGGTTGGAAAATGAATGTCCCTGTCTGGCTTCCAGTGGCTCTTTTTATGTCTTTTGAAAATGGGTGTGGATGTTAACTTTCTTTGCCCAACCCACTCACGATTTGATAGGTCAAGGATTTCTCTTTGACCTGATTTGAGAAGGGAGCAGTGAGTCAGAGTGAGTCAGAGTCTTACAGTCTATTGAAGAAACGCCCCTTTGCTTTTACTTAGAAAATGAGTTTTTCATAACTAGCAGGTTTCACAGATACACACGTCGTTGACATTACATGTACATATCATATATCACATAAGGTAGTCTCTTTTCCAACTCTGATGTTTCTAAGAGCTTGGATTAAGAAATGACAACATTTTGCGCTTTTTGGCTGGTTTACCAATATTGGATTTTTACCAAAAATGACACAGATGTACACCGCCTTTCTACACATATTCCAGTAAATTTTCATTTTTCTAGCGTGAACCCCGTGTCTGCAATCTCCATAATTCATGGGGTTTTGCCTCAGAACATGGTACAGAGTTCTAACACCTCTTAAAATGTGCACAGAAAAATCACAAGAATAATGATATTAATTATATAATTTTCACAAGTCCGTACTATGAATTATCCATCTTTTTTAAAATTATGCTCTGGCCCAGAGGGGTGTGGTTTCCCAAAGCACATGGTGGAATTTCTGGTTTGTCCACTTCCTCCAACTCAAGTTGCTCACAGTGGCACTGCCCCTCCCCGTTTCTCTCAAGAGGAAGCCATTTACGACCCCCCCTAATTTAACATTTGCCTGAGCCAAGGAAGGCTCATTGTTCAGTTTCCTGCAGTCCCCAGCTGCTCCTCCCCTAATCCAATCAGGGAGGTGTCATCTCCTTTTGGTGGGGGCAGGAGAATGCACACCAGGCCTGGGAAGAGTGGCTGAGCAAGTTTCAACTCCTGTCGGGGGTAGTTGCCAGGCAGAATTTAATCTCTTTAAGCCAGGCTTCAGCTAAATGTCACTTTTGTTCCCAGTTTTTCTTCATCCAAATCAAACTTACAATTTTTACACATGCAGCTAGAATGCTGATTCTAAGTTCAAAACTATGACATTTAACAGTTGCAAACTATGTGACACTCAACAGTAGGTCACTCATTTATTTTAAACATTTCGATTTTAGCTTTAAGGCCAATTTCACTTCAGCTGCTGACATCCACAGCTCAGCCAGTTTCATTATGAACATTATTTTGGGCTCTTTCTCTTTCCAGATTTTGTATGCACACAAGTCTACCTTCTGCCAAATGTCTGCTGGTGTTCATTGAGATTTTTTAATATCTTTTAATGTTTAAAATAGGCATTTTTAGCCTGCATTTCAGAGAAACAAAGGTGATTTCAAAGCGCTTTCTGAGCTAACCGGCACTGCTGTTTTTCCTTTGGCACACATTTCACCCATGGCACTCCTGGCCCATCACGCTCGCACTGGTGGGTGGCAGGTCAGGGGAACATTTTGGCGTGCGCCAAAACTGCGCGGTTTTCCTGGATTCTAGCGCAATGTGGGCTTTTTCGGCCATCTTGGATTTTCTAAGTCCACAGCACCAAATGTTGCAGCATAATAGTCCAAACATGGGTCAGGCACCCAACAGTGCCCTCTTCCCTGGGCACGGGTGCCTCCATGGGACCTTCCTTTGGTTTCACAGGCATCTCCGTTTGTAACAGTGGATTCGGTGGACATCAAGTTTGTTTCGCTTGGAAAGCTTGCTCCTAGTGGCTATCACCGCTATCCAGAAGTTGGGTGAGATATGTTCAGTTTCCTTCCTGTGTGTCTTGTCAGGTTTTCTTAGCCTCTGGTGTTATCCGGATTCCTTCCACTGGTCCAAGTTTCACCAGGTGAAGGACATTGTGCTGCTGTCATTTTTCCCCAGTCCCACTTCTTTGAAGGTGGAGCAGTGGCACAAACTGGATGTCAAGGGGTCTGTCTTGGCATAGATGGACAGACTGCTTCCTTACGGCAGACAGACAGTTTGTTTGTTACGTGTGGGGGTCCAAAGCCAGGCATGAGGGCAACTGTCCCTACTCTTAGCCAATGGATTCAGCTGGCCTTTTCTTGGCCTATCCAGTGGTGCAGGTTTCGTTGCTGACCTCTATTCAGGGTCACTCGAATAGAGGCATGGTAGCATCATTGGCTGAGGCACAGGGAGTGCCTATTTAGGATATTTGCAAGGCGTCAACTTGGGCCGACCCGAAATCTTTCACCATACACAAATGTCTCAAATTGCATAAGCAGGGATCAAACTCCTTTGGGCGGGGGTATTGAGCGTTGGTCACACATGCTGAAGAGTGATTTGTTGTGATGTCTAGTAATACACTGGAGATGGGGTGTTTGAGCTGGTCTGTGTTTTTCTTCATGATCAGTTTTTTCACAACTATATTCATACACGCCAGAACTCTGAAGCACCTGGGAGGGAGGTTTTATCACAGAAAGTGGGGGAAATGAATTTTCCAATAAGCTTGCATTGGGGTTCGAATTTTGTTTGGCAGGAGAAAGGGAAAAATAGCAATATTTTTAGATTTTGAACATTTCTTTTATTGGGTTTTAATTTACGATTCAAGCTTCCACAGCACATTACACAGTTTAAACATCTGTCATTACAAACTCCTATATAAGATAATAAACTATACAAACAACTTTCCACTCAAAACATTAAAACTAAGAACTACAGAATTGACCCATGAAACTAAACTAGTTCAAACTTTCAATAAAATGTTTACTCTAACCAAATATTAAAGCGCTATAAAGGGCCATGTGCATTACTAGCCCCCTGTGTGAAGCACCATTGTTAACAGACACTATTAATCTATTGGCATCATGTTACCTCCTACTTGCAGCACTTCTGAAAAACACACTAGGATAGTACACCCAACCTATAAGGGCATTGGGAAGGTACAGGTTACTTACCAGTAACTGTTCTTCTCCAGAATGGGTCTGGCATGGAGTCGCATGCTCATGAATATTCCTTGGTAAAAAAGAAAGTTTTGAAAACAACCTTTCTCCCATTAACCAATTACTGTAGACTGGGTCATACTGCACCCATCCAATGATGACCATCTCCCTAAACCCAACCCCGTTGGCCATCTTCAGATTCGAAAGCATGTGAGGTGCGAGTATGAACCCAGAAAGTAGAACAACAGTTACAGGTAAGTAACTTGTACCTTCTCCAGCATGGGGTCTGTCATGGATTCACATGCTCATGAATATGATTATACAGCAGTACATATACACAACCACGGAGGTGGCAAGGCTCAACAGAAGTACAACCACTTACCCCTGGAACAGACTCTGCCCAAACAAACAGCTTGCGTAGCACCGCCTTGCCGGCTCTGCACTCCTCCCTGGAATCCCTGTCGATGCAGTAGAACTTTGTGAAAGTGTGCGTAGACCTCCACGTAGCAGCCCTGAAAATGTCCAGCAGGGGAACGCCAGAGAGTAACGCTGTTGTTGAAGCGATGGCTTTGGTGGAATGGGCACTCGGCCAGCATGGAAGAGACCTGTTGGCCAGACGATGACAGTGCATGATGCAGCCGGAGAGCCACCTTGATATGAAAGTCTTCAACAGGGCTTTCCCGTGATTCACAGATCCAAAGTTCACAAAGAGTTGTGATGTCTTCTGAAAATCCCTTGTGCGGGCCACATAGAACTTCAAGGCATGAGCCATGTCCAGCGTATGCAGCGGCCTTTCAGTGGCTGAAGAAGGATTCAGAAGGAAGACTGGAAGTACCAAGGGTTTGTTAAGGTGGAATGCAGACAGAACCTTCAGCATAAAGGTGGGGTGGGTCCGAAGCACCACCCTTGCAGCATGAAAAGACAGTTATGGGCATTTGCAGGAGAGCACCTGAATCTCCCCAACCCACCTGGCTGAGGTGATGGCCACCAGGAAAGCCGTTTTCCAGGAAATAAACCTCTGAGGAACCTGATGCAATGGTTTCAACGGAGGCCCCAAGAGTTTAGTAAGAATGCCATTGAGCCTTCACTGGTGCACCTTGTTAGAGGTGTGGGCCAATCCGGCCTTGGCTAAAGACAGCAGGCACAGCGGTAGCTGCGGAGCCATGACTCGTAGAGGTGTAATCGTTTGCACTCTGCACCACACAGTGAAGCAATTCCATTTGTGGCCGTAACACTATAGTGTGGAGGACGCTCTAGCCTTGGCCAGGACCTTCCTGCATTCCAGAGGAATGTCATATGCCCAAAATCTAGGGCTGCATGAACAAAGCCATGAGGTTCAGTGATGCTGGGTCGTGGTGTAGTTTCATTCCTTCTTCTCTGGAAAGGTTGGGAAGAGAAGGTAGCTGGACGGCCGCTGTCGCCGCCATGCGGAGCATTTCTGGGTACCAGATCTGGCACGGCCATGCCGGGGTGATCAGTATCATCTTGCTGTTACAGCTTTTGAGAGTGTTGGTCACACAAAGCAAAAGAGATATTGGAGGAAACGCGTACAGGAACAGGTCCTTCCATGTGAATGAAAATGAATCTCCCAGGCTCCCCGGCTGGGGAAACCTGATGGCAAAGGCTTGGCACTTCGAGTTCGCCACTGTCGCAAAGAGGTCGATCTTGGGCCGGCCCCACATGCTGAACAGACAAAAAGTCTGTGCCTGCTGGAGCTCCCACTCGTGGCAGGATTGCAGCTCCCTGCTGAGGGAATCCAGATGAAATGGGATGAGAAACATGTCCTGAAGAATGGGTCAGTGCCACAGGGCCTGTACCTCCACAGAGAGAAGGTGGAGCAGGTCCCATAGTTAAGATTTGAGGGCCCAAAACACAGCATGCAGCTCCAGAACACTGATGTGCAGCTCTTTCTCCTCCAGACGCCAGAGGCCTCTGGCATGGGACTCCCCAGAGTGCTCCCTCCATCCAGCCAGCCAGAGAGGCATCCGTGGTCAGACGACTCCCCCATCGGGGTGCAAAAGTGGGGGTCTGTGCCTGGGCCGGGTCAGGCTTGATTGGGGGTTTGCGTCCTACTTTGCAGATGACATCAACGCTGTGACACTCTGCCGCAGGCCTGCGACCGGCCCCTGTAAGTCTCCTCGGACAAAGAGCCGGAGCGTTGATGGTATGAGATGGAGGCGTAGCCCTTAGAGGATCTGTTGAACTTCACTCTGGAGGATTAAAAGGACGAAAACCATTGATGCTGCAAGGTCCCCAGCGATCTTGCTGTCTCTGTGTCCGTCTTCATCACCTGCAGCGTTTCATCCACCACCTTGCCGAAGAGATTATCACCATTTAAGGGCATATCCACTGTCGGAATAGAAAATATTTAGTGCCTCCTATTGTGGAAAAAATATATTTAATATTGGCCTACGCCAAGTTGCTTGAAAGTCGCTTGCGAGAAAATCTGCGTTGCAAGGTCTTGACCTTTAATCCATGTAGGCCGCCATTTTAGGCCAAACCGCCATTTTAGGATTTGTGTGGAAAAGTCACCCTGTGAGCTAAAATGGTGGACGATGTCATTTCAAAATGCAACATGGCCGTCTTGACCTCTGTACATCGCTAATGTGTAATCTGCCTGCAGGCTACTTGTTGAGGTCATGCCACCTCGTCCTACGTTGACCTGTGTGTAAAAGGACTACTCGCGCAATGAAACCAATCCATGAGTATACATTATGGTAATGTATTTTCATATTGAACAAAGAACATCTGTTTTACTACATTGTATTAATGTTTAAGAAGGCCTGCAATGCGAAACTTTAGAATACACAGTTAATGCATACGCTTATTGTTACATGTAATAAAAACAAACCAGTTAGATGCGGTTATTTGGGATTCGGCAACGAACCCTAGAATTGGTGATGTATAAAGTGGAATATTAACCCGAAGTGGGGCTGGACATAGTGCCCACAAAATGTATAAAAGGAGGACCTCCACATCCATCGGGTTGGGACCGCCCTGGTCTGAGCAGCAGCCTTCTTATAAGGACTCGTCGTCTGAGCTTGTGTAGATCGCCATGACCTCCCTTAGACCCTCCGAAGGTCTGGGGAGAAACTCTGTCGGGGGCAACAGCTCCCTTGATCTTCTCGCCTCCTTTGGGAAAGAGGAAATGACTCTGGCCTTCACAGATTGAGTAGTCGTGGTCGAGGTGGCCGTAGTCGTGGCTGGAGCAGTCGTAGTTGTAGGCCAGGAGGCAGTGTAACCCCCGATGAAGATTTTGCCATTGACTTTGCCGTGGTCGTCAACGGGATCGTCGATGGAGAAGCAGTGACGGTCTTCGACGGGGAACCGTCCACAGAGTTCTGGTCCTCATAGCTGTGATCAACAGCGGTCTCACAGATGGGGGCCTTGATTTGTGAGGTGCTGTCGGTGTCGTCGCTTGCAAAGTCATGGACGTAAGCGTCGCCGAGGACTTCGGAGTGCCTTCCTTATGGGAATTTTCCCTCGGTCTATCCTTCGACGAAGGGCCATGCTTGGAAGGTCTCTCTGACGCTACACCACCCACCAAGCTTACAGTGCACTGGGAAGATGAAGGAGAGCATGCATATTCTGAACTGGGACCTGGCATTCTGTGGAGGAACATCCTTGGCAAATATCTTCCTCTTTACACAGGGAGAGCGTTCCAAAGGTCGACCAGACCTGGAGGGGGCCTGTGCATGCCCAGATGCTGTGCCTGGGCCCTTTCTTCTTTCAGCCATGCCACCAACCTGCGGTAACGGTCCTGCTTCGTCTTGGCAAGGAAACCTCAGTAAATGTTGCATCAGTCCTCGTCATGATCCGAGTGCAGACAATAGAGGCACCTCATGTGCCGGTCTTCCACATAGATGTTCCTCAAGCCACATCTTTCGCTGAGCCTGAACAAACTCCTCTTGCCTTATTTTGACATGGCGAAGCACAAAGTAAGGCATGACTAGGCCTTCTGAACTTGAAAATCGAAGATCCGACAATGTAGTGGTTGATCTTCACTGGCAACGGATCCCCGCTGCCGGCACTGACCAACGGTCAGCGAACAAGAAAGTTTTCGACAAAAATAGGACAATTTATCCATAGAAATTTCACAAATAGGAAAAAGTAGCTTGAAGAGCTTCCGGGGTGGGGTTTAGGTAGATGGTTGTCATTGGATAGGTGCATTAACCAAATCTCCAGTGATTGGTTAATGGGAGAAAGGAAGTTTTCAGGCTTTTAAAGCAAGATTGATTTCTTTTTTTATCGAGGATTCCCGGCCTGACAACAGGGAACATTCATGAGCCAGTGAATCCATGCCAGACCCCATGCTGGAGAATTATAAGTATTTTTCAATTATTTCATCCAAACAAAATGTTACACAAATACGAGATTATAGGTGACAGAATGCAATAACACAGCATTTCTTCTTGTTGTCTGTGAGTATTCACACTGCATAGGGTTGCTTTAACAGAGGTTATTTTTTGTTATACTCTATAATATAAACCCTTCTAATCCACACTTTCTTTTGACATGAGTAGGAGGACAGAGTTTGAGATATTACTCTCTCAATCGAATAATACATTTCTCAGAGTGTTTTCTGCTCAAGTCCTGTATAGTACTACAATACAAGAACCAGTAGTTTAATGCTTCTTGTTCCTATCTTTTGCAGAACTTGCAAATCCAAAGGTCCAGATGGATGTTGTTACGAGGTCCTACAACTTCCAATATGTGGATCAGGTTAAACCTGAATCTCATGAACCAAGTTCTTATTGAGTGAGATGGATTTTTATATGCAAGCATTGGAGATCTTAATGTAAGTGAGGTTTTCGCATATTCCGTAAAATAATTTCCATTGGGTAAGCAGATCCCGGTTCTCTATACAATCGAGGTATATGAGCCTCCTTTTTACTTAAATTGGCATTTCCACAGCTCTTTGGTTGATGCATGTCAATTGAATTAAGGTAACTATCACAGGATTAGACAAAGGCATTAATGGCTTTTTTTTCTTCTAGGGCAGCAACCTTAATCAATACTGTGAGCAGATTATTACTCTCTTTCTTCAATACTTCAAAAATAAAATTGCAGTTTGTTTATTTTTATCAATTCGGCCAAAAGCACAATCCCAGTTAAAGCCGGATTGCAGCATATGGGATAGATAGTGGGAATCCTAAAACAGACTTCTAGAATTTGCTCTCCAATGTAGTCAACCCACTCCAATTGCGAATGTCCAGGAACTCCAGCCCGTGTAGCATGCTCAGAGTTACCTTAGTCTTGAAAAACTCAATTAGTGGAAGTAGAGAGTAACAACAGTACTTCCCTTCTAGGACCTTCATTTGAGCTATGAATTTGCTTGCCTTTGTGCCTAATTTATCCTTAAAAAAAGGAAATCGGCTTCCTATCAGTTATTAGAAAGCCAAGATAGGTGATAAATTCACCATTTAGTTACATTTGTGGCTTCTATAGTTTTTACATCTCCAAGGGTGTATAATCTTGGATTCAGAAGGGTTTACCTTTAGATTATTTTCAGAGGCAAAAACCCGGAAATAATCCAGGGAACTCTGCAGTCCTATTGGTGTAGTAGTCATCAGAATTACATTGTCTGCATAAGCAAGCCAGCCAAATCGAAATAGTCCTATTTTTGGCGGAAATAGCTTATCCTTTGAGAAAACCTCTTCTAAGTCTGATATATACAGATTAAAAAGACAGAGGGGCAATACGAACCCCAGTCTAAGACCAGCAAATGAGGGGAACTCTAATGATAATGCACCTGCGGAAATCAGTTCAAACTGCAAGTAGGTAACTGAATGGAATGGTGTTAGTATGTTGAACATGCAAACTAACAATCAGTTTGGTTTTTCCATTGACTGTTCCTGTCTACCTTATCAAAGGTTGACGACATATCTAGACAAGTGAAATACAAGGCCCTTTCTTTTGTACTTGTGGCATAATGTTGACCGAGTGCATAAATTAGACCATTAACCAACATAACCATAACCTTACAGAAGCCAGTTTGGTAAAGGGTAAGTCAGACAGTTTTTGCAACCCATAGTATTACATCTTTTAAGATAAAATGAAGCCAGTACCTTACTATATTTATCCAGTACAGATATGGGTGAATAATTCAGAGTTGATGCTTTTTCTCAATTTTTATAGATTGGAACAATTACAGCTTTATGCCATGTGTAAGGAAACCGTCTAGCTTTAGTGAGGGCTGTGATGAATCCTGCGAAGTCATCACTGATCCCCAGCCTAAAGTCTCCTCCCATGTGGCCAAGGGAAGGCAGCTGCTACCTGATCCTGACCCTGACCCCTGGGGGTGGTATTCTGAGGGTGGATGACATGGGTGGAGATGGCTATCAAGGGGGAGTGGTGACTCCAAGAGTATAAAAGCTGTGTTCATCCCTTTCTTGTGAGGAGGATCCCTTGATTGTAGAGTTTTTCATGGCATGGTGTCACAATTCAGAACCTTTTAATTTTATGAACCTGGAAACTACTTTTGTCAAGTATTTCAAACAACACTCTATTCACTCTTCATTTGTGCATAATGGCCCCTCCCCCTCCCTCCTTCCCCCCTTCCTCCCACTCCCGCTGACCTCAAATCAGACACTGAAACCCTCCTCACCTACCTCCTCTCCCCCCCTTCCACTCCTTTTAAGTAAATTATTCTGCATACTGTATCACTGGTTTGTTTCATGTTTGTAAATATGCTTCTTTCATTATTGTACCTTGTTGTTATACTGTAAAGTGCTTTGGATTAAAGCGCTATATAAACTCAATAAACATAAACATAAACCTTCAATATCTAATGTTTATTGTTGTTTAAATAAAACTGTCCAACAATGTAACTTAAAACCATTTGAAATTTCTTTGGACTCCAAGTGGTACTAAGTGAAAACACAGTTGACCAAAAACTAAAAAGATAGATTTAGAAGATCGCGTGCGATATTCCTGCATTTTAAAGCTGACACAAAAAAGGCCCAAAAAAATCTGTCTTTTTTGTTTTTGGTCTTTAAAATAATAATAATAATAATTTGGCATTAATATAGCGCTACGATATTATTACCCATGGTGTGTGGTGCTCATTTATTGACCTCGGAAGGATGAAAGGCCGAGTTTGGCCCCGCCAGGATTCGAACCTGCGTTAGCAAGCTCTGCACGGATGTCAAAGCGAGCGCTCTACTCGCTGTGCCACTTGACCGACTTTAAGTGCTATGCAGTGCTATCACATAGAACCCTCCAAGTACCAGAATGTCTCAAATACTGAGATGAGGAAGCCGAGCAAGGAATGAACGTAGAGTGAATGTGACACCAAGAACAAGGTGCAGACTAGTTGTCGGGATCAATGTCAGCTGCACGGGACATTTATATGTAGAAATCACCTACGAGTATCAGATCGGAGAAGGCGAGAGCAGAGAAGCTGCAGTGTGCATGGAGCGGGACGCGAACATAGAGGCAGAGTCAGACTCACAGAGACGAGCCATGCGGAGAGCAGGAAACGTTTGCCGGTAAAAGTCTGGAGGCATTTAGGGCCGGAGGAGAGGAACCTTTGGTGGAACGTGTAGCCGGTGCCGTGGAGGGACTGCTGAAGGTGAACTGTGCGCAGCGGGACCGGAGAAGAAGCGGCCCTGTAGAGCGCCAATGGTTCCATCAGTGAGTGAATGAAAAGCCGACACGAGAACCGAAGGAGACTGCCAAAAGGGGGAAGCATGCCAACGAAAGCTCCTGGCTGAAGCTGCACATTACAACAGGGAGTCAACCTAAAAGAGTAGGGGGCCGGGGGGACATGCCAACACGTTAATGAACACTTGGGAAGCCTTTTTAAATACCGACCAAGTAGAACTGAAAAGCAAGGGCAAAGATTGTACCATTGTCCTAACATGAGATGTCAGTTTAGTGAAACCTGGAACCAGCATTGCCATACCCCAAGAGACATTACAGAAGAAACAAAGGGCCAAAGATTGTACAATTCTCCTAATATGAGATGTCAATTTGCGGAACCCTTTGACAAGTATTGCCAAGAGTCAAGCGATATTGAAAGAAAAGTTGACAGACAGAGCTTGAACAAACCCTCATATATGTGATGTCAATATCGGGGAAGTTGGAACAAGTACTATCTGAAGTCAAAAAAGTTGTATTTTCGAAGTAGTGCAGGAATGTGAATGTTACAGAGAGACCAGATAAGAGCATCAGGTAGTGAACCATTTTGTGTAAGAGATACCTTTCAAAAGAGTACACCAGGGGAGCTGATTGAGCAAAAAGGGAGGTTTTCCTGGCAGGGGAGTAAACCAGGATATCAAGAGATTCAGCTGGGAAGTTTGCTGGCAAGAGAGTCTACCAGGATACCCGTTTTTAACTGGTGTGATAAAGAGAAATGTTGTTACATCACGTTGTTATATAAATGGAACATTTTGTCAACCAGAAAATAAGAAAATATTTGCCCTTTGCCATACTTCAATCAATATTGAAAAAGACATTCTGGCCATCATTACGAGTTTGCCGGTACGGAATTAATAGTACCGTTAGAACCGTACCGGCGCCGTTTTCCAGGCGGGCAAATTACGAGTTCTGCAGGCGGGTGCCATCCCGCCCACCAGGTCTGACCTGGCGGGCGGAGCGGCACCCGCCCGCAGAGATGCACGGAAACACTGGTACCATTACGACATGGTGCCGGTGTTTCCGCAGTCACCATTCCCGCAGAGTCCTATGGGGGGATTTACAGAATTGCTGGATTTACCGGACCTCTAGGGCTGTAATGCCCCGGTAATTCCGTCAAGTCCGATGCTGGTAATTCACTATGGATCCAGCGGCAGCCTGCCGGTTTTACTGGCATGGCTACCGCCGTACTCGTAATGAGGCCCTCTGTTTTGCCATCTTGAAAAAAACTAGGAGAGACTTTTCCTTTGTTATATTCCAATCAGGTTTGCGGAAGAGACAGTTGTTTTGCCATCCTGAGAAAAGTATTTGGTGAAAGAGACATTTTCGTTGCCTTTCATAGACTATTGTTGAAACAGAAAATTGTGTACAATTTTCTTGAAACAATTCAGGGGAAGGGAGCCAACCCCTGGACAAAAGAATTATTTTGTTGGAGTTATATCTTTACGTGTTTGCACATTTTCGTTGAATTGAAATTAGAATCATTCAATTTGCACCTTTTGATTGTGTATGTTAGTGTGAGGGTCAGATTTAGTTTGGACACAGGGTCAGCCTGCTTTAGTTTTAGTTTCATAGGAAGGAACAATCGCTTTAGGATAGGGAAAGTTAGGCCTTTATCTAAACCCCTTTCTGTTAATAAAATGGCTGATGTTGAGAATATTACCACTTTTTGTCTGCCTCTCATTACTGACTCCTCACAGCACATTCATCAAAATGTTTGCCCACAATAATGTATCACCCTCTAAAATAACATTTGGAATTCCATGGTGGTTTGTCCAAAGCAAAGACTCTGTCCTCTATTCAAAACTAACCTACTTCTGACCCTACCACTAATCAAAAAGGATTCAGAAAAAAGGGGCTCAGCAGAACAGAAGCCTTCTCCTGGCCCAGCTGACATAGCTTTGGTGACTGTGACTGATTTTCTTATAGTCTCTTGTAACAGTTCTGATTAGCCCCCGCAGCTCCTCAAAGGGACTTCTTTGTTCTTTCTCAGCTGTCCAATAACGATTGGTTAAACTGTTCTTTCCTTAACTGTTGTTCATATATTCTCTCTCGCATAGTTTCTTGGTTTTGGTTCAACAAACTGTTATTCACGCTACTGGAATAAGGGAGGTTAGTCCCGTAGTACTCTTGGCTTTTCTTAGGGTTTAAACAGTGTGAGAAACTTGAGGACATACTCACATTTACTCCCTTTGGATCCTCTATGCAGGTGGCAAGGAAAAGGCCAACACTTTTGGTTCCTGCCCTTGGGGGGGTGGGCAAGCAAGGGAGGACCACCTGGATTGAGGGTCCTTGGGGAGTGGAAGTTGGATGCCCTTAGGTAAATCCCAGTATTCAACACTCTCCTGTCAGGAAGGAACCCGTATGCCAGAGGTGGTTATGGGATATTTTTCTCCATGGTCTCTTGGTCCTGAGACGAACAGGAGATATTATCATCCAAGACATGTTAGGAAGAGGAGGAGAAGGGACACAGTACTTTGGGGAAAACAGTATTCCCCTTGCCCTTGTAATAACCAGCATAACCCTTCCCTGACATTTAGGCATCAGTGTAGAGGATTTCCCCTTTATTACCCTCTGGGGTACATTACAATACTGAGTCGAGAAAGACTCAACTGAGAGGAATGAAGGAATGAAGACAGCACCCTTTCTCCACTCTGGTACTGAGACGAGGAAGAAGCCACTGAGAGTAATGAACACCACTTACTCTCACCACTTTGGTATTGGGAGGAAGAAGATGATGAAAGAGGCACATCAGTATACTGAACAGCCAAGTCCCACCAATAGGTCCAGGCATGGTCAGGCAATTGAAATCAAGTATGCCCACCTGCAAGCTATGAAAGTCTCGAGAGAGAATGAAAAGAGTAGTCACTGGAAGGAAGGGCAGCGAGTTGGGAGAGCAGCTGAGATGCCAGTTACCCAGGACCAGTCGGTTGGGAATGAGACCCCGAGATGTTGAGAGTCTGCAAAGTGAAGCCGTGAGAAGAAACGTGGTGAGAGAGCCGTGTCTCCAGGGTGCTGGAGAAGTCCAGAGAAGGGAGCCGGAAGGCGTGCTGATCCCTTGCGAAGTGGTTCAAAGAAATGCGTGTTCTCCTGAGCTGAGAAGGGAGCCCAGTAGTGTCTGACGGCCCGATGGCGAGGCCCTGACCCAGTAGGGGAAAGATGCTTCACTCATTTCCAGCAGGAGTCCAAGAACACAACTGGTGAGTTTCGACTAATAGGAAACCCGGTATGTGAATGGCATGAGTGAATACAATGTAACTGACTAACTGCCTGTCAACAAATACACGTCCTTAATCTCCGAACAATGTTAACCAAATGAACAATGAGGAAAATAGAAGGCTAAGTGATCCTAAGTAACAGTGTGGTCGCATATCAAGAGATACGTTCTCGAAGACTCTGTGGAAAGAAAGGAAGACTTTTATAAGCAGGTGAGCCATGCGAAGGCGAAGTATGAGCAAAATCCCCAAGAAATACCGAACTGAATTAAAATAAGCAAACTGCTAATCTCAAACACTGAATTGAATGAAAATAAGCAAACTGCTAATCTTGAACACTGAATTAAATGAAAATAAGCAAACTACTAATATTGAATACCGAACAGAATGAAAATAAGCAAATTGCTAACACTGAATATTGAACCCAATGAAACAGCAAAAAGCTGCCTTTAAGAAACCACTTTGTTGTGTTCTAGCTCCTGAGTCTTCCAAATGGAATTTGGAAGACTCAGACTCAGGAGATCTGTGAGGGAAGGTTGCTGCCTGGCGGAGCTGGAGGAGTTTCCCTGCAGGCCCATTAAATAAAGGACCAGAAGACTCACCTTGTGTCCGTGTGTTTCCTCACTGGTGACGAGGAGTTGGAGCGGAAATTCAGGAAAGTAAATAGGAAATCCAGCCTCTCTGTTCCGGCCGCGGGCCCCGGTTTCCTGCTGAAGGCCACTGAGAGCGGTGAGCACCTTCCTGTCTCAGCAGCTCACCCCTTGCCGCAGCAAGGACGACGATGGGCGGAGGTAAGGAGGGGGGGGGACATGCAAATATTTGGAGAAAAAAGGGACACAAACGAAAACCAGCAGCCGCATGATGCTTGCGGACTAGAGGAAAGCACCCGCGAGTGTCAGCGCAATGTGAAGGACAACAAAAGGTTGCTAGGGCAACCCATAAACAAGCCTCTGAACTAACGAGGCCTTGAAGAGCCAGAGCAAAAAAGCAGTTTATTCCAAACGTATAAGCTGTCAATAAGGAGAACGAACACGACATCCAGTAAGCAAGCCTTGTGGAGGCCTGTAGAAGTATATAAAAACAGATTCAATATTAATTTCATAAAATCACAAACAGACATTTTGCGAATAGAGACTGCATTGCCCTGAGGAAAAAAGAAAACGTTTAACTCTGCAAACATGGCAGATGCCAGCATGACACCACCACCACCCTTTTTACCTGAACCGGGCACACCAGCAATCAGGTGGGACAGGTGGAAAAGACTGTTCGACACTTACTTATTAGCGATAGGTGGTGACAAATTCACACCAGCCAGAAAACAAGCCGTACTCTTACGCAACCTAGGAGCAGAGGGACGCAGTGTCTATGATGTTCTACCGGAAGCGAGGGGTGGGGGCCGAGGGGATACAGATGAATTTATCCTAGTAAAAAAACCTAACCTTTGAACAACACACATTTTTTTAAAGGTCCCAGGAACCACAGGAATCTGTAGAATGTGTTGTGGCAGCTCTCAGAACTCTAAGCCACACCTGTGAGTTTGGAACACTAACCAATTCTCTAATCAGAGATCAATAGTGTTAGGCAGAATCCTATGCAGTACCCTTAGGGACTACTGCACACAATTAAGACTACAAGTGGTAATACAATTTCACCTTTGGTACAAGCCCGTACTACACAAAAAGAGTGGTAGCAATGACTGAGCAGCCAGACTTATCTCAAGAGCAAATGAGCAGTAGTGGAGATTACACAAAGGACTACAATTACTGTGACTCAAGCAAACACAGAATCAAGGTTTCTGGTTAAAAAATATAAGTACATTTATTTTTAAACCATATGTTCACAAAATACTTCACTTCTATTAAAATAAAACCACACTCTTAATATACTACACACAACCAATTCCCCTTGTTTTGACAAGCCGGTGTTGTGAAAGAAAAGACGTTACCGTGGGTTAATACGTGATCACTTTTTGACAGTAATGACAGTTCGGTCTTACGAAAGAAAAGCGAACACGTGGGAAGAAATGTAACCGAAGTCAAACACACTTAGCACATGAATTAACACCAGAGAATAGGGGATAAAAATCATAGGCAATACTTTTTTCAAGGCAGATAGAATCAGAGCACACCTTCTAACAAGTAGATAAAAGTAAATAGGCATGCGCCAGTGTCAAATGGAACGGTAGTCGTGTTGTCAAGGATCACAAGGTTAGAACAGTTCACGATTCGAGATTGCCAGGAGTACTTAGATATTGTCAAATGGGAAGCAAAAGTTATAAGATGGAAGGAAGAAAAGGACAAGCCTTTGGTGAGTAAGAAGGGTTCACCCTAATTCCTCAAAGTCGGACAAAGTACCTTATTCGTTTGAAGAAAGCTGGTGCCACGGCAGTTGTTCCTGGTAGTTCCTGCAGACTCACGGTTCCTGGACCTTCAGTCGTGGGGACAAGAAGGAGGACGTCTGGAGTGATCTGCACTACCCAGTGATGAGGCCAGCAGCAGCGAAGCAACAGTGAATAAAAGGTGTGCACCTTTAAAACAGGAGAGGCTGTTCAGATGGCTATCCAGGCCACTACAGCTGTGTGCAGTGATTTCGACCAAGAAGGGGGTCCTCTGGCTGTGGAAGATGAGCTGGTTGACCCCACCAGCAGCCGTCTTCTTCTCCGCTTCTCTTCAGTTCTTGCAGTTCCAGTGGTGACTCTGACTTCCAGCCCAAGAGTCCTGCCTTTTATGCCAAAATCCCCCATTCACACAGCCTGGCTGTCAATTACTCAGCAAGGGGGTTGTCCGGCCCGGACAACCACTTCAGCCAATCGGCACAAAGTGCGACTTGGGTTTCCAAGGAGACCCTGTGCAGCGGGTGACTAAACCCCTCCCTCACATTCAGCCCACCTAGACACCCAGATGCCAAAGGAGGGCTTCTGGACAGAAGCCCGCCAAAGGTCGGCGAACAAAGAAGGCAAACCTGGTTTGGCGCGAAAAGTAAAACACAAGCTTTAACAAAAAGAAATGGTGACTAAACCCGACCGGAGCCAAAATAAAAAGTATTTGGTCAAGCGGGTTTATGTTTGAGGCTAATACAATAGCCTAAAACAGTACCACGTTTATATACTATAATCGTGGTAGAAAAGGTAGGGTAGGTACCACTGCCACCAGCCAAGTCTTAATGTTAAGAGAGCAAAACAAAGCTCAAAGAGGCATAGACAAAAAGGGGTAGGAATTAACCCTTTCCAACACTCCATGTAAAATGGGGTGTACTGGGTCTGTAGTTTAAAGTGACTATATAAAGTTAATGGCAACTTTTACATGATTCTGGGGGACAGTAGTCAGCCCCAGAACAATTGAGTCAGTGGGAAGTCTCAAAAGACAACCCTGTGTCACTGCACTGAAGGTGCTGTGTAACACACAAAAAGTGGGGCTCAGGGAGTGGTGTGGCTCCAGAGCCCAAGATCACACAAAAAGTAGAAATACACATGGCAAAACACATGTAAGAGTGGGAAAAAGGCTCACACTCTTACCAGGTGGAAAAAATAAACCCCAGAAATCCAGCAAAGCTGCTTTGGGACTCACTAGGTGAGGGAAATTAGCCATAAATGAGAATTCTCCCTAACAAATAGGTACACTGCAACAATAACGCAAGGGTACAAGAAAAGTTACTCTCCAAGGATTTACCACTGGAGCAAGAAATAGAAGTTGCAAGAGGAATGGAACAAACCTCTCGCTACATGAGAAGTATGAGGAACGAAAGAAAGGCACAAGAAGTCTCAGCAACAAGGCAGAACAGGAAAACGAATGAAGGGAAAGAAATAAAGTGCTATAAATGTGGCAGCAACAGACACCTCGCCTCAAACATATTCTGCCCTGCAAGAAACGTGAACTGCATCAAGTATAAGAGAAGGGGACAATTTGCCAGTGTGTACTGCGAAGCACCAGTAGAACCAATTGAGACAGGAGGAAGACGTCCAGAACAAGAAGAAGCTTCTGCAAGCCATGTGGCGACACAAGTTAAGCACATTCTGGAAGTAAGTGCTTTGTCAGAAAAGGGAAAGGGCCCTGCTGATGTGTTTGTAATAAATGGGAAGGTGGTGAGTATGAAGGTGGACAGCTGCTCTCCGTGGACCATAATGTCGCTCAAGACATATAAGGAGTGTGTAGAAGGGAAGATGTAGAACCTTCTTAGACATGATATTGAACCATATGCCTATGGGAATGTGAACATTTAGTTAATGGGGAAATTCTCAGCTGTCATCAAATACAAGGGCAGAAGCTGAGTTGGAAATGTGTATGTTACTAAGGAAGGGTCGTCTCTGCTAGGTTGGGAGGAGCAGTACAACCTCAGAATTCATATCTAGGCCAATGCTTCCACACCAATAACTGTAGCTGAAGTAGAGGACAAATGGGAAAGGGAATTCCCGGAAGTGTTCTCGGAAAGTCTATGAAAACTTAAAGACTTTGAACATTGCATCAAACGTAAAGAAGCAGCATTACCTAAGGTACACAAAGTGAGGTCAGTTCCCCAGGGTGAGGTGACATTTGTCCCCGGTTTCCGTTTCTAGGCCTGGAATGCTAAAGAAGGAGCTTTGGAGGGAATAGGCACATAGCACTTCAGCAGTGGGGTGCCTAGCAGTGAATCTCCATGGCATTGGTGTGTTGGAGCCCTTTAGAGGCTTTGGTTCAGCAATGGTTGTTGTCAGGTAGACTTCTCTTTGGTTCTCGGTCCACAACGCAACTGAGGGGACATCTAGGAGTGGAATAGAGTCACTGCAGGCCCAGAAGGATGCCGACAAGGTTCCAGATGAAATCGCACTTCACACGACGTTGCACCGTATTGGGAGTTTGCAGCCCAGGAAGGTTGCAGCTGTTCGTGGGATGGTGCAAAATGCAGGTGGTCTTGAGACTGGTTAGGGCCACCAGTCCATGGGATGAAGTTGTCTTCAAGAGATGTTCCCTGTCACTCAGAATTCAGGGTCGGGTCTTCAGCGGTCACTCAGCGGCTCTGGCAGTCGCTTGGAAGTTGCTGGGCTGTCCTACAAATTCCTCTTTGGATGATCAGTCCAGTGGTTGACTCTCAGGTTGAGATGCAGGACCCTTGACATTTATGCAAGAAACCTGGCTGAACCTACCAATCACCAGACAGGCCTCTCAGTTCAAACTGGTTCAAGGCAGGGACAATCAAGGACAAAGACCGGGGGTCTTTGGGGTACTTCCCCCCACTTCCTGCCCTTTCAGACACTCAGAGAGCCTTCACAGGCTTTCCAAGGAAAACACCCCAAAGGCAAAAGACCCATCCAGACTGGCAGAGTCTGAGGAGTGAAGGAGTGGCGTTTGCTTTCCTTTGTTGTGCTGCCTGAAACTCTACTGTTTCTACTCTGCTGGACGTGTTTACCTTCAAAAGCTGCTTTCCCCCGCAGAGCGGGCACGGATTCTGGCAGAGCCTGAGGAGTCCGAGGAAGTCTGTGGAATCCTGGATTGGACTGTGCTCTACCTCGGACTTGCCTCATCCTGCTCTCTGCACTCTGCGTTTGCTCCACTCGTTTGCCTTGCCGGCCCTGGCCTCGCATCCAGCCCCTGCTGCCTTCCCCCTGAAGCCGCTGCTGCAGTACCTTGTTGAATCATGCGCGATAGCATGAAATCTGTCTTGTTATCAAAGACACGCGCGCAACAAAGGCTGGAATCGGCCGCGTCCAAGGCCCAGGAAGCGTATACTGTGTCACTGCCTGTATCGCCTGTGTCCCTGCCGTCGCTCCTGCCTCAAGTAAGTGACAGCATGGTGGGCGTGTTTCTTACATCAGACATTCTATCAGTAAAATCCGGTGCCAACATGCGCAAAGTGAAACTTGTTAATGCAACGCAACTTGTCAACACACACAAACTTGAAAGAGGGGTGTTTCCTACTGTCTCGGACGGGAGAGACTGTGTGAGTGTGGCCCACCCGCTGGGTGAAGTGATTGAAGCTTTGGCGACCCGCACTGTGCTGACAGCGTCCTCCTCCTGTGATTTTGCCTCCCTGCGTGACCTGGTGTGGTGTTTGCTGAACGACCAAGTCCACACAACGCCAACCAGTGACGGCGTGGGGGTCCCCCCTGAACTTGCGGCTGGTGAGGGCCATCACATGCTTATGCCGAGTTGCCCCAGATTGTGCTCAGATGGGGGCACCGGCACAAACTTGGGGTCCTCGCGCACTCGTTTCTATAGTACACTTGAGAACCCAGGTGCTCTGCTACCTCTCAACCCTGAAGTTGTCCTCGTTAGTGGGGAAGTGGACAATGTGTTTTGCCCTTCACATGAAAGTGCGGTGCTGAGGGAGGACTCAACGCAAGTCTTTACGCAAATCCAGTCCTCTCCTAATTTGCTTGTTTCTAAAGACTCAAATTACAGTCCCAAAGCAGCAACAGGCAAAAGCCTTCAGGACAAGGAGCCTCTCCAAACGTAGGAGATTAGACTCGAGCATTTCACCCAGTATTAGTTGCTCACAGAAAAAAAAGTCAAAACTCGTTTGAATTCCTCAAGTGAGGAAATACTCTTAAGCAGAGGTGTTCCAGACGCTTGTCGTCCGGTAGTAGAATCTTCACCGGATCAATCCTCTTCAGATTATTCACTAATTGAACGTCCGTTTCCAAAAATCAGACAGCTGACAAACCTTCTAAGGTGCTGCACACGTCATGGAAGCAAGGATGAGGATGTAGTAGGAAACGTACAACACGTGAAAGATCTGCAAGCAACCATAATGTTCTCTATGGCGATAACAATTGCTCCATTTATTAAAATGTATGAGCACCTTAATGACAACACCAAAGAACTTTCAGCCGTGGTGTCCGCAATGAACACCAAACTTTTGATTATTGAAAATGGAAATATTCACTGCAAGGAAGTGCTCCATGGGATGCATAATAAGACGGAGTGGGCATTGGACATTTTGGCTGAGCACACCAAAAAAGCTAATTTAGACAAAAAACTTCTGGCAGAGGTAGTTAAAGAGGCCTTGAACCTCTTTCAACAAAAAAAAGTGGTATGTCACTCAACTGCGAAAACTAATTGTACAAGGTGCCAACTTACAACCCTCACTGAGCGAGCCGTGCCTACTAGTAGATCCATGTGGTTGGCTACGATCGACACAGATATGGGGGAGTCGGGCACGTCCTATGAGAAAGTTGTGTCACACAGAGAAACTGATAAAAACGTTGAGTGGCCAGAGGCCCAGTCTCAGGATGTGGAGGCTGTTGCCATGAGCGTGACACCCACAGTTATGCTAAATAAGCTGGATGAAGCGCTTGTGGCGGCAAGTGCAGAAAAGGAAGCCCGAGCCACTCTTCAACTACAAGCAAAGGATACAATTTCAGAAGACGATTTGCCAACTAGTCTGCTCACAGCCATCCTAAAAGAGAGCCAATCCGTAGGAAATTTGGCCTCACAAAACCCACAAATGGCATCAACATCCCACACAATTACTTACCCACAGCTGGTTAGTCAGAAAAATGTGTCCTTAAAGTCTGTTGCCCACGTTAATTCTCCAGCACTGTTTGACATATTTACAAATTCATCGAACAGTCAAGGGCTGAAATCAGTGAAGCCCCAACTGTTGAGTGCAAGCTCGAAAAAAACTAAAAACCAACCACCAAAGAAAGTGAGAAGATGAAATGACTCACGTAAGTTCCTATGCAACATTAAAACAGTAAATGTGACGGTAAACAGAACCATCGTAAAAGAAAAAAGCTGCAAAATAAAGTCGACTCTGAAAGATTCAAAAACATTGTCTAATGAAGCGGTGGCTGCTTACACGTGCATTAGTGATGTATCTGCGGACGTGATACATTTGTCAACATATGAAGATGAGGAAGGCTCTGAAGTGTGCGAGCCTGATGCACCCGTGCAGGAAGAGTGTAAGGATACACATGCCATGACTTGTAGGGAGGGCTCAGGAGATACTAGAGGTGTGACTCACCAAAACAAAATGTCAAGATCTTGGCAACTGATTCAACCACCTCTCACGCTTCAAGATGGAGAAAGTGGATCAGTGGTAACCTTTATGATTCTGGATGAAAACTAACAAAGTTGGCTGCTAAGTCTCTATCAACTTGTGTTCACACAAGTGAGAAAGACACAATATCCAGACTTGCCATCACTAAGTCGCTGCAAGCTGTTTGCTGTCCTTTACGTAATGCCCAGAATGGCATACTCAATGAGTTCAAACTAGATCCAAAGTCGGTCCTTACCCCACGCGACTTCTTAAACAACCAACCAAATATGTCAAACCGAAAAAACTCAACCTCAAACAACAAATGGGAAAAGGAAAAACTTACCAATACAAAAAACACAAGCCTTACATCTCTTGTTATTGGAACGCATAGAGTCATCTGATGACTTAATTTTAAATGGTCACAATGTGCTATGGCTGTGTCACCTTGTTCCTAGTCTCAGAGCCATCGAATCTGAGGATCTGAAAATAGTTGAATTCTTCAACGAAAGGAAGAATGATGCTGTGATCCTTCACTTGCAGTCAAAACTTATAACTGACGCCCTGCTTGAAGCTGGGCCGGTGTTGATGTCACTTGGATACGACATCTCCAAAGCGGCCGACAGTATCTCGCCCAGTCCTATTGAAAATGGAGCTCTTAGAGTGACAGACTGCGGAGTGAAACAGAAGCAAGTCCACGCGCCAGAAAACACAGTTGCTTCCTCGTCCATACCAGTCCCACTGATTACAAGCCCTTCAAACTCCGAACTGCCATCTAAATTCCAGATGGGAGAACTTATAAGGATAACAATTCAAGGCCCTGAAAGATCAAAACCTAATCCAGATGGCAGAGAGTCACTGGTTAACTTGGCAAACAGGGCAAACGACTGGTCCTGGCTTGCTGTTACAGTAAATACGGAATAGGACAAGTAATGCTAAGCCCAGGAGGGCCCCAGTGTCTGTACCATGGGTTCTTGGAACACAAGGGGTTTCATGCACCTTTTTTCAACAGCTTGGGAAAAAGACCTCGACCTCCTGTGTTTACAGAAAACCTGGTTAACGGAAAGTCCCCTTCTAGAAGGATTTGAAATAGCGATTAATCCTGCGATAAAGCAACCAAAGGGAAGACCTATGGCTGGCCATCTCTTGGCGGTAAAGAAAGACTCCGGTTTCAGGTTCGAGAAATCTTCTAACATATCACCATTTATTCAGGTGTCCACTGTTAGTTCATCGTTAAAGGAAAAGACCCAGGTACCACGTATATATATCATCAACCTATATTGGAACCATTTGGCGAATGGCTCCTTGGCATATATTGACCAAGTAACAGCCGTTATTGACGACTTAATTGAAAAGGAAAACCCAACTAACTTAATTATCTGTGGAGATTTAAACATCGACTGTATTACATATAAAGAGCCATCTAGTGGCAAGAAGAAAAGCAATATACAACAAGAGCTGATAGTACATCAATGGTGTCTAGAAATGGACCTTCGTGGGTTGATCATGTTAAATGGAAACACAGCGGGAGACATTGCAGCGCAGCCCACCTGGAGAAGACTAGACCAAAGCTCGGTTCTCGATTACGTATTTGTGTCTGAAAATATTCACACAAGGACAACTCGCCTAGAGGTCACCAAAATGACCCACAGTGACCATGATATGGTTACATAAAAATTGGCCACACGTGGTGAGAACTGGAGCCTGCAGGATTCGTCTACACCTTCAAGACAATGAAGTAACTCACATTAAATCTGATTTTCAGCAAAAATCGGAGTCATCTGAATATCAACATCTCCTGATGCAATTCGAGCAACGTAAACACAACTTGAAACACGTTGAGTTTTCTCCAAAACACAAATTCGATTTGGCGATATTGCAACGGAAAAGAACAATGCGGCGTGAAGTAAGAAATTTAGAAGGAGATAACAACGATATCACTCACAACTGTAAAAGACTGATTAAACAGAAATACAAGAACTGGATTAAGTCCCACATGGCCGTCATGTTACAAAACGACTCAGATCTTATGCTGTTGAAAATGGCAGATAAAAACTCCTCTGATTACTGGAGGTTGATAAATTACAACTTGGCACCTCAACACGCCTTACAGGCCAATTTGGTTTCAGAAGTAGAGTGGGTGTTGTTTTATACAAATCTTTTCTGTAAAGACGCAGCAACTGAGGTTTGGAAAGCTCCCGTTTTGAACCATTGGGATTTAGTGTTTGAAAGAGAAGACATCTTACAGGCAATTAACAATGTGCGCGATTCCAGAGTCACAGGCCCAGATGGATTAACGACCTACACCATCAAGTGTAATCCGGATCGGTGGGCAGACTTTTGCGTAATTCTATTCGATAGAATTGTTAAGAGTCGTGCCACCCCAAAATCGTGGAAGAGTGCCGTGGTTGTACCAATTTTCAAAAAAGGCAACAGAACGAATCCAAAAAACTACAGACCTATAGCGCTTCTCGATGTGCTGGGGAAAATCTACGCCACCCTCCTTCAACAAAAACTCTGTGGTCTACAGAAACCAATCACGTAGACCCAAGACAAGCATGGTTTGCAAGGGGGGTTGGGTGTGGATTGAACCTGTTACTGTTGAATATGTTGAAGATGGAAGCAATTAGATCTAACACCAAGGTCTATTTGGCTCTAATAGATCTTTCATATGCTTTCAACAGCATCAACAGAGAGTTGATGTGGAATAACTGAGCATGTGGAATTGTCCCCCAAGAGATACATTCTGATACCTCAATCAAGATCAGACTGGATTCCAAAGTCACGCTATCTGCTCCAATCAATACGTATAAAGGCGTCAAACAAGGCTGCAGCTATTATCTTAAATTTATTTATATCAGATGTCAACGATGTATTCAATGGCGCCGCCACCTTTCCACCCAAAATTCACAGCTCTCGTATTGATTATCTTGTTTACGCTGACAATCTTATTCTAATAGACTTGACACCTATAGGTCTTCAGCGTAAATTTACTATCCTTGGAACCCACATAACAACTAACGGCTTCACATTACCAAACAAAAATGTGAAATTTTGTTTTTTGAGAAACTGTCAGGAAACAGTGGGAAAAGGTGAAAATGTAACTGGTGCCTCACTAAAGAACCACACAAGGTCGTAAAAAATACTACCTATCTTGGTATGAGGATTAATGCAAGCAGAAATGATGCTCCATGGGTCGAGGAGACCAAGAGCAAATGTCGGCAGCTGGCATGCCAAGCTATATTGATCAACAGAAAATATGGGAAATGTTTTCATTAAAGCCAACTGTCCTCTTTTTTCAGCAAAAAGTTGTGCTGGCACTCATTTTTGGTGATGAAAACGAATTTGGATGCGCACATGATCTGTGGAATTCTTTAGAAAATATATTTTGGACCAGAGTGTTACACCTGCCAAGGGAATCTCAACGGCCTGCTTACGGTTTGAACTGGGCCTTATTTCAATTCAAGCCAGAGTATCCTGGAACTTGTTGAGCTTGTTTAGAAAAACGATGTTAGATGGGGGCGCTGTTGCGCACAACGAACATGGGCGCCTGAAGGGAGAGCTCCGGCTCTAACATAAATCCTTTCTTTCATTAATCCTTTTAGCGCCGCTCCAAACGCTTGAGAAAGGAAGATTTCTGTGGCGGAAGACCTCTGGAGCAAGCACCCGAAAAGCTGAGTAGCTACGTATGGGAAAACCCACAATATCTGGCCGGGAGAGTTGCGGCAGACAGGCGGCGCTGGCGCGGCCGCCCGCCGGCTCCACAGAACAGCTACTGTGTGCTGGAGGCGCGCAGAGAAGAACGGGCCGCAGTGGGGGAGGAGTTGCTGCAGTAACGTCCATACCGCATCGCCCGTGAGGCTGAGGACTGTGCTGCCGTTCCCGGCTCGGAAGGTGGAGGAGCTACTGGCGGAGGGCATCACCACCCGCAGCTGATTGCAGCAGGAGAGGGGAGCAGAAGGCCAGCCAAGAAGCCAAAGGTTCATTGTACGGCTCTCGCGGCCGTGCTACACGCAGCGCTGCAGCCGCTGTCGATGTGCTAGCCCATTCATCCCCTGCGTGGAGAACACGGAGGAGAAACACGAAGACACGAGGGGGGTCGCGTCGCACCCCCCACTCCAAGTAAGTGAAGCGGGACAGGGTGGTCCCCCCATCACGACAACAAGCATCAGTGTCACGCCAGCCCTCGGGGAGAGAACACGGGGAGGCTCAGGAATAAATCCCAGTAACTGTTGCCGGCAAAATCAAATAAGCATAGCGCCCTGTGAAAAACAACGCAGGAAACACGGCAGAGACCGTTGAGGGGGATAGGAGGCGGCATCCCCCCTCACCCACCCCTGACTCTTGGTGAGGCACGCCAAGCAAGTCTTCATTGCCGGACTACCGCTAACATCCCGGTGCATATAAGGGCAGACCTGAGCAGCCCCGCCGAGTAAATACCCCATCAAGCCTGGAGTGGTGCAGGGGGACACCCCTCTGAGAGCTGTGTGGGGGCCATTCTCTGGAAACAAACTTTTGGGACCTGCCCGGCTAAGATCCTGGCCCCGTAGGAGGCACGAATAAATACTAAAAGACCCTAAAGAAAGTAGGGGTGCAGACGGCCGAACGCTCCCACACTACCCGCCTGTTTTTCTCTCATCTGAACATTTATACACCAGTACATAATACGTGGGAGGACACAGTCCACTCAAAGGCCGCACACCACATCACATGGAACATACCGAAAGGAAAGGCGCAGGAGGGAAAAAGACCTGCCCGATGGACTCCTTCGCCAGCTCCCAGCAACACAGGGTGCCCGATGGGACGCCACAGGAACACGACAAGCAGGGGGAAGACCCGCTGGACCGCCTGGTGACACTGGTTCAAAATGGATTCATGGCAGTAAATGTAAAACTCAATGACATAGGGCCTCATTACACGGTAGGCGGTAAGGGTTTACCGGTACCGGTATTTTACCGGTACATCCTTACCGCCTTACTACGAGGTCCCTTTGCGGGTTAGGGAATTTAACGCCTGCTTTTTGCAGGCGTTAAAAATCCAACCCGCAAAGGGACCAGGGAGCTAATTACGGTACCGCAATTTGCGGTACCGTAATTAGCGCCTTTCCCATTCCCATTATGCCCTATGGGGCAAAAATAGGAATGGGGAAGGGCAATGGAGGAAGGAGGAATTACTGCCTTCCCAACCTTGGAATAGGGCGGTAATTCCCCTTTCCTCCAAGGCGGTACCGGTAAATTACCGGCATGAACCATGGCACTAATAGCGCCATGGTTTACCGCCTACCGTGTAATGAGGCCCATAGTCGCAACAATTGGGCCCTTGAAGGCTTGAGTGGAAAAGGAGAGCACACGAATTACAGAAGCGGAAAACAGGATAAGCACGAACGAGGACACAATTTTACAGCATGGCCGCGACATAGCCCACCTCCAGACAGAGCTACGCAAAACTCAACATAAGTGCGAAGATTTAGAATCAAGATCTCGAAGAAATAATATCCGGATTGTTGGAATTGCGGAAACTTTTGGCAAAGGTGACATGGAGCGGCAAGTGGAAAACCTGCTGAGAAATATCCTGGGAGTAGACTCTTTCTCTGAACACTTTTCTTGTGGAGAGGTTCCCACCGCACGCTGGCACCATTACCGAAACCTGGGGCGCCTCCTCGCACCATAATAGCTCGCCTCCTCAATTACAGAGACAGGGACTCGATACTCAGACTGTCCAGAGAGAAAGGCACTCTACATTTTGAACACAACAGGATTCATATATATCCGGACTTCTCTGCTGGTATACAGGCACAGAGGCGTTCCTACGAACCAGTTAAAAACAGCTGTGGATACGCAATGTACCATGTGCCCTCATCTTCCCAGCGAAAATGAGAATCCAACATGGCGGGAGAGCCCACTTCTTTGAAAACCCAACGGAAGCCATGACATATATAGAGGCCTCCATTCTGCTACCTCCCAGAGACCAAATAATCAACCAGAACGCCAGACCACGACCCGGAGATGAGATACCAGACGCAGCTGACTGACCAGAGTAAACCTTCTGCTCCCCAACACTGGGGGAAAATCAGGAGGGGGGAAACATGTGTTTTTCTTTTTTCCTTCTTAAAGGGGAAGCCAGCTCCTCACCGTCCAGAGAAAGGAAAACTCTGTACTCTGGACGGACTGAATGAAGACCCATGATTAACTGAGCCGAGAGCCTCCGTTGGGGCAAGCCAGGTGTAAGCAACGGGCGACCCTCAGGAAGGTTCCATCAGTTTAAGGGAATGAACATTACAGGGCAGCATCGTCAAGTTGGGGGAGATGATGTGGGTGGGGGACCAAAGTATTACAGGATGTTTAGCTACGTTGAGCAATACGGGAAGGGGGGCGTTGAGGGTTTGGGACTCAGTTGGAAGAGCGCCACAAGTTAAAAATCGTGGTGACATTGCAGCGCATGGAACTCTCCTGAGCATCAGCAAGTCTAGAGGCACAACAAGGGTATACACGTATGGTCCGAACGTGGACGACCCTGACTTCTACATAAATGTAATGCAGGAGGTTGGCTTTTCTGGAAGCGAGCAAATATTTTTTGGGGGGGGAATTCAATACTATATTAGATACCACCCTAGACCGCTCCACCTCCACACACAGGAATCCCACAAAAACAGCTGTTATTTTACAACAAATCATAGCACAACTAACACTGGTAGATGCCTGGAGAACACTACACCCCCATAAAATCTCGTATAGATTACTGGTTGGTTTCCGCATCCCTTATGAACCAAATCGACAATAGCGAAATACTTCCCCGCACCCTGTCGGATCACTCCTCTATTCTGTTAGATATGGTACTAGGAAACCTGAAACCACCGGTCAGGAGATGGAGAATGCCTCCTGGCATCCTTAAGGATCCCGTAGTGGCAGAGGAACTACATACAGAGGTAGAATTCTTCATTGAAACCAATAGAGACTCAGTCAACAGCGCTGCGACTTTATGGGAGGCATTTAAGGCATGGGTGAGGGGGATTCTGATTTCCAAATCCACAGGGTTGTTAAAAGCGGTCAGGGGGGAACTGGCGGACATAGAGAAACGGTTGGGCGAGTTAGAGCAGCGATATACAGCCATACATGAGGACAGCACCCTTGCGGACATCAATAGTAACATACAAGAATTCAATAAACTGGCCACCAGGGAACTGCTGTACATGGCTACCCCAGTCAGAGCACGCCCGTATGGCGAGGGAAACGGGGCGGGTCGCACCCTAGCCAACCTACTAAAGACCGAAAGACACCATACCACTATTTCCTGCGTAATAGCAGGGGATAGCACGGTAACCACAAGTGAGGAGGGCATAAATAGAGAATCTTCCCGATTTTACACAGAACTATATGCCAATCATGACCTGAAAACCCCCAATGACATTAGGGAATACTTGGACAACATCACGCTCCCGACGCTGTCAACAGAAAATAGACTGCTGCTAGAACAGCCCCTAACGGTCAATGAGATAAAAGAAGCGATTAAATCACTAGCCAATGGGAAGGCACCCGGCTCAGACGGCCTGGGAGCCGAGTTGTATAAGGAGATCCGTGAGGAGCTGGCCCCGATACTACTGTCCATGTGGGAGGAGGCCATAGAGGTAGGGACACTTCCAACGTCCATGAGAGAGGCCATAATAACTGTACTCCTCAAGCCCAGGAGCCCGCCGAGCGAAATGTCCTCGTACCGACCCCTATCTCTTATAAACTGTGACGCCAAGGTATTTGCAAAGATTCTGGCCACTAGACTCCTGCCTAACATGCCCGTGTTGGTACACCCGGACCAATGCGGATTTATCCCCACCAGATCGACGGCACTGAATCTGCGTAGGCTGTTTGGTGTTATGGCCCAGATTAAGCCAGAAGCCCAGGCGGTGGCGGTGTCTCTAGATGCCGAAAAAAGGCGTTTGATTCAGTGTCATGGACATACCTGTTCATGGTGCTTGAGAAATTTGGACTAGGCCCATACTTCCCATAATGCGTCAAGGTACTATACACTAACCCGGGAGCCAGAGTATTGACCAATCGCACCATGTCAGAATGGTTCGAGCTGGGCAGGGGTACGAGACAGGGTTGCCCATTCTCCCCCATACTGTTTGTTCTTACTGTGGAACCGGTTGCAGCAGCAATTAGGGAACACCATGGACAGAGGGGTACATGGATGTCGGGCCTAACCCAATCCATTTAACTATATGCTGTACATTCGAGAGCCAGACACACACCTGGGGCCAGCAATGGAGACTGTGCACAAATTCGCAGAATACTCAGGTTACAAAACTAATCGCTCCAAATCCGAAATCTTTCCTCTGACCCCTGCCACTAGATGCTCAAACAACATGCATGGTCTGCAGTGGTCCCCTGACAAGATAAAATATCTGGGTGTAATTGTGTCAGGTGATAGAGCATCCCTATTCTCGAACAACCACGACTCCCTGTTGACTACGATTTCTTCCAAACTGCTATATATATTTACTAATATCCCAATATGGCCTGGTAGGAAATTCTTTGATACTATCAGATCCATTGCGGTGGAGTTTGTCTGGTGCGGGGGGGAGGGCCAGAATGAAGTGGGAGAAAATGGTGGAACCCTACAACAAAGGGGGCATAGCAGCCCCAGACTTTGAATTGTATTATCTGGTGGCACAGGCCCAGTTTCTTAAACACGTGGTATGATGAGCAGGACACCTCACCCCACATTTGTTTACAAAAACATGCTGCACGCCCAACCGACTTAAGATCAGTCATCTTTAAAGAAAAGCACAGGGATGAGTGTCCATTCGACCCAGTCAGTACAACTGTGTATGCATGGTCCAAAATTTACCGTAGGCTCGGGTTGGAAACCCCTTACTACGTTGAGGTCCCATTCTGGAACTTCCCAGTATAACACCCACATATGACCCAGATGTGCAGAAGACATGGGACCCAGAGAGAGAATTTAAAATTAAAGACATATTTCCCAATGGCAGATTTATAAAGCTGGAGGAGTTCAAAACGGGGATGGGGAGGGATCAATTGAAGATATTACAATACCATAGAATGAGAATGGCTTTTAAGGCGAGGTGGCCAATGTTCCCTGATGAACCCCCGCCACACCCGTGCCTGGTGGCCCTGTCAACCCGGTCGGGAACCAGTGTCTCGGGCCTATACTTGGCTGTACAGGCCAACACTCCATCGGTAAACAATATAAAGATCTCCTGGGAGGCGTTGCTGCCATAACTGAAAGGTCCTGGGAGAGGTACTGTGAACTGACCAAGAGGGTATCCATGAATGCGGGCCTCCGGCTCATCCAATTTAAGGTGTTGAATAAGTTGCACTACACCCCCCAAAAGATTGCAAAATTCACAAATAACAGTCCCGGCAGGTGTCAGAAATGTGGGGCGGATCAGGCAGACTCAATACACATGTACTGGAGCTGCCCACACATATGTGTATTCTGGGGGGAGGTGGCAAAAATCCTAGAGGAAGTGACTCAGATACCGGCGGACCTCACACCACAAAAGTACCTATTCGGGGATATAGGAAAACAGTCAGAGGTAACTAGAAGGCTCTTTAATATTACGTGCGTGGTGGCAAAAATGTGCATTCTGCAAAAATGGAAGAGTGCACAGGCACCACAAGTGAGCCACTTTCTTAAGGAACTGATGTACGTTAATGAATGTGAGGAACACTACGTAATGTCACTCCCGAATACATGTAAACCAAAGGACATTTGGGCCCCGTTCAGAGTATATCTATGCGAAGCGGACTCGACCAGTAGCAGCCCGGCAGGACCCAGTAATACGCCTACTCTGTAATACCACATTTTGTGTTATATAACTAAATTGAATGTCTCTGATATGGAAATATATGAAATGTCATGTTGTTGCAATGTTGTGTACCACAATCATTAAATAAAGTTTTAAAAAAAAAGAAAAACAATGTTAAAGGTACCAGTGTTTCAAGTTCAAATACTGCACAAGCCAGACACGGACAAAGTGTACACTATCCTTTCCAAATGGAACGTGCTATGTCTCGAAGTCTTGAATGAACACGATATTACTCTACAGACACTAATTGAAAATCCAGATATGGCCAAGAAGAAGCTATGGAGATCAGACTGGATTAACACATGTGATTTAAGATCTAAATCGAAAATGATGAACGAGGTCCCTGGAGAAGCAAGAGCATACGGCCAGCTCCAGACTTAACTTGCTTTCCAGATCAGCACGCGAGATCTTTATATATACAATTTAGGCTTAGTGCGTTGGCAACTAAGGAACGTCTAGGCACTTAGTCTCAGTTCTCTGAATTAGATCACACTTGTCGATTTTGCAGAGCCAATAAGGAGACCTTGAAACACTTGACGCTGATTTGTCCCGTATTTCAGCAGCAAAGAAAAAATATTTTTGGTCCAGTTATTAGTAAACATCAAATATTGAGTGTTGAAGACTGGTGGAAAGCATTGCTTGATGGGTCAAATAGATCAGTGCTATTTGCTTTAGTAACCTTCCTCCGAGTCCTAAAAGAACGTCTAGATGCTGAGAAAGTAAACCTAGAGCTCAGTTAAAAAGCGGGACTAAATTCTTTCTTGTGATAACTTTGAAATATTATACATTGTAAATCAATCGCAGAATGATGATTCGAAGACGGAAATGTGTGGGATGGAAAAGAGTGTTTTCTGTTTTTTTAAAGGTTTGAATAAACCAATAAAATAAAAATAATAAATAGTAAAAAAAAGACCCATCAAGATCTCCCCCACCCAAGCAGGTAGAGGAAGGCTCAAGTAAGAACAAGTCTTCATGAACAGGGCTTAAAATGTTTTAGGGAAATGGTGAGCCTAGTGTCCCTGTCGCAGCTGCGAAGGCAGCCTGCCACAAAAGTCCACAAAAAGTTGTGCAAAGGTTACACTGCCATCATCCTGTCAGATGCACTTGTAACAGTAACTAAAGGTTACTGGAACAGTGAGAAAAGAGAGACTGTTTCCCCTCAGCACTCCACATAAGGTGGGGTGTGCTGATCTCACAAAATATAATACAGGAGGGACAAAAGTGTGTACCCTTGCCCTGGTAACATGTGCTAACACAGATATAATAAAAAGGAAAGATCAAGGAGCTTCCAGCAACACTGCATATAAAGTGCTGTGTACTGCAATAATAAAATTTAGATGTCACAAAACATGTGGGAAAGAATAACTCCAATAACAAAAAGTACCCAAACAAGGATAAAAGGGTTCCTCGGGTTAAAGTAAAAGAATGTGTGAGTGTGGAAAACAGTTGACACTCACTCAGGAGAACTGGAACAAAAACCATGAGTCCAGCAAAAAGGATGGGGGACTCACAAAGGGGGCGGAATTACACTCAAAAAGGAAATTCTACCTAACACTTGCCACTCCCAGACTAAGGCACAGGAGGATTTGATATACTCCTGGATTAATCTCTTGTTCCAGTCGGTTAAAACGTCTGGAGAGTCCATAAGCATTCTTCTGTTTTAACCTTGACCTATTTTCTGCCTCTACAGGCTATAGACCTACACCACTCTTGGAATGTTCTTTCTTTTTAGAGAGAGGGGTCTGTCTCTACAGATCCTCATAGGTTTTACTTTCCACTGCACTTATGCCAGCTTTTTCACCAGGGCCCTCAGTAGAGGATCCCAGTAATTCAAAGAGGTCGCCAGGCAGGGAGACCCTAAGCCTCACAGGAATCCTATCCAACCCTCCTATAGGATCATGTTGGGTCACAGGCTTCTTGCCAGGAGGTCTAGGGGAAGAACTAATTTAAGTCTTCCTCTTCCTCTGGTTGTTGGTCAATTTTTCAGGCCTACGGGTTACCCTCTAGACACTCTGATTGATGGGAGGAGAGGAGGTTAACCTCACAGCTCCAGTTACAAGAGTGGTACCTCTAAAGATATCCGATGGGAAAATCATTAGGGGAATCACTAGGTAGTTTAGTGCACTTCAGGGGTCTATTTACTAGAGCCTCTGGGCCAAAGAAAGTACTGTCTAAAATAGTCCAACTGGCAGTAGTATCTTCAGGGATTTTTCTCTATCCCTCTAGTAGAAGTTTACTGCTGGTTAGGAAGGGAACTCTCTACTTTCTTTGTTTTTTTTGTGTCTTTTATGGGTGTTTGTCCCAGGGGATCCTCCGTTTGCCATCTTGCTTGGCAGGTCAGGGGTGTCGCTAAGAGTCGGATCCTTTAGACAAGTTTGAATCTCCTCCACCTCTGTGTCACCAGTAGGTGGGTCGTGTGGAGATTCTGCCTCCTTCGCCTGAACTGAAGGTTGGGTCATGGGAATGACCTCAAGCTTTTTGGGCCCAGGAATGTGGTTCTTACCGGAAGGTTTGGTCTTGGGGACCTCCTGCCCTGGGGAGAAATGGAATTTCTACTTAGCCTCTGGGGAAAGGTCCCTATGGGTTGCCTCGCTAGCCTTCTTAGTGAGAGTCCTTGTTTTCTGACTGGGGGGCCCTGCTGTGTCTGAGACAACACCTAAAGTGTTTAGGCCATTGCCCAGGAGCACAGCACCAGGCACTTCACCCTGAATAATGGCAGGTATCCTGAGTCATATTGTTACATTGAATAGTAACAGGCATTATGGGGAGCAGGTGTGCTGGATGTCCTGCAAGTTTAACAGACCTTAAGGGAGCCTTAGCTACATCCTCTCTCTGAGTTGAGAAAACATTCATCTAGCATGGAGATGTTGCCTCTAGTGTCTCTAATGGCAGGGGGGTCCTGTCCATTAATACATACACTGTCCTTTATATAAAGCCTAGTGTTTCCTGGGATAGAGGAATGGTAGAGTTGATTCCCAGAGTCAGGGATCACTTAAGCAACTCTTGTCTGAACTCCATAGGGTTCATGGTTCAGGGAGTGATAGAAGGCACCTGTCACATGGATTTCTTCCTCCTGAGGAAAAGCTAAAGAGACAGTGGCTATCCCTAAGGTTTTGTCCTTATATTTGGGGTCCCCTTTTACATTGCTACCAGACCCACAAACTACATATTTACCAAAGGTTCTCTGGAAGGGAGGTTTCTGGTAACCTCCCTCTGATTTGGCTCCAGAGATTTCACTACCCCTATTGAATTTCCCATGGGGTTTCTGGAACCTGCTACTTTTGTGGGGATCATGGGCTTGGATAGTATTGGACTCTTCCTTTTGGAGCTTGTTCTTCTTCTTCTTGTGAGAAACCCCAGCATCCTTATGAGTGGCCCGGTTGGCTATTCATAAGTCAGCAGTGTAAGGGAGGCATGGTATCACAAATACGACACTGACACAAAAGGTACAATATGTAATACCTTTATTAAAGTTTCAATGGGGTTGAAGAAACTCCTACTTTACCCTATAGCTTGGATGGGAGTAGTCCCAACCATCAAATCATAAACAAACAGTGCTAGTTGTGTCCGTCAAATCAAAATGGCCTATACTAACAAATAACAAAAACCTAATGCTTGCCCTAAACCTAGTACAGAAAGTGTGAAAAGGGAATATGTGTATATAAAGGAAAGTCAGTGTTCAAAAGAATGAAGGTGGCGGAGTCAGCTCTCCTCTCCAAGTTGGACTGCACGGGTTAAGGCGTTCCCTGTAGACAAGACGACACACCCTGGCTCAGGTTCTTAACACAAAGCAGTTCAAAACGTGTAACGAGGCCCGTCTGGCCTTCCACGTTAAAGTCTTGCTTTCCGATTTCCACAAACACAGTTTAACAAAAAGTTCACATCGGCCTCCCTATGTCGGGCTCAGAACTCTTTCAGCAAAAGTTCATGTTGATCCCCCTCTTTTGGGCTCAGACCTTTCACAGCAAAACGTTCACAACACTTGCAGGGGTTCCCTTCCCCACGCTTAACTCATATCCTTCAGATGTTCCCTTCCCCTAACTTATTATACTTCCGGTCTCCCTTAATCGGGCTCGGACTGTTTCCTGATGTTGAAGACTTTCAAATGTGTGTGGTTTTTGCAACAGACCTATGTAGGACCACTTCGACTTTCCAGCTTTCAACTCACACTCCTTTTATTGCCCCAGTGTTTTCTGGTCAGTGTAGTTCATGTTTTAAGTATCAAAGTTCAGCATTCAGCTTTTCACATTACCCTTCTCTCTGGGTTTATTTATTTATTTATTTATTACATTTATATAGCGCGCAGACAGCCCGGGGGCATTGTGGCACTGTTACTTGTGAGGAAAACTTAGTTACAAAGGGTAAAGGTTGTGCCTTGGGTTAACAGTGAGGCAGTGACCTGTGATTAGATATAGGTGGTGTCATACCACGTAATGCATCAAACATGAACATTCATGAAGGCTAGGCATATGTTTGTTAGGTGAACAGGGTAGTTTTCAAGGCTTTCCGAAAGGCGGCCAGTGAGGGTTCAGAGCGCAAGGAGCTACGGAGGGTGTTCCAGTGTACGGCAGCGAGGTACGGGAAGCTAGAGCCCCCTGCTCTGGCTCTTTTTACCCTGGGTACTGAGAGCATGCTGGCATAGGGTGACCTGATGGGTCTTGCAGAGGAGACCGGGTGGATCCTCTGGGAAAGGTACATTGGGGCGGCAAGATGGACGCATTTGTGGGTGATGCTTAGAGCTTTGAATAAGATCCTTTCCTTTATGGGGAGCCAGTGGGATGCTTTTCTGGCAGCGGTGATGTGCTCTCTCTTGGCAATGCCTTGTGCAGCACGCAGGGCATTGTTCTGTATTACTTGGAGCTTCTCAAGGTTTTTGTTGGAGGTCCCTAGGAAGAGACTATTGCAATAATCAAGCCGCGAGCCAGTTATGGCCCTGGCTATGTTAGTGCATGTTTCTTTTGACAGATAAGGTCTGATTGCGTTAAGGAGTTTTGCATGGTGAGCAGCAGAGGAGGCAATGGCGTTTACTTGTCTGGTCATGGATAGGTCGGAGTCTAAGTAGACGCCTAGTGTTTTTACTGTGTCTAGTACTGGGATCTTGATTGAGTCAATAGTGAAGTGACTAAACTGTGCGTCAAGTTTTTTGATGGTGTCAGGGGAGCCTACGAGTAGGAGCTCAGTTTTGTCGGAGTTAAGGCAGAGGCCGTTGATAGCCATCCACATTTGGATTGTGTTGTAGATGTTGTTGAGGGTGGCAGAGTCCGTGTCATTGTAACGCTCACCTGATTCTCGCAGAGGCGCCGGTCTTGACTGGGCGACTACCGTATCTTCAAAGGTGATGTGTAGCACCCGGTTGGCTCTTTGGGCTGGACCTCTGTGCACTGTATGCCTGACGTGTAGAGTAAGATGTCTGCAGATAGAAAATATGGGGTTAATGAACTGGGGTTATTGGGGTGTCACTATCTCTTTCCTCTTCTCCTCTCCTGTAGACCCCCAAAGGTTAACGCTCTCACCTTAGGTAAGTGAATGCCGAGCTCTCCATCTGCCTCAGGGCAGGGTGCTGTAACCAGTTTCTTCACTGGATAGGTAGCGCAGGCCTCTTGACTTCAGAGGACTGCTGTCCGTCGTTTACTGCACGAACGGTAAGTTTCGAGTCATTCAAATGTCTTTAAAGTCTTTAGTAATGATGTCTCTTGTTTTGCAGGGTTCCGGCGATGGCGGATGACGGGCTGAAGTGAGTTGAAGATGGAGCCCGTGTGATGAATAGAAGCGCCTGGAAGCACGTAAGTAAGCGCTTGTTGCCTGCTTCACTATGCGCTCTAACTGTCTTTTTATTTTGCAGGTACGAGTTCGGAGCGGCTGCAGGGTGCCGGAATACCCACTGGATTAGATGTGGAAAGGAGTAATGGCACGTGAGTATTAAAGTTCCCCAATGTCTTTAAACGCACCTTGTTTTGTCTTTCAGATGCGGGATGCAGCGCCGAAGACCTCCGGAGCGCACGAAGAGTAGGTAAGCCTTTGCCTTTCAGATGCCGGAATGCTAACCTGTTCTTTCTTGTCTTTATAGGTGTTGCTGAAGACTGGATTCAGGATGGTAAGCCTTTGCCTTTCAGATGCCGGAATGCTAACCTGTTCTTTCTTGTCTTTATAGGTGTTGCTGAAGACTGGATTCAGGATGGTAAGCCTTTTTCCTTAGGCCCAGGACCGGATGCAGAAGACACGATGAGCGTTCTGCTGCAGAGGTTGCAGAATAACGCAAAGCAAGATTCATCCACCGGGTGTGGTTTAAATAGCCTCCTGTAGTGCTTAGGTGTCTCCTTCCACAGCCACGCCCAAGTAAGAAAAGAGTTCCTGGTAAGAAAAGAGTTCCTGCCTTCCAGAAGAGTTCCAGTGTTCTGAATCTAGGGAGTGGCTCCAGCCCCACCCAACAGGAAAAGTAGTTCCAAACAGAAGAGGATCAGAGGCTCAACTGGCAGGCAAGTAAGCAGCATGGTCTGCTGAAGGTAAGTCCACCCAAGCATTATGAGCCCGGCGCTTCCAGCGCTGGGACTGGGCATATTTATGAGCCTGGTGCCACTGGCGCCAGGACTGGGTCCAAAAGGTCCCAATTGGGACTGGTTGGCACTCGGAACCTGGGTTATGGATCTGCTTCCAAGGGAGTTGGGAAAACCCTGACCTTTTGGAAGCAGAGATCATGACAGTACCCCCCCTCAAGGCCTCTCCCAAACCGGGCTTCTCCGGGGGTTTTGGCTTGTCAGGAAATGTTCGGTGAAATCTTTTGATTAGGCGAGGAGCGTGGACATATTCAGCAGGTTCCCAGGATCTCTCTTGGGGGCCGTAGCCTTTCCAGTCAATTAGGTAGAATAGTTTAGATTTGGAGATCTTGGAGTCCAGAATGCTTTTGACTTCAAACTCGAGTTCTCCATCCACTAGGATAGGTTTTGGAGATTTGGTTAGTCAGGTTTGAGGTTGCACGGGTTTTAATAGAGAGACGTGGAAGACCGGATGTATCTTCATGTGCGGGGGCAAGTCCAACTTGACCGCTACTGGGTTTACTATGGTAGTGATGGAATAGGGACCAAGGTATCTTGGGTTGAATGTGCGTGGCCCTTTTAGAGATAGATATTTGGTGGATAACCAGACTTGATCCCCTACTTGATAGTGAGGGGCTTCCTTCCGATGTTGATCTGCTCCTTTCTTGTATTGTTTTTTAGCCCTTTGAAGGTGAGAAACAGCTTCCTTAAAGGCTTGGGTGATTGTAGAATGCAGGTAGTCTACTGCTGGTGTTTCAAGATCTTGGAGGGGATCCAACTCCGAGGTTCGAGGGTGACTGCCGTACAAAAGAAAAAATGGGGTTTTCCCAGTTCCCGAATGGACAGAGTTATTGTAGGCATACTCGGCTATCCAAAGGATGTCTTTCCAAGTTGTTTCAGTTTGTTGCAGCATGCAGCGTAAATACTGTTCCAGAGTTTGATTGGTCCTCTCGGTTTGTCCGTCGGTCTGAGGGTGGTGACTGGTCGATAGTCTCACATCAATTTGAGCCGACCGACAGCAACTTCGCCAAAAATGAGAAATAAATTGACTACCTCGATCCGAAATTAGAACCGAAGGAAAACCGTGCAGTCGGACGATGTTTTCGAGAAATTCTCGGGCCAGAGTTGCTGCTGTTGGCAAGCCTTTGAGCGGAATGAAATGCGCCATCTTGGAGAATAAGTCCACGATTACTAGAATCATATTGTATCCGGAGCATGGAGGTAGATCGGTGATGAAGTCCATAGAAAGCGTATGCCAAGGGCGAGGTGGGATGTCAATAGGGCGTAAGAGGCCTGCTGGTCTTTCCTTTTGACTCTTGTTTTGGGCGCATACTCCACAGGACATTATAAAGTCTCTGATATCTTTTTTCCAAGATGGCCACCAGAAGTAGCGCTTGATCTTTTCTGAGGTCTTGGCTATACCGGGATGACCTTCCATTAAAGAGTCGTGATAACAAGAGATTACTTTTTTCTGTAAATCTGTGCTGGGTAGGTATAATCGTTCTTGGAAATACAATAAGTTGTCCTTTACTGCAAAGTCCTTTCCCTGCAGATGCCAATTCTGTATGTCTGCTGGAGTTACAAGTTGCCTGGCTTTATCCTTAACTTCCTCTATGGATTCTGTGGCGATTACACCCAGAATTCTTTGTTCGGGAATGATTGGTACAGGTTTAGGGTTGACCAAGTGTTCTTCCACTCCCATCCGAGAAGGGGCATCGGCTTTACCGTTCTTTGTACCAGGTCGATAGGTAATTATGAAGTCAAACTCGGCAAAGAATAATGCCCAACGGAGTTGTCTAGAGGATTGGGCTTTTGCGGTCTTCAAATATTGCAGGTTTCGGTGATCCGTAATCACAGTAACGGTGTGTCGGGCCCCCAGCCGATAATGCCGCCAAGCCTTAAAGGCAGACTTGATAGCCAGAAGTTCCTTGTCAGTAATCGTGTAATTGATTTCAGGAGGCGAGAATTTGCGGGACCAAAATGCCACGGGATGCAACTGATTGGTTACCGGGTCCTTTTGTGATAGAACTGCCCCCATGGCAAGGCTTGAAGCATCAGTTTCCACGATGTAGGGGAGTTCGGGGCGAGGGTGTTTTAAGATTGGTGCAGAGATAAATTTAGTCTTCAAATCCTGGAAAGCTTGTTCCGCCTCGGTAGACCATTCAAAACGTTTGTTTTTCTTTAACAAGGCAGTGATGGGCTGGACTATTCGAGAGAATTCGGGGATAAACCTGCGGTAAAAGTTAGCGAAGCCTAACATGCTTTGCACACCTTTTACGGAGGATGGTGAAGGAAGATTTGCCCCTGATGCGGGTAACGGGGTCTGTCCGGCTTGTGACTGTAGCACTTGTCTAGCAAGATTGTCTGTTCTCTCCTTGGAAATAATTAGTTCCCTTCTTAGAGCATTCGTTTCCTGACGAGCTGCATGCACTTCTGCCCTTAGTTCCCCAAGTAACCGGGCTAGGGGGTCAGTATCCGAGGTTTCCATAGCGCCTGGGCGAGAGTTTTGCGGTAGGCTTTGCGTTCTGTAACGCTCACCTGATTCTCGCAGAGGCGCCGGTCTTGACTGGGCGACTACCGTATCTTCAAAGGTGATGTGTAGCACCCGGTTGGCTCTTTGGGCTGGACCTCTGTGCACTGTATGCCTGACGTGTAGAGTAAGATGTCTGCAGATAGTAAATATGGGGTTAATGAACTGGGGTTATTGGGGTGTCACTATCTCTTTCCTCTTCTCCTCTCCTGTAGACCCCCAAAGGTTAACGCTCTCACCTTAGGTAAGTGAATGCCGAGCTCTCCATCTGCCTCAGGACAGGGTGCTGTAACCAGTTTCTTCACTGGATAGGTAGCGCAGGCCTCTTGACTTCAGAGGACTGCTGTCCGTCGTTTACTGCACGAACGGTAAGTTTCGAGTCATTCAAATGTCTTTAAAGTCTTTAGTAATGATGTCTCTTGTTTTGCAGGGTTCCGGCGATGGCGGATGACGGGCTGAAGTGAGTTGAAGATGGAGCCCGTGTGATGAATAGAAGCGCCTGGAAGCACGTAAGTAAGCGCTTGTTGCCTGCTTCACTATGCGCTCTAACTGTCTTTTTATTTTGCAGGTACGAGTTCGGAGCGGCTGCAGGGTGCCGGAATACCCACTGGATTAGATGTGGAAAGGAGTAATGGCACGTGAGTATTAAAGTTCCCCAATGTCTTTAAACGCACCTTGTTTTGTCTTTCAGATGCGGGATGCAGCGCCGAAGACCTCCGGAGCGCACGAAGAGTAGGTAAGCCTTTGCCTTTCAGATGCCGGAATGCTAACCTGTTCTTTCTTGTCTTTATAGGTGTTGCTGAAGACTGGATTCAGGATGGTAAGCCTTTGCCTTTCAGATGCCGGAATGCTAACCTGTTCTTTCTTGTCTTTATAGGTGTTGCTGAAGACTGGATTCAGGATGGTAAGCCTTTTTCCTTAGGCCCAGGACCGGATGCAGAAGACACGATGAGCGTTCTGCTGCAGAGGTTGCAGAATAACGCAAAGCAAGATTCATCCACCGGGTGTGGTTTAAATAGCATCCTGTAGTGCTTAGGTGTCTCCTTCCACAGCCACGCCCAAGTAAGAAAAGAGTTCCTGGTAAGAAAAGAGTTCCTGCCTTCCAGAAGAGTTCCAGTGTTCTGAATCTAGGGAGTGGCTCCAGCCCCACCCAACAGGAAAAGTAGTTCCAAACAGAAGAGGATCAGAGGCTCAACTGGCAGGCAAGTAAGCAGCATGGTCTGCTGAAGGTAAGTCCACCCAAGCATTATGAGCCCGGCGCTTCCAGCGCTGGGACTGGGCATATTTATGAGCCTGGTGCCACTGGCGCCAGGACTGGGTCCAAAAGGTCCCAATTGGGACTGGTTGGCACTCGGAACCTGGGTTATGGATCTGCTTCCAAGGGAGTTGGGAAAACCCTGACCTTTTGGAAGCAGAGATCATGACAGTCATAGTCTCCTGTCAGGGTGAGAAGGATCTGTGTATCGTCGGCATAGTTGGTGTAAGAGATGCCCTCGGCGTCAAGGATGAGGAAGAGGGGGCGGGTGAAGATGTTATAGAGGGTGGGGGAGAGGCAGGAGCCTTGGGGCACCCCACATAGCATGATGGAGGGTGATGCCGTGGCTAGGTCAGAGAAGACCTGCATGGTCCTGCCTTGGAGGAAGGAGGTGATCCATGTGGTGGCTTCTTGAGAGAAGTTGGCTGTGGAGGAGAGGTGGTGGTAGAGGATGTCGTGGGATACAAGATCAAAGGCTGCCGACAGGTCCAGGAGAAGGAGCAAGACAGGTTTGCCTTGGTCCCTTGCGTCGTCCATTTGGTTTTTAAGGTCGAGTAGGGCAGTCTCTGTCCCGTGTCTTGGGTGAAAGCCGGATTGTCTCAGTCCAAGGAGGTTCTGTTCTTCAAGGAAGTGCTGGACCTGCAGGTAGGCTGCTTTGTCTAGAATCTTGAGGAGGAAAGGGACAGTGGTGATGGGGCGGTAGTTATTAGGGGAGGTGGGGTCAAGTGTGGGTTTCTTTATGAGGGGTCGGACCCATGCTTCCTTGAGGCATGTGGGGACTTTCCCTGTGGTGAAGGAGGCGTTGACGAAGGCTGTTAGGAAGGGCGCCAGGGTGTCTGCACAGTCTTTGATGATGGAGGCAGGACAGGGGTCGCCTTTGCAATTGGAGGGTTTTATGTTTTTCATGATGTTGATCATGTCTTTTTCTTGGATGGTTTTAAAAGAGAAGGTGGGTGGGACCTCTGAGGGTGAGGGGGGCGGTGGTGGCGGGGAGGGTGTAGTGTGGGTGGAAAGTGATAGTTTGGTGTTTACGATTTTGGCTTGGAGGGTGCTGATCTTATTGCGCATGGCTGTTTGGATGTTGTCACACCATTCTTTATCCTTGGTGAAGTTTTGGGGGGTGGGTGTGGGGGTTTCAAGTTCCCTGAATATGGCGAACATTTCCTTGGTGTTCGATTTGGCCTCCGTGATTCTATCTTCAAAAGATTTAGCTTTGGCTTTAATGATGGCTTTCTTATAATTATTTGCAAGGGATTTGAAGTTGAGTTTGTCTTTATCATCCCGGGAAGTTTGCCAAAGAGCTAATGCTGCTCGTTTGTCGATGCGTAGTTTTAGAAGGTCTTGGGTGAACCACGCATTAGCATGTCTAGTGGGTTTGGTTTTGCGTGGTTTAAGTGGGGCGATGGTATTGATTGCTGCTGTGATGGCAGTATCGTAGTTTTTGGCCAGGGTTTCTGGGTCGTTGGGGAATGGGGCTCTGAAGGCAGGTCCCTGTAAGAAGGGAAAGAGTCTTTCTTTGGTCAGTTGACGGGCACTCCTTGTAAGGGCTGGAGGTAAGGGTAGAGGGGAGTGGGAGGTGGTTGTCGTGGTGGGGATGTTGAAGGTGATGGTGTGGTGATCAGACCAAGGGGTGGGGGTGTTGCCTGTGACTGTGAGGGGACAATTGTGGTGGGCGATCCAGTCTAGAGATCTGCCTAGGGTGTGTGTGGGGTTAGTGATGGTGTTGATGAATCCTAGGGTGGCTAGGGCTGTGTCAAGAGCTTTGGCCGCGGGGTCTTTGGCGTCATTGAGGCCAAGGTTGATGTCTCCAAGGAAAATGGCTTTGGAGGACTTTTTAAGGTTGTCCGCCAGGAGGTGGGTGATGGAGGCCTGGAAGTCTCCTAGGGGTCCTGGTGGTCGATATATGAGGTGTAAGGTGATGGTGCATTGGTGAGAGATGGTGAGTTTCAATTGAAGGTAGTCGCTGTTATTGTTAATAGTTTTGTCCACCTTTCTGATGGTGATCGAGTCTTTGGCTATGAGTGCGACACCGCCTCCAGTGGTCAGGCGATCTTGTCTCGTGATGGCATAGCCAGGTGGGAGAGCGAGGGATAGGGCGGGGCCTGAGGCTTCGTGTAGCCAAGTTTCGGTGACCATTAGAAGATCTAAATCTAGGGTGGTAATGAGGTCGTGGATGTCTAACGCGTGCGCATTGATGGGTCGGGCGTTGATGAGGGCACATTTGAGGTGTGGTTCAGGGGTGACATTGATGGTTGAGGGTGGCACATCCGAACCAGTGGGGTGCGCATTTTCTGGGGTCATAGACACAGATAAAGTGGAATTTGCATCATTAGGTAGCATGGCAGTGGTAGAAGAATTGCAGATTGCGGTAATTACATTCAGACCAGTGGGGGGCATATTTTCCGGGGTCATAGACACAGATAAAGTGGCATTTGCATCATTAGGTAGCATGGCAGTGGTAGAAGAATTGCAGATTGCGGTAATTACATTCAGACCAGTGGGGGGCATATTTTCCGGGGTCATAGACACAGATAAAGTGGCATTTGCATCATTAGGTAGCATGGCAGTGGTAGAAGAATTGCAGATTGCGGTAATTACATTCAGACCAGTGGGGGGCATATTTTCCGGGGTCATAGACACAGATAAAGTGGCATTTGCATCATTAGGTAGCATGGCAGTGGTAGAAGAATTGCAGATTGCGCTAATTACATTCAGACCAGTGGGGGGCATATTTTACGGGGTCATAGACACAGATAAAGTGGCATTTGCATCATTAGGTAGCATGGCAGTGGTAGAAGAATTGCAGATTGCGGTAATTACATTCAGACCAGTGGGGGGCATATTTTCCGGGGTCATAGGCACAGATAAAGTGGCATTTGCATCATTAGGTAGCATGGCAGTGGTAGAAGAATTGCAGATTGCGGTAATTACATTCAGACCAGTGGGGGGCATATTTTCCGGGGTCATAGACACAGATAAAGTGGCATTTGCATCATTAGGTAGCATGGCAGTGGTAGAAGAATTGCAGATTGCGGTAATTACATTCAATCGTGTGGGTGACACGTTATCGTGAGACTTAGACATTGTATCCAATGCAGATGGGTCAAGGCGATGCTTAATTAGTGGGCTCGGTTTCGCTGTGTGGCTAAGTCTACGGGATCTATGCAGTACTGAGGAAGGAGCCTTTAGGTTAGTGTCAGATTTCATGGTTCTTGACTGTAGGCGTGTATTGCGTGCACTTGTGGGGATGGGTAGAGTGAGCAATACGCTCGGGAGAGTACGTGTGCGTAAACGCTGTAGCCTTTTTGCAAGTGAATTGAGTAGTTCATGAGTGCGGGACTCCTTACCTTGTGATGCCTGCAGGATTCCACGGCGATCGGCAGACTGCAAGCAGCGAAGAGCTGCTAAGAGGAGCGCTGGCCTTTTTCTGCGGCCTTCTTCTCCCGGCTTCGCCTCACGGCACCCTCTACCTCCATTTAAGGCAGGAGGGGAGGGGCAGGCAGGTCGGGGGAACGAATCAGCATCCGGGCCTGCGGCGGTGATTTTCGCGGGCTGCAGGGACGCTCCTGGAGTCAGGTGGATGGCGGCGGCCATCTTAGGAGCCGCGTGGCTCGCGGCAGGCAGATGGTGAACAGCTGATCCGAAGGAAATGAGATCAGCTGTTGTGGCCTCCGCTCTCAGATGCGCTCGCAGCGGAGCTGCTAAGAGGAGCGCTGGCCTTTTTCTGCGGCCTTCTTCTCCCGGCTTCGCCTCACGGCACCCTCTACCTCCATTTAAGGCAGGAGGGGAGGGGCAGGCAGGTCGGGGGAACGAATCAGCATCCGGGCCTGCGGCGGTGATTTTCGCGGGCTGCAGGGACGCTCCTGGAGTCAGGTGGATGGCGGCGGCCATTTTAGGAGCCGCGTGGCTCGCGGCAGGCAGATGGTGAACAGCTGATCCGAAGGAAATGAGATCAGCTGTTGTGGCCTCCGCTCTCAGATGCGCTCGCAGCAGAGATGCTAAGAGGAGCGCTGGCCTTTTTCTGCGGCCTTCTTCTCCCGGCTTCGCCTCACGGCACCCTCTACCTCCATTTAAGGCAGGAGGGGCAGGCAGGTCGGGGGAACGAATCAGCATCCGGGCCTGCGGCGGTGATTTTCACGGGCTGCAGGGACGCTCAAGGAAGTCAGGTGGATGGCGGCGGCCATTTTAGGAGCCGCGTGGCTCGCGGCAGGCAGATGGTGAACAGCTGATCCGAAGGAAATGAGATCAGCTGTTGTGGCCTCCGCTCTCAGATGCGCTCGCAGCGGAGCTGCTAAGAGGAGCGCTGGCCTTTAACTTCAATCACCTTGCTTTTCAATTCATTCACTTTATCGAGACAACTTTCTACCTTTCACAGTGACTTTTGAGTGTGCTACTTCCTTTCGCAGGACCACTCAGCTAATTAGTATCGCTAACCTTCCAGCTATTGTTATTTCAAAGTTCATTCGCCGAACTGCCTTTCTTCGCATCTCATCCACATGCGTGCATCCTTCAATTTGGCGATATAATGTTGCAACAGCAATCCTTCTCTAGCACACATCAGTCTCTCGCTTCGCTTGCCAACTCACCGGCTGTGTGTGTTTCTTTCTTGGCTTTTACTTTCTTCCAATTTGCGAGTCAAGGTTAACACTACAGGTTTAGCCTCGCCTCCCCAACTCGGCCGTTCACCCGGGAGGGTCGCTGGCGTCCTTGGAACACAATGCATCTTTCAATTTTGGGATTCAGCCTTCTCCATATATCTTACGCTGCCTTTTTTGAGGCAAAAATCTCCTGCAGGGAACTCCTGGGGCACTCCACCCGTGGCTCTCGTCCCTCGGTACGTTGTTCTGCTCCAGTAGGTTTGCCTTCGCCACGGAAGTTCAGCTCTTACTCGTGTTCCACCTTGCTCAGAGTATGTCTCTATGTTCCACCTTTTATCCATGTGAGGAGGGCTAATTGGTATCAGATATATTCACTTAGAGTCAAGTGCCTGACTTTGCCTGACCCAATTAGCGGGACATGGCCAATGTGATGCATCAGAGTTATCATTGTTACCCTCAGTTGCCCTCTTCCTCTGCCCAGTGTTTGTGTGGAAAGGGGGTTGGGACACCAGGGAATCCTATGAAATAGTATGGGTTAGGTGTGCGGGAAAGGGCGAGGATACTGTGTCTCACCATAGGCTGTCTCACCCCACTCCCCGAAGACCCCCAACCAGATGACCCTCCCACACTGGTCCACCCCCAGGAACTGGATCCAAAAGCAATGGCCATGTCCTGGCCACCTGGATGATAAGTCCCCGAGGACTAGCGGATGAGACACCCCTTGGTTTCTCACATACCCTTCCCCTATGCGCGGTGTATAGGTTTGTTCTTCTCTGAGGTCCTCTAGTACGAGGGCTCTGGACAAGACAAGTAGAAACTTTATCCAGGGACTCTTGCATATCCACAGAGTTTCTTCTCGGTTGTTCTGGTAGTGGCTGGATGTTGATCTTAGTCCCCTGTGAGGAGCCCATAAACTGGGATCGAGGAGCTTTCACAGAAATAACGTCTGTATAAGGCTCTGCTTCCGTCCATTCCCATACCGGAGAGGTCTGGGAATAGAAGTCGGATTGCCACCGATCTTGTGGTGTAAATGGTCTGGTGCATTTGGAGGTTCCTGCAGAAACGTGGACAATTCTGGGAAGTCTCTACCTATAATAACCTCTTCCGGAAGTCCAGGCATAATGGCCAAGGATACTAGCCGGGATTCCCCTCTGATTTTAATGTACACTGGTATTCAGGGATAGATCTTGTTATCCCTGTGCACACAGGTAACGCTAACCATAGCGGCATGTTCTAGATCTGCTGGAGTGTCCAAATCGGCCCTTATGGCTGTCTGCTTACTGCCAGAATCAATTAATGCCTTTACCACTTTTCCATTTACTAGAGCCATCCCATAGGAAAAATCGGCTGAGGATCGGCATAAACATATGCTAAAGGTTTCTAGATTATTTACGTATGTATTATTTAGGTTTGGTTTTGAGATTGGTAGGTTGATTTTCGATCTTTTTTTCCTTCATTTTTATGTAAGGAATGGAAATATTTTACTCTGTCTGAATGATTTTGGGCAGTTTCAATAGCCATGCTACATGGAGGTTATTTAATTGCAATACTGCTTTTCGTCAGAAAGGAGGTAAAGAATTGGTAAACTGTTCCATGATGATCATTTCTACCAACTCCTCCAGGGTTGTATTGCGGACCCAAAGGGAGACGGTATTTTTAATTGTTTCTCCTACTTCCAGGGGGTTCTCATCAGGGTTTATCTGATGGATCTTAATTTTTGCCAATGTAAGTTACTGGTCTGGCCTACTCTTTTAAGGAGTCCTTCTTTGATGGATACGAATGTAGCTCCCAAGGCTAGATTAAGTGACTGATAGGCGGTTTGTAGTTTGCCTTTTAATAGAGGTCCTAAGTATCATTTCTTTACGTTTTCTTCTCCTTCCTGACAGGGTAGTAATATCCCTTGAGGTAATAGGGGTCTTGCTTGTAATTCGATCCACTTAGTACATTTTCTTGAAAGCGGGCCTCGGCCTGAATCTGATGAGCAGCCAGTTAGCTACGACAACTTCAATATCGGACATATTTTTGGGAGGGTTCCCTCTGTTGGGTCTTCTGATTCGGAGAAGGAAAGGGTCTCAACCTCTTCAGAGAAGGTCTCGAAGTTGTCTGAACCTTCAGAGCTTGATTCTGATGATGGGAGTTTGGTACCAAAAAGAAAATGTTTGGGAAAAGGTGGGTTTAAGGTGCAAGGTCTAATGAAAATATAGGAGGGTCTTACGTGTGTTGGAAAGTGGGGGGTAACGTGTCTCACCATAGGCTGTCTCACCCCCACTCCCCAAAAACCCCTCACCAAGGTGATCCTCCCGCACTGGTCCACCCCCATGAACTGGATCCAAAAGCGATGGCCATGTTTTGGCCACCTGGATGACAAATCACTGAGGACTGGTGGGTGAGACACCCCTTGGTTTTTCATAGCAGCTAGTGATAGCTTCTTGGGATTGTATTCCTTTGAGTCAGCCAGGTACTGTCTCAACTCTGGGGAACAGGCATCCAAAATGCTTTCTAGCATGAAGAGGTAACTCATGTCTTTAAAGGTCCTTACCTTGTGGCCTTCAATCCACCCATCTATGTTTTTCAGGGTTTGTCCATAACACACCATTCTTCTTCTTATATTCCCTAAATGTTTTCAGAAATTGGGAAGGCGTCTTCCCATATCTGGCAATGAGAGCTTGTTTGACCAGCTGTACTCCCTCCTATCTACTGCATCCATCTCCGGAGCCTACAAAGAACCCAAGGAACCTGATCTTCCTCACTCACATCTTGAATCTCACATGCTAATTCAAAACCTTTCAACCACTCAATTATATCCCATTTAACATCATATTGACTCATCAGTTCCTTAGGGAGCTTAGGCTTCCTGGTCATGGAGGCATCACTACCAGACAACCCTGAACGTAAAATAGAGTTGCTAGAAGTCATCTTCCTCATTTCTAGTTCATGATTTAGATCTTTTTCTCTCAATTTAAGCTTTCTGTGCACCAGTTGTAACTTAATTTCCGCAATCCTTGTGTTTTGTTTCTCTAACTCAGAAGCATTTCAGGAGACATGCCATGTGGAGATGAGGGTATGGGAGGTAGGGCAGGTCGTGGACTCCTAGCTGGTACTAGATCTTCCTCCACTTCAATTACTTCCACCTCACCCAAGTTTGAACTCAAATCTATATCAACCTCAACATCTACACCTAAATCAATATTTATTCTGGGTGATACAGGCTGGCTCTGGGACTTCTGGGAGTCCATTAACATGTGGATCACATCGATTTTGTTGCCTTTTGGGCCGAGGTCTCTTTTTTATATAATTCTTTAAGTTGTTTAACTTTAAGGAGTATACAAGCCTCCTGCATACAATTCTCCATGTTACTGTTCTGTTTAAGATACTCTTACACAAAACATTTCTGTTGCCCAACCTTAGAGGATGGTTTCCCTGAACACTTGTATCTCTAAGTTTCAGTGTGTTCACAACTACACAATCCCACCACTGTAACCACTTGTTAGGGAGTTTTATACAAGTTGCTGTCTGTGACAGAACTTGGAAAAGCCCACCTTAGGTGACAGGGTTACAACTCTTAGTTTAGGCCTGTACTAACCAAAGGTTTAGTAGCAATGGCTGAGCAGCCAGGCTTAGTCTAAGCAGGGAGAAGGGCTGAAGTGAGGCACACAGTACTTAGAGCATACACTTAGTTCAAGGAACACTGACAGACTAGAGGTTATATAAAAATGTATTGTATATACATAGGGTTTCTGATTTTCATTATAATCTGAAAAAGCCAGCTAAACTTTCCCCAACAACCTGGTTTGCTTTCACCTGGGAGAATCTGGAAAACTCGGGTTTCATAACAGGTTCTCAAGAGTACATTATTTCTGTTTTAACATGTTTTGGGTAACTGGGCTCTCTGTATCGATGCAACACAGCGCCACCTGGGGTCCATTAAAGTTATTGTACTATCAGGAATGTCGGCTGGATAAACATCTTATTTACCAGTCCCAACATGGACTTCATAACAAATTCTAGTGTGCACCCCCCTGTGCAAGGTCAAACTGTGAAAAAACGTTGTTATGGCACCATACAAAGTGGGCCCGTTTTACTACTACTTGAGTTGGGGTGGGGACATATGTGGAACATGATACACCACTCAGATTACAGCCCTTGTTACGCTCTTCTGGGGCAGCAAAAAGCAATCATGGCACCCAGCGCCCAGTGCTCCTCCCATTATGTCATAAGCAAGGCACCATGTAAGACATGTCTGTGAGTCAGGCAGGAGATAATGGGTGTCATTGATCCATGGACGTGCACAAGTGCCTCCTTTTTGCAGTTCTTGATGTGGAATGGGTGAACACTGGGGAACATGTTTCTCTAACCAAGACTTTCCACCGTGAGAATAGAAACTGATAAAAAAAAACACACCCTCTCCATTTGACCAGTTTTCTAGTTCTCTCTCAGGTATGCATACTTTTACAACCAATCTCATAATGTATGGATTAAAGGTCCTGGCCTGTACACCCCGCCTCTCCTTAATGAGATGCCACTGTTGAAGTGAGAACGGAGCATGGTGTTGCATAAAATCGCGTCTCCGTGTTTATTTTAGCTGTAGCAACAAACATCAAACAAATGAGAGAAGGATGCTTGGGGTGCCCACACGACATGTGTAAACACTGCTCCAGGTGTCTGCAGGGTAACAAATCCCCCCTCCCCTCCCCACACACACGCTCTGCCCTAGCGGGGCAATAGGCCGCACCACATCCCGGGCATCTTAAGTGGCGGCATTTGCAAGAAACAGCCTGGATTCGCCAGGAACTCATTGGCAGCAGAGAGAACACATTTCGACTTGTTCTTTAAAAAAATATATATAAATCTAGTTTTGTACATTCCAAGTCTTTTCTCTGTATTGTTTATCAAAACATGTGAATTGTTTCCCGCCTCATTAAAATCATCTACCACGTAAATTAATACTTATTAACGCATCCTGCTTTTACCGTTAATAACATTCGGTGCACGCTTCTCACCAGAGCAGAGGGCGGAGGGAGAATTGTATTGGTCTGTAGGACTGTTTGCGAGACCCAGCAACGCTGAGATCTCGCCAGGTTTGCTGCAGTACGCGTCATGCACACTGAAGGGGCTTGAGAGCCACAGAGCAGCAGCAGCTGCTGGTGCTCCTCCTGCTTAGGGAGTGAGGAATCCCTTACGGCCCAAAAGACTAGGATAACGCCCAGAGACTTGGACACTATCTACATTGTATGCAACTGTACTGCCTTACTAACTTTATTTATGCTGCCTTGGTTACTTACCAATAAATCCAAGTTACAACCATACTGAGGGTCTGACTAGTTATTATACAACATATTTGGTGACAAGGAGCAGACGCAAACCCTGCGACACACCATGCAAGGCGCAACACCAGCCCCGCCTTTTCTACAAACTCCAGGTAGGCCCACAATCGTTGCATCAATGGGAACCTTTATTCACAACCTACGTAGATGCACTGGGAGGCGTGGAATACACTGCTTCAAGGCGCAGAGCGATGCTCCTAAATGCATTAGGAGTAGAAGGAAAAAGAGTGTTTGCCAGCCTCACACCAGAAGCGGTGGCGGGGAAAAGATGACAATGTATACAAGGAAACTGTGAGGAGGATTTTTAGATGCTTTGCCAGAAAAGAAAACAGAATATTGCACAGAATCAGATTCTATGGACGCAAACAAGAGGCAGCTGAACCAGTGGACGGCTACATCATGTAGTTACGCGAGTCGGCAGCCCTGTGCAACTTCAGGAACAATTCTGAAAGCATGATCTGTGACATGTTGACAGTACACACAAATAACAGGAAAGTGCAGGACAAGTTTATCATGGAGAAAGAATTCCAGCTGGACAAAGCAGTTGAGATTGCAAGAGCTGTTGAAGAAACAGTGGGAAGGCGCAAAGAGTTTGCAGGTAACTCAGGTGCTACCGAAAGAACAGGCCCTAACGTTCAGAGGGAGGAAAGATAAACTGGCAGTGGAACCCAGAGAAGGAGGATGGGGAGGAAGGAACCCCTCAAATGCCAGAGATGCACCAGCACAAAGCACTTGGCCAACAATAGGGAATGTCTCGCCAGGGACAACGAATGCTTGGTTTGTAAAAGGATTGGGCATTTTGCCTTGGCATGCAGGTGGCATAACAAGAAAGTGACCACTGTACAGGTGGAAGAAGGCGAGGAAGGGGACACTTAGTCCCAAGAGGGAGGAACACCCGCCGTCATAATGGTCAAAAGTATGAGAGCCAGGAGAGAAAACCCCCACTGTACCATCAGAGTGAACAGGATGGAAGCGAAAGTCATGGCTGACTCAGGTTCTGACTTAACCATACTGCCCATATGCACATATAAGGCAACGGTGGGCACTGACAAAGTAGAAACACGCAGTACCAAACACAAACCCACTATGTTTGGAGGCACCACAGTACGTTTACTGGTTACATCAATGGAGTTGTCGAGTTCAAAGGTAGAGAGACCAGGATCAGAGTGTATTTGGTCAGGGAAGGCCCAGCGGTCTTGGGGTGGGACGATCAAGCCAGAATGAAGATTAAGTTGGATCCCAGCATGGTGTATTAAGTCTTGGCAGTCAATGCAGGAGGAGTGCCGGTGTCGAAAGACAATTTCCTCAAACTATTTTCAGAAGTGCCGGGCAGAATCAAGGGGTTTGTGCATAAAATAATGCTCAAATCAAATGCAGACCCGGTGAAGCGCAAAGTAAGCCCTGTGCCGGCGACAGCCAGAAACAAACTAAAAAAGAAATTAGAAAAGATGGTGAAAGAAGGCACCATTGAAGAAGTGGAACCGTCAGAGTGGCTAAGTCAGGTGGTGTTAACAAAAAAGCAGAACTCTAAGGACTTGAGAGTTTGTTTAGACCTCTGCAGCTTAAACTTAGAGGTCATCACAGACAGCTATCCCCTACCCAGCATAAATGAACTTATACTGATGATGAAGGAGGCCAAAGTATTCTGAAACCTAGATATGAGGGATGCCTAGCACCTGATACACATAAGGAATTTAGGCCCCTCACTGCGTTCATCACCCCATTCGGCATGTATCAGTTTACCAAGATGCCGTTCGGCCTATCATCAGTGGACTCCACCTTTCAGCAAATGATGGATTCACTGCTGCGGGGCGTGGGTAACATCTTGTACTTTAAAGACAACATATTGGTATACGCCAAAGATGAGCACCCGCGCAACATTGTACTAAGAAAGGTCCTCAACAAGCTACAAGAAGCTGCTGTCAAGCTCAGGTACAACAAGTGCGTGTGGAGGGTCAGAGAAGTTGAATACCTCGGATACAAGATATCCAATCAAGGGATCAGTCCCAATCGGAACCTGGTGCAGGCGATTGTAAAGGCCCCCGAACCTACAAACAAGGACAAGCTACAATCATTATTGGGGCTAGCCGAGTACTATGCCAAGTTCATTTACAGCTTTTCGGAAGTCAACCTGCCGTTGAGAGACCTACTCAAAAAAGGAGCCGAGTTTACATGGTCCCGGGCGCAGAAGGAGGCAGTAGACATCATTAAGGAAAGGATTGTCAAAGCACCGTGCTTGCAGCCGATCAATCCCAATTGGGATACCATCATCACCACTGAGGCCAGTGCGTATGGATTGGGAGCGGTGCTGATACAGAAAAGAGGAGATATAGAAAATGTGGTGGCGTTTGCATTCAAGGTGCTATCCAAAGCCGAAAGAAATTACTCCACAGTGGAAAAGGAGATGTTAGCCTGCGCGTGGGCAGTGGAGTACTTCAGAACTTACAGATGGGGCACGAAATTCAAGCTGGTCACTGACCATAAACCATTGATCCACATGCTAAGTCCCGGATTTACAAAAACTCCCACGCCAAAGTTAGCGCGCAGGAGTACACTTTTGAGTACAATAGTGCACATTGCAGGGTGGAAGAACTCCCAAGCGGACTGCCTGTCCAGGCTACCAAGAAACAGTTAGAAGGCAACCCCGTTTTTAGGAGATGAATGCCTGGTAGCGTCCATTCAGGATTTGAGAAGTGCTGAATTCCTGGAAATGAGCAAGGGCCACTGGAATGAGGAAGCCTGTAATGACCCCATGATGGCGAGACTCCAAGAATGAGCCTGGGAAGGTTGGCCAGAGGAAAGTAGCAGAGGAAATATTTGAGGTGGAAGGTCTGATCATTAAGGGTGACCAGGTGATTCCGCCAGTGGGCATGAGAAAAGTTATAATGTGTAGGGCTCACTCAGGACATTTAGGCAACACCATGACACAACGTCGAGTGAGAGAGGCCTTTTGGTGGCCAGCCATGGATCAGGACATCTGCATGATGATCGACAAATGTCACGAGTGCTTAAACAGTGACAAGAGACTGAAGACGAGACAGGCACCAATCATACCTACAGAAGTCCCGGAAGGAGTGTGGCACAAAGTGGGACTAAACTTCATCACCCCCTGGAGGCGATGTCGGCAGAGCACTGGTATGGAGTAGTTATGGTACACTATTTGTCAAAATGGGTGGAAGCTGAATTTGTGTCAAATATCAACACGTCAACAGTCATAGAAGTACTGGCACATGTGTTCCAGAGAGAGGGGCTACCTAAGGACCTTGTCATTGACAACAGAGCCCAATAATCTCACGTGAAATGGAGACCTTTTAAAAAAAGAATAACATATGGCAAATAAAAGCAGTGCTGTACCACCCCCAGGCCAATGGGCTGGTGGAAAGAGCGAACTGGTTCATCAAGGGAGCGATATAGCTGGCCCTGGCATCCGGAATGGACCCCTAAAGATGGTCAAAGAAGCCATGGCAGCTCACAGATTGAACCCAGATGGTGTCACCCAAGTGTCACCCTTCCATATGCTGAGGGGCAGGAGAGCAGCGTTCACGATGGTACCGCCATGGTTAGCTAGCGTTAGGGCAGACAAAGAGGTGAACATGGAGGACGTGGTATGGAAGATAAAGAACAGCAAGGCCCGAATGTAGAAATGGTATGATGGGCGCAGAGCAACCCAAAGTCGTGAAGTCAGAGAAGGTGACTGGATCAAGATCCTCCTACCACTCAAAGATCACACAACGGGATCCAGATTCAGTCACTCCATCAATGTGGTGCACAGAGGCATTAACCACGTCCGCACCCAAGACGGCCGCACATGGAACATGGAATGGGTTGCACTATTCGAGAGGAACCAACCAGAGGAGAGAGCGAACGATGAGTCAAGCAGCCGAGAACATCAAGACAGAGAAGTGGCCCGGGAGCCAGAGGCACAGAGGACACCCCGCAGAGAGAGCGAAACAGAGAACGAACTGCCAGAGATGACCAACAAAGAATTCCACAGGCCACTCAGTGAGGGTGAGCAGGTGGATCGGCCATGGAGGGAGCGCAGAAGACCAGTGAAGTATAATGACTATGTTATGAGTTAAACAATTGTTGCATTACCAAAGGGAGATATGTAGAACGGCTCGTGAGACCTGGCAACGGCGAGATCTCGCAAGATTTGCGAGCGAGAGGCGTAGAACACCACAGTGCGCAGCATCTGCACCGCAGGGGCTTGAGAGCCACAGTGCAGCAGCAGCTCCTGGTGCTCCTTGTAAGGCAGAATCCTCGGCAGTGCCCTTCAGGACCACTACACAAAATTAAGTCTACAAGTGGTAATACAATTTCACCTTTGGTACAGGCCTGTACTACACAGAAAGAGTGGTAGTAATGGCTGAGTAGCCAGACTTATCTCAAGAGCAAATGAGCAGTAGTAAAGATTACACAAAGGACTACAATTACTGTGACTCAAGCAAACACTGACTCAAGATTTCTGGTTAAAAAAAAATATAAGTACATTTATTTTTAAACCATCTGTTCACAAAACATTTCACTTCTATTAAAATAAAACCACACTTCAAATATACTACACACAGCCAATTCCCGTTGTGTAGATAAATTCAAGATGAGTACATGGGGATTTGACAGACCAGTGTTGTGAAACAAAGATGTTACCGGGAGTACATATGCGATCACTTTTTGACAGTAATGACAGTTCGGTCTTACTAAAGATAAGCGTACCCGCGGGAAGAAATGTAACCGTAGTCAAACACACTTAGCACCTGAATTCACACAAGAAAATTGGGGATAAAAATCATAGGCAATACTTTTGTCAAGGCAGATAGAATCAGAGGACACCTTCTAACCAGTAGATAACAGTCAAAAGGCCTGCACCAGTGTCAAATGTAATAGGGGTCCTGTTGCCGAGGATCACGCGGTTAGTATAGTTCACGATTCGAGATTGCCAGGAGTACTCAGATATTGTCACAAAAGGAGGCAAAAGTTATAAGAGGGAAGGAAGAAAAGGACACGCCTTTGCTGAGGATGAAGGGTTCACCCCAATTCCTCGAAGTTGGACACAGTACCTTATTCCTTGAAGAAAGCTAGTGCCACAGCAGTTGTTCCTGGTAGTTCCTGCAGACTCACGGTTCCTGTAGCTTCAGTCATGAAGGCAAGAAGGAGGACGTCTGGAGCAATCTGCACTACACAGGGATGAGGCCAGCAGCAGCGAAACAACAGTGAATAAAAGGTGCGCTCCTTTAAAACAGGAGAGGCTCTTCAGATGGCTATCCGGACCACTAAAGCAGTGTGCAGCGATTTCGACCACAAAGAGGATCCTCTGGCTGTGGAAGATGAGCTGGTTGATCCCACCAGGCTCAAGGGAAGAAGGCTCCGGACAGGATCTTCTCTTGTCGTTGAAGGGTAGATAGCTCAGGACTGCAGCAGGGAATCACCAGGACTCGGTAGTTGCAGCAGCCGTCTTCTTCTGCGCTTCTCTTCGGTTCTTTGCAGTTCCAGTGGCGACTCTGACTTCCAGCCCAAGAGTCCTGCCTTTTATGCCAAAATCCCCCATTCACACAGCCTGGCTGTCAACCACTCAGCAGGGGGGTTGTTCGGGCCGGACAACTACCTCAGCCAATCGACACAAAGTGCGACTTTCGGTCTCCAAGGAGACCCTGTGCAGAGGATGACGAAACCCCTCTCTCACATTCAGCCCACTAGACACCCAGACGCCAAAGGAGGGCTTCTGGACAGAAGCCCGCCAAAAGTCGGCGAACAAAGAAGGCAAACCTGGTTTGGTGCGAAAAGTTAAACACAAGAAGGACTTTAACAAAAAGAAATGGCAGCTAAACCCGACCGGAGCCAAAATAAAAAGTATTTGGTCAAGCAGGTTTATGTTCGAGGATAATATAATAGCCTAAAACAGTACCACGTTTATATAGTATAATCGCGGTAGAAAAGTTAGGGTAGATACCACTGGCACCAGCCAAGTCTTAATGTTAAGAGAGCAAAACAAAGTTCAGAGAGGCACACACAAAAAGGGGGAGGAATTAACCGTTTCCAATACTCCATGTAAAATGGGGTGTACTGGGTCTGCAGTTTAAAGTGACTATATAATGTTAATGGCAACTTTACCTGTTTCTGGGGGACAGTAGTCAGCCCCAGAAAAATGGAGTCAGTGGGAAGTCGCAAAGACAACCCTGTGTCACTGCACTGAAGGTGCTGTGTAACACACACAAAATTGGGGCTCATGGAGTGGTGTGGCTCCAGAGCCCAAGATCACACAAAAAGTGGAAATACACATGTAAGAGTGGGAAAAAGGCTCACTCTCTTGCCAGGTGGAAAAAATAAACCCCAGAAATCCAGCAAAGCTGCTGAGGGACTCACTAAGTGAGGAAAATTAGCCACAAAATGAGAATTCTCCCTAACACTCCTCCTGCTTGGGGAGTGAGAAACCCATTACGCCCCAAAAGACTAGGCCAGAGACTTGGACACCATCTACAGTGTATGCAACTGTACTGCCTTACTATCTTCATTTATGCTGCCTTGGTTACTTACCAATAAATCCAAGTTACAACCATACTGAAGGTCTGACCAGTCATTATACAACATGGTCCCAATGTCCATGACCACTGTGCTTAGATAGACAGACAGGTGAAGACAGACAATGCAGGAGACAAAAGCTGCCATTTTAACGCCTATCACACAGGCCTGCACAATCCCATCCGATCCGAAATCCCATTATCTAATGTTTCAGGAGCACTTGAATACAAAGTAGCTCCAGTGCAGCCTCACATTCAGACTTTAGCTCAGAGTTAAGAGGCAGTCACATGGTGCTCCGGACCCAACACTGTCCTGTACTCCCACAATCAATGTGCACACTTGTAGCAGATAACTGCATAGCATATCCAACCACAATGTACGGGATAGGGCTACGCTTATCTTGCACACCTGCAGGAGGTGACACGAACAGTCACCACGCACACCTGAGGAGGTGGCCAACACGGGTTGATATATTCAGTCACCAGGCCCCCCAGCCAGTCACAGCTCCCCAGCCAGCAGGTACAGGACAAGCATGCCATCCTGCACACTCGGAGGAGGTTCACAGGGCGGTGATATATCCAGCGGTCACCGGACACACCAGCCAGCAGGTACAGGACAGGCATGCCATCCTGCACACTTGGAGGAGGTTTACACGGGGGTGACATATCCAGCAGTCACTGGGCACCCCAACCAGCAGGTACGGGACAGGCATCCCATCCTGCACACTTGGAGGAGGTTCTCAGGGGTGACATATCCAGCAGTAACTGGGCACCCCAGCCAGCAAGTAAGGGACAGGCATGCCATCCTGTACACTTCGATGAGGTGCACAGGGGGGTCATGTATACACAGTCATGTGGCACACTAGACAGCAAGTACAGGGCAGCGATACACTTACCCAACCTTCCCATACACCTGCAAAAGGTACGCACAGGGTGCTGTATATCTAGTTACCATGCCTGCACACTTGCAAGAAAGAGCAAAGTCTATGAAGGTTTCTTCATGTCTTGCAGGTAAGTAACAGTTAGTTTATTAATTTAGGGACCAATGGGTGGTTCACCCCAATGAGGCTTAGTGTGCCCTGGAGAGGGGTACAAGTAACAGCTTAACTGCTGCCTCGAAGATAACAGGAACAACACAGCAAAGCCAAGGTGAGTACCTAGGCTCAAGACAGTACCTTTTCAATGAAGAACGCGGTGCACCAAGTTGCTCCCCATGGTGAGGCGGTGTTGTCCACGGTTTGGATTTCTGGGCCTGAATGTCTGAAGAAGGCACTATGGAGGAAACAGGCAGATGCACTCGAGCAGTGGGATACCCAACAGCGGATCTTTGCAGCACTGGTGTGTTGGAGCCCTTCAGAGGCTCCAGTTCAGTGGTGTTTGTCATCAGGATCCGACTCCTAGAGACCCCCTGAACTACCAAGCAAGATGGCAGAAGGAGGACCCCCTGGGACAGACACCCATGCAAGACAAAAACCCCAAAGAAAGTAGGGGCTTCTCTCCATAACCCACAGTATAACTCTCCCAGAAGATACTACTGCCAGTTGGACTGTTTTAGACAGTACTTTCTTTGGCCCAGGGGTTCTAGTAAATAGACCCCTGAAGTGCACTAAACTATCTAGTGATTCCCCTACTGAATTTCCCTAATTTCCACTCTTGAAACTGGAGCTGTAAGGTTAACCTCCTCTCCTCCCATCGATCAGAGTTTCCAGAGGATAACCTGTAGGCCTGAAGAACTGACCAACCCCCAGAGGAAAAGGAAGACTAAGATTAGTTCTTCCCCTAGACCTCCTGCCCAGAAGCCTGTGACCCAACGTGCTCCTACAGGAGGGTTGGATAGGATTCCTGTAAGTCCTAGGGTCTCCCTGCCTGGCAACCTCTCTGAATTACTGGGATTCTCTACTCATGGCCCTGGTGAAAAATCTGGCATAAGTGCAGTGGAAAGTAAAACCTATGAGGATCTGTTGAGACAGAGCCCCCTCTAAAAAGAAAGAACATTCCAAGAGTGGTGTGTGTCCTAGCCTGCAGAGGCAGAACATAGGTCAAGGTGAAAACAGAAGAATGCTGATGGACTCTCCAGAGGTTTTAACCGACTCGAACAAGAGATTCATCCAGGAGTAGATCAAATCCTCCTGTGCCTTAGTCTGAGAGGGGCAAGCGTCAGGTAGAAGTTCCTTTTTTAGTGTAACTCCCCTCACTTTGTGAGTTCCCCAGCCTTTTTGCTGGACTCTTGTAGGAACATGTCATCATGAACTGGGCTTAAAAAGTACAGCCATCATTTTAGGTAAATGGTGATCCTAGTGTTGCTGTTGCAGCTGCGAAGGCAGCCTGCAACAGAAGTCCACAAAATGTTGTGCAAAAAGTACACTGCCACTAGCCTGTCAGAAGAACCTGTAACAGTAACTAAAATGTACTGGGACTGTGAGATAAGGGAGACAATGGGCCTCATTACACGGTAGGCGCTAAAAAATGTGATTTACCGTCATGGCGCTATTAGCGTGTCCGCCATCGTAGGAGACCGCTAATAGCGTTCCATTACGAGTTAGCGGACACGCGCATAGGGCCATGACGGTAAATGACCCCACCGCCATGGCGGAAAAGCACCTTACCGGCTCCGACCAAAGTGCTGATAGCACCTCCACCCTCATGCTGCACGCTATTAGCGGCCACCGCTGTTAGCGGTCACTGCTATTAGCGGTCACCGTAAAACACCGGAACCGGAAATAGCGTCATCACACCGGAACGGGAAAGAGCCCGGCGGCCATCTTTAAAAACACAATCCATTGCCATCCCCTGCACTCAGGACCTGCAGCAACACCACGACTGGCAAAACCACATCCCAGAAAAACAAACAATGCCCAAGGCCCTAAAGAAAGCCGATGCGCGCCAGCGCAAAGAACGCTTCTCAAACGAGGAATTAAAAATGCTGGCAGACACCCTGGCTGCAAATGCAGACGTAGTGTTCGCTAGCGACATGCGGCGCCCGGCACTCCTGAGAAAAAAGGAAATCTGGGCTGAGGTGGCGCAGAAAGTCAGTGCAGTGGGCTCCACCCCCCGCACCGTAAAGGACGTGCGCAAGCGGTGGGATGATCTGCGCCTCCGTGTACGCAGCATTTTATCGGCCAACAGGAATCTGGCCATGGGCACAGGAGGCGGAGGTGGATCCCCGATGAAGATGCAGGAGTGGGAGGAGACATGTGCCAGCACCATTGGCATAGAATCCATCGAGGGAGTGGGCCGAATGGAGTGTGGTGTGGCAACAACGTCAGACGGAGGTGAGTGACCACGCAAGACACAGCAATGCCAAGCATGAGTCCCTCCCCCAAATGTGAATTGGGAATCAGCTAATGGATGGGGTCATCACACACACATGTACACAACCCTGCATATATGCCCTGCACATCCCCACACAACCACATGCATGCAGCACCTCACACACGTGTCACCCTGACACATGTCCGGATGACCCACCCATCTGGCCAACAACCTGCAGGCCCAAAGTAGATGTCCAAATCCAAAGAACTGCAGCAACAACAACATATGCATGATGCACGTTGACCCATCACTGATGTTATCCCTGTCTTGCTCCCCCACAGGGTCACAATCTGACAGTGAGGAGCTGGACTCTGCAACGCAGGCCCCACCACCCAAAAAGCAGGCCAAGGGAAAGGATGCAGGCACCAGGCCCAGTACATCAAGGGGCACTGGGATATCTGGAGTGGCCCAGCGTTCAAAAGCCACCCACGCAACGACCACACCAGGGGTCAAAATGCCATCCGACACTGTGGCAGCACCCCCACCACCCACCCCCACCACTCAGGAGCCAGTGCCAGAAGGCACGCCGTCCGCAGCCAATAGCTCCGTTGGGGAAGCAGCAGCCACGGCACCTATGAGTGATGTGGACGACCCATGTCCGACACCGGAAGGGCAGCGTACACCCAGCCCCCAGCTGTCCCCACTCCACAGCCCATGCAACACATCCAATGGCAGCATCCATGAGGTGCATGCCGGAGATGCAATGGATGGGTCATTCAGTCCCGTGGCGAGCTCACCTGATGTCGGCCACATGCAGCAAGCTGCTCCGAGGAGTAACAGGGGCAGGGCCGCAGACGACACCATGAGCCTGATACGCCAGCGCCAGGAGGAGCTCATTGCCCTGGTTGCCCGGCAAGTGAGCGAGGCTGCCTCGACCAGGGAGGAGATCCGGGTGTTGTCAAGGGACATGAAAGCTGCCATGGACAGCAACACGACGCGCCTATGTGACGAGATGGCCGCTGTGAGGCAGGTCCTAACGCGCATTGCTGAGGCGATGGAGAGCATGCGTCACTCACAGGGAGCAGATCAACCAGCCACGCCCTCGTCTACTAGCTCCGACCAGACAACCATCCTGCGCAGGTCCAGCCGGTCCTTGCGGCGGTCAGACTCACAACCCCCCAATGGTGGTAGTGGAGGAGGGAAGTAGGGCCAGCCTGTCCCTGTTGACACTTGGGAACTAATGCATCACTGATGTACACACCATGTTCGGTGGAGTTGTGGGGGGAGGGGGGTGAGGGTGTTCGGTGGAGTTGTGGGGGGAGGGGGGTGAGGGTGTTCGGTGGAGTTGTGGGGGGAGGGGGGTGAGGGTGTTCGGCGGAGTTGTGGGGGGAGGGGGGTGAGGGTGTTTGGGGGAGTTGTGGGGGGAGGAGGGTGAGGGTTGTTGGGGTGGAGGGTACATGCACGTTTGAATGTCATAATGCTCAATACACACGTAATGGCATGGATAATCACATGACTGGACATTGATAATTGTGTATGTGTGCTTTATTGTTGAAGGGTGCACTGTGATTATGTCCTCCATACACCCCGTGCCCTGAGCTGAACACCAATTGCACCCTCCTAATCCATGTGCATCAGAAACAATGGTCTATCAGGAGCTGCCGCACAGCACGTCCCTCATGGGCATCGCCACCTGCATGACCTGCAGCCCCCTCTCCTCCATCCTCATCCCCGTCATCATCCTCAGACGGTGGTCGCAGTTCTATGTCAGGGGGCATTGGCACATTCCGTCTGATACACATATTGTGAAGCATGACACATGCCATGGTGATCTTGGCCACCTTCTCATGCCCGTACAGGAGTGCCCCGCCCGACCTGCTGAGGCACCGGAAGCGTTCCTTCAATAGGCCGAATGTCTGCTCGATCACCACGCGGGTACGGGTGTGTGCATGATTGTAGTCCTCTTCGTGCCTGTTCTGTGGGTTCCGCACAGGGGTAAGGAGCCACCTCTTCAGGGGATAACCTGCATCACCTGCATGGGTGCAACAATGGGTATGTGTAAGTGTCTACATAATGTGGAGCGTGCACATATCACACAAACAAACATTGCATATTCAACGACATCCACTGATCCAAGCACGCATGGCAATCAGGGTAACTGCAATGTGGGAAGGTGAGGTGGTCCTTGCAAGTGGACATGCACCATGCATGCATACAGCAGGGATTGCCATGTCCCGCCAGAGTTTAAGTGATTTGTGTTTCCTGGCCCTGGCAACGTTAGTGCCACACTGCTAGTACACTGCCATTCCTTAGTTGATGTCCCCATACTGTTTGATGGCAATTCTGTGGTGGGGTACGGGTGTGCCTCACCACAATGGCTACAGGGGATCCATTTGTATGCACTCATGTGCGCGGACCATTTCTGATGTTGTTCAGCGTACATTTCAGTTGTGATTTTGATATGCATGTTGCTGATTTGTGTAATGGGGGAATGGTGTGTTGTGCGGTGTGCATGTTGTTTGGAATGGCCTGTTTGGCGTAATGGATTGATATGTTTGCCGTGGCACTCACTTCCGGCATGTGGTTTTGTCTCTGGTCCATTGTGGGCTGCCTCACTGTACAGTGATGCAAATATGTATGTCCATTCTTCTCATGACACAAGTTCACGCCCAGTTGGAGTATGCATCTCCCCCCCCCCCATTCACGGCCAGTTGGAGTATGCATCTCCCCCCCCCCATTCACGGCCAGTTGGAGTATGCATCTCCCCCCCCCCATTCACGGCCAGTTGGAGTATGCATCTCCCCCCCCCCATTCACGCCCAGTTGGAGTATGCATCTCCCCCCCCACTCACAATCCACATCACACTGACATATGGTCGGCCTGCTACTCACCAAGTAGCCACGAACGTTGTCCAGCATGTCGCTCCATGTATCGTGGTATTGTCGAGTTCCGCAGGACCATTGCATCATGGGTTGAACCGGGATATCGGGCACAGCAATGTGTGATGATCTTATTGGAGTGGTATTGCTTTCTGTTACGGTACACTACCTCATTGGCATGTGGGACCAGCAGTTCTACATGGGTACAGTCGATGGCCCCGATGCAACTTGGGATGCCTGCCAGTGAATGGAAGCCAACTTTGGTGTTGGAGATCTCCTGGGCAGTCCGTGGCATGTATATGTGTTGACTTGTGTGCTGCAGGAGGGCATCGAGCACCTGGTTCAGTGTGCGTGAGAATACTGGTTGTGATATGCCATGCATCTGACCTACCGTATGCTGGTAGGTGCCTGTGGCCAAGAAGTGGAGCACTGTTACTACCTTCAGTAGAGGGGGGATGGCAGTACGGATGTCAATGAGACTCACAATGTCATTGTATATCATGTCTACTATGGTGGTGATGGTTTCCCAGTCCAGACGGTACAGGGTGTGTATCTGCTCAGGGGTTAGGTTGACTGGACTGGCTCTGATCCTGGGAATTGGTGGCTGCCTCTGTGGTATCACTAGGTGCACTGGTGGTGCTTGCTGCGCCTGTCTTGCCCTCCTCCTCCTCCTCCTGCGTCTCCTCTGTGCTGCCTGTTGTTGTAGCTGCTGCACAGCAATCATGTCCTCTAGCCCATGTAATGCTGCTAGTATTGCATCCATCTTGGTGTGGGAATGGGTGTGGGGAGGGGTGTGGTGTGCTCTTATGTGCTGCCAGTCTCCATTGCCTCCACCTGTGCTGATTTTGTCCACCTGTGGCAGGTGGGAACTCTGCTGTGCTCTTTTAACGTGTGGTTCGCGATGCCGGTATTAGCGCCTTGCCGGTAAGGGTTCTTTGGGTCTACTACATGCCGGTATTGCCATGTACGCATGGCTCGTGATGCCGTGATATTAGCGCTATGCCGCTATTTCCGGTCTGAGGGGCCGCGCGCTCACGGACTTGCCGCTAATAGTGCCACCGTACTTTGCGGTGCCGCTAATAGCGGTATGTCCGGGTCGTGATTGGGGAGGGGATTTACCGATACCGGTAATACCTTACTGGTAACGGTATGTCCCTACCGCCTACCGTGTAATGAGGCCCAATGTTTCCCCTCAGCACTCCACAAAATCTGGGGTGTGCTGATCTCACAAAATACAGGAGAGACAAAAGGGTATCCCCTTGCCCGGGTAACATGTGTTAACACAGGTAAAATAAAAATGAACGTTCAAGGAGCTACCAGCAACACTGCACAGAAAGTGTTGCGTGCTTCAGTACTAAAATGTAAATGCCAGAAAACATGGAGGAAAGCAAGACTCCATTAAAAAGTACCCAAAGGATGTAAAAAGGGTTCCCCGGGTTAGAGTAAAAGAATGAGTGAGTGTGGAAAAGGTTACTGTAAAGACTGGAGGGGGGTGTCTGTACTTCTGCTCTCTATATTGTAGAGGAGAGGCACAGAGGACCCCAGCCAAGATTCTCTATTTGGTAGCTATGGTCGAGCAATCAAGGCCTAGCTTCTCAGGAGGTGATGCAGGCTGGTTCTTAAGTACAGTGTAGTCCCCAAGCCCCCACAAAGGAATGTCCACACACTGTATTGTTTAAAACACAGTCTTTATATAATTAATATTCAAGGTTATGTACACTATCACAATAACTCACTTTGTGCTCAGAAAATAAACAATGGTAAATATATACAGTTCTACAGTGGTACCACACATATTATCAGATCTCATTAAAGTGCATCAACTATACTGTCAAAATGTCACACAGATCAATAAAGAGGAAACCAGCAGTAGAGAGAGGAAGGAAAGCAAGATTGTTGAAACAATAGGCAGAATACTGGCCCCTACCGTTAAGCACAGTTCTGTGTGGAGATCCCCCCACCTGGGCAACCTGCAAAGCAAAGATGTATCACAAGCCCAGTCCATATATTGTTCTATGAGTCTTATTTCCCTCTACGATAGTTCTACAGCCCCAATGTACCTGGAATGGAGGCATTCGTCGACAGGAAATCGGCGGCCCTTATTGAGTGCCCTCCCTTTAAGGCAGGAGTCGTTGAACGTCCGATGGAGAAGAGGGTGAACTACGGCGGTGAAGTGGCAGCTTCTTTCCTAGCGGTGCTCGTCGACGATGGAGCGTTGGTGTACTGAAAGGCGGAGGCGTGCAAGGCACCTCGGTGACGATAGTTCTGGACCGCAAAGAGAGGATGAAGAACTGTGGCCCAGCAAGGGCGTCGAGTCATTGGCGTCTCTGTGGTCTTTAGGTGGCGGCAAACCCACCGGCGGATGCTCCTCTCCTCGGCGCGTCGACGGTCGGGCCTTCTCCAGCGGGATAAAGCGGGCGGCGATGCAGATGAGAGCGTCCTTGGATCAAATGAAGTTCTTAGGCAAACGGGAGCACGGCAGCTCCAGTCGGCAGCCTGTCGTAGGTCTGTCTACCAGGGAGCTTTGGCAAAGATCAGCTGGTGCATGATGGTCCCTCGTAGCTCGGGAAGAGGGCGCCTTACCAGGTCCTCTCTGGGTTAGTCCTTGGAGACACAGCAGCTTTCAGATTGATGAAGGAGAGCAACAGCAATTCTTCTCTTCCAGCAGGTCTTCAAGGTTAAGCTTCAGTTTCACTCCATTTACTCTTCAGCTTCTGAAAACGAATTCTAGCATTGAGAGGCCCCCAGATATACTAGTTGATCTCCCATTCATTCTGCTGGGTCACACTCAGGCAACCAATCGGTCAGAAGGGCATTCATGCAGGCCGGCATCCATTCAGGTGCATAGTGCATTCAAGCCATTCATTCCTCTCCAGACACTCACAACAAGTTATGTGTATTGGGACAAGTACCCAGCCATTCAACACTCCACACTGCATTCATACCAGTTTCGGGCAGGGCTGTCTCAGTCATTGTTTCAAACACCATATTCTAGACATCCACAACACAGAATGCGTATTCGTCACAGACTCCATTCACCCAGGTCCCACCCACAGGGGGAACCCACAACATACAGTCACTGGGAAGGCTCCAGCCAGTCTGGCCTGGACTTCACAACAACACCATATATGGACCTTCCACCAAACAGCCGGTCAGGGGGAAGTGACAGAGTCAGCGCTTCCCAGGACTTTGGGAAAACACGGTAATATGCAATAGAAAGCAAGAGGCCACAGGGGCCATCTTGTTTCCTATCAGGAATCAACTGATTCTAATGGCAGGGCCTGGGTATCCTAAAATGGAGGATACTCAGGGCACCTGTCAAATTCAGCATGGAGCTGCCACCAGCCCATACCCTGCTCTGTGGGCCACACACAGGTGCCCAAAAACATACACTAGGAGCACAGGGTTGTACCCCCACCCATGGGTGCCATAAGGGTATCCCATGGGTCTGTACACCAAACAAAAAGAGAGAGCTGCACCGCCAGGAGTCCCACATGAACTCCTGCGCAGAAAACACGACAGAACACATGATAAAAAGCAGTAAAGGACAAGGATACAGAGGCCCTGTCTCTCCGATGCATTTCCAGCATCACAGTCGCCCCCTCCCAGACTGAGGTTAGGGTGCCCAATCTCCCACGAGATAGCCACCCTCATCCAGAAGGTCAACATACCTTCTGGAAAGGCCATCTGAGTTATCGTGACTCTTCCCTGGTCTATGCTCAATGGTGAAGTCTAGCCCTTGCTGGCTAATGGACCACCTGAGCAGTTTCGGGTTTTCACCCTTCATCTGCATAAGCCACTTAAGGGGCTTATGATCTGTTTGGACCTTGAAGGTAGACCCTCTAAGGTAGGGCCTAAAATGCCTAAGTATACTAAAACATTCCTTTTCAACAGTAGCCCACCTAAGTCCTCTACCCTTGAGTTGTCTACTGATGAATATGATAGGATGTTCTCTTCCTTTGTCATCTAACTGGGACAAGACAGCTCCAATTCCGGTGTCGCAGGCATCCGTCTGGACGATAAAGGTTTGGCTGTAGTCAGGCGCACACAACACAGGTGCCCTTCACAGACTTTCCTTCAAGCCATAAAAGGCCCTCTGACAGTCTTCAGTCCAATTAACCTTCCTAGGTTGTTTGGGCGAAGTCAGAGCTGTCAAGGGTGCAGCTATGGTTCCATAGTCTGCCATGAAATTGCGATAGTACCCAGTGAGGCCCAAAAAGGCTCTCACCTGGGTTTGAGTAGTGGGAGTCTCCCAGTCACATACATCCTGTACCTTACTGGGAGAGGTTGGATTTGACCCCCTCCTAGCTCATGACCAAGATATGTGACTTTCCCCTGAGCTATCTGGCACTTGGGGGCCTTGATAGTGAGGTTAGCCCTTTTCAAGGCCTGCAGCACTTTATCCAGGTGTGTCAAATGATCTTCCCAGGTGGAACTGTTGATGGCAATGTCGTCTAGGTAGGCCACACAAAAGGCCTCCAGCCCACTGAGCGCATGATTGACCAATCTCGGGAAGGTGGCAGCGGCATTCTTCAACCCAAAAGGCATTACCATAAACTGGTAGAGTCCCTCTGGTGTTGAGAACGCCGTCTTTTCCTTGGCATGGTCGGTCAGAGCTGTTTGCCAATAGCCTGAGGTAAGGTCAAAGGTGCTCACAAATTTGGCAGCACCTATGGTGTCCACGAGCTCATCAGCCCTTGGCAATGGGTGCTCGTCAGTTTTGGTGACGGCATTGACTCCTCGGTAATCCACACAGAACCTCCAATCCTTGGTACCTGCCTGGGAACTTGCCTTGGGCACAAGGACCACTGGACTGGACCAGGGACTGGTTGAGAGTTCAATAACACCCAGATCCAACATCTTGGCGACATCAGCCTGGATGTGGTTCTTAACTGTATCTGACATACGGTAGCACCTGCTTTTGACAGGCACACTGTCACCAGTGTCAATTACGTGCTTAAACCACGGTGTAAGGCCTGGTGTCAGGGAAAACAGAGAGGCATACTGCTGGAGCAAAGCCCTGCAGGCCCTTTGCTGCTCTGTCGTCAGATCTGGAGAGAGATGTGCTCCCTCCACTGAGCCATCCTGAGGGTTGCTATGCAGCAAATGAGGAAGGGGCTCACTCTCATCCTCTTCTTGCTCTGAAGCTAGCAAGAGACATGAGACTTCTGCTCGCATGTAGCAAGGCTTGAGCCTGTTAACATGGAATACCTAAGGGGCTACCCCAGAGGCTCCCATGTCAACCAGATAATTGACCTCGCCCATCTTGGAGATTATCCTGAAGGGTCCAGTCCATTTATCTGCCAAAGCCTGAGGCTTGGTAGGCTCCATCACGAGGACTTCCTATCCCGGAGTCCAATCCACTTGCGAGGCTTTAAGGTCATGCCAGTACTTATTTAATTCCTGGCTGGCCTTGAGATTTGCTGTTGCTTGACCCATCATCTGTGTCATCCTCTGTCTGCGGCCTAACACATAGTCCCCCACTTGCTTGGCGGGGGGTGGCCTCTCAACCTTTTCTGATCAAGGCAAGGGGCCCCCCCAAGGGATGTCCAAAGAGTAACTCAAAGGTGCTGAAACCAACACCCTCTTGAGGTACCTCTCTGTAAGCAAACAGTAGGCATGGCAGGAGGAGATCCCATTTCCTCCTTAGGGGCTCTTCCAAAGCACCTAGCATGCCCTTGTGAGTTTTATCAAATCTCTCAACCAGACCATTGGTCTGGAGATGGTAAGAGGTGGAGAACTTGTAGGTTACCCCGCACTCTTTCCACATGGTCTTCATGTAACTAGACATGAAGTTGGATCCTCTGTCAGAGACAACCTCCTTAGGGAATCCAACACGGGTGAAAATGCCCAGGAGGGCCCTGGCAACCACCTTGGCAGTTACAGTCCGAAGGGGTATAGCCTCAGGGTACCTGGTGGCATGATCAACCAAGACCAGGATGAACCGATGTCCACCTGAAGTGGGAGGGTCAAGGGGACCAACAATGTCGATGCCCACCATCTCAAATGGTGTGCCAATCACTGGCAATAGTTGCAGTGGGACAATGACAATGCCTCCAGTCGTGCCAGACAACTGACAAGTTGGGCAGGTCCTGCAGTGGGACTCCACTTCTACTCCCATCCGGGGCCAGTAGAAATGGGCAGAGAGTCTCTGCTTAGTCTTCCTGGTACAAAGATGACCAGCCAAGGGCACTGCATGCGCTAACTGCAGCAGGAAGGGCCTGTAAACCTGGGGTACCACCAACCTCTTGAGGGCACCAGGTTCAGGCTTAGTGGGCTCACTAACAAGGAGTTCACTCTCCCAATAAATCCGGAATGTCCGAGGCACTTCTCCTTGTGCCTGGGAGAGGGCCTGTTTCCTCAGACCCTCGAGAGAGAGAGTGGCACTCTCTCTGTCCCTTACAGAAGTCCGCCGGGAGGGTCCCCCTTCAGCTAACAAGCATTGAAGGTCGGGATGATCCTCCGGGTTGAGAACCTCTCCCACAGGAGAGTCTTCTGGCTCCTCTCCCACAGGAGTTGAGTTTGGGTTTTCCACTGGACCCAGCCAGTCTGGAGCATGGATCCCAATGTAGGAACAGCAGGAAGAGAAGGAGCCCCTTTCACAGAGGTGGCCTTCTTTTTCTTCCTTCTTCTTGCCTTAGGCCTCACCTTTGGCTCGGGTACCTGACTCACAGCCAGACCCTGTGTCACCTGTGACCTAGTGACTGCAGCAGCAGTCAGGGGGAGACCATCCGAGATCGACCCCAACTCTACTAGATCATTTCTTAACAGAAAGTTAGCAGGGACATTGTCCTGAACCAGGACAGGAAGCTTTGCTGTCTTGTCTCCAATCATGAGTGTGACTAAGGCTACAGGTGATAATTCGGGAGGCCCACCAGCTAACCTGGTGGTTCTCAGAGGAGCTCCTCCTACATAGTCCTCTGGCTTGAGCAGGGTCCTGTCCACCACTGTCATGCTTGCCCCAGTGTCTCTCAAACCAGTAGAAGGCTGGCCATTCAAGAGGACACTCCTCAAAAACCTACGGGTGTTCTGTGGGATTGTCGCCAGTACTTCTGCGTACTGGTCCCAGGCCCCAAGGGACATTAAGGAAGTCTCTACGGGAGCACCGAAGGTGATCCCAGTAGAGTAGAGGAGGGGAGGACAGTGGCCTCCACATCAGGTACGGAGTAGGGGTAGGTCAGGCTGACAGCCTGGACTCCAAGTGCCTTACCCTTACACTTGGGGTCACCCCTTTGGTGATCCAGAGCCCCACAATCCCAACAAGTGCCGGGAGTGCAGGGTACGGTACTGGAAACACTGGGACCCTGCTTCGCAGCAGGCGGACCACTACTCTTACTCCTACCCACAACAGACTTATCCCCACTAGGTTTTTGTTTGGACCTTAGGAGAGGAAGGTTTTGGTTTACCCGACTGTGATTGCTTCTGGGACTCCTCAGCTTTCTGAGAGGTCCCCTTTTCTTTGTCCTTGTCCCTCCCACTGAAGTCCTTAGGAGACACCCAGTGGGAGACCCACTTGTCAGCCAACCTAGCCAGCTTAAAGGGGTCCAAAATATTCTGGTCAGCAACATACTGACGCAGCTCTGGTGAACAGGCTTCCGAAAAATGCTCAAAAAACAAAAGGTGGGACAATTCAACAAACGTTTTCACTTTGTAACCATCAATCCACCCCATCATGTTCATGGGCACAGCACTCACCCAGTCAATCCAAGACACATTCTCTCGTTTCTTAAAATCCCTGAACCGTTTAAGGTATTGGGTCGGTGTCTTGCCAAACTTGGCAATTAAAGCAGACTTCATGCATTCATACTGACCCCTTTCTTCCACACTCAGTTTCAGAATACAGTCATATCCAGTTTGAGGCACTCTGCTTAACAAACACTTAGCCCAATCTCTCTTATCAACACCATGAATTGCACAAGCCATTTCAAATGCTTCAATCCATTGGAGGGTATCAGAACCCTCAGCATACACACCAACCAAATCTTTCATAAACTTGGTTGCTGAGGACCTGACACTATCAACTGGTTTAGCTGAAGTCTCCACTCGAGCTTTCTCTAACTGGATTCGCTGACATTCAGTGTCCTTGTCTTTGAGTTCAAGATCCCTATTTTTGAGTTCCACTTGCTGTGCCAACTCCTCTTTCTTAAGCTCAGCATCTATTTCCAACTTGCGATATTCAAAGGCCAATTTCATCCTTAATAACTCAAGCTCCAAGGAATTGCTGGGGTTCGGAACAGAGGCACCAGGAATGGTGGCATTCCCAGAATCAAATTCGGCGACAACCCTCAGGGTGGAGTCCTCATTGGTTGCATCCCCCCCTTCAAGAGTTTCAAAACCAGTCTGGTAGTCCACCAGGGCAGCTATCAGCTCAGCCCTAGACTTATCCACAAAGTCTAACTCACTGGCTTCACAGGCACTCTGGAGAGCCTCTACGCTCATCCGAGTCAATTTACCATTCGCAATAGATTCCATTGCTTGTAATGCAGTTATCTTGTACAGAACTAAAGCTTAATTTAACAAAGTGCAGATATTTTGTAAGTGACACGGTTATACACTGATACTTAAAACCATAAGCATCCCACCGCTGCCACCAGTGTAAAGACTGGAGAGGGGTGTCTGTACTTCTGCTCTCTATATGGTAGAGGAGAGGCACAGAGGACCCCAGCCAAGATTCTCTATTTGGTAGCTATGGTTGAGCAATAAAGGCCTAGCTTCTCAGGAGGTGATGCAGGCTGGTTTTTAAGTACAGTGTAGTCCCCAAGCCCCCACAAAGGAATGTCCACACACGGTATTGTTTAAAACACAGTCTTAATATAATTAATATTCAAGGTTATGCACACTATCACAATAACTCACTTTGTGCTCAGAAACTCAACAATGGTAAATATATACAGTTCTACAGTGGTACCACAAATATTATCAGAACGCATTAAAGTGCATTAACTATACTGTCAAAATGTCACACAGATCAATAAACAGGAAACCAGCAGTAGAGAGAGGAAGGAAAGCAAGATGGTTGAAACAATAGGCAGAATACTGGCCTCTACCGTTAAGCACAGTTCTGTGTGGAGATCCCCCCACCTGGGCAACCTGTAAAGCAAAGATGTATGACAAGCCCAGTCCATATATTGTTCTATGAGTCTTATTTCCCTCTATGATAGTTCTACAGCTCCAATGTACCTGGAATTGTAGCGTTCGTCGACGGGAAATTGACGGCCCTTCTTGAGTGCCCTCCCTTTAAGGCAGGAGTCACGGGTCGTCGAAAGTCCGACGGACATCAGGGTGAACTACGGCAGTGAAGCGGCAGCTTCTTTCCTAGCGGTGCTCGTTGATGACGGAGCGTTGGTGTCCTGCAAGGAGGAGGCATGCGGGGCACCTCGGTGACGATAGTTCTGGACTGCAAAGAGATGATGAAGAACTGTGGCCCAGCAAGGGCGTCGAGTCGTCGGCTTCTCTGTGGTCTTTCAGTGGCGGGAAACCCACCGGCGGATGCTCCTCAGCGCATCGACGGTCGGGCCTTCTCCAGCGGGATAAAGCGGGCGGCGATGCAGACAAGAGCGTCCTTGGATCAAATGAAGTTCTTAGGCAAACAGGAGCACGGCTGCTCCAGTCGGCGACAGCGGGCATCGACAGTGGCGGACAACAGTCCGGGCGCTTCTCTTTGGGATTCCGCAGCAGTCCCCGTCTCCGGTCGGCAGCCTGTCGTAGGTCTGTCTACCAGGGAGCTTTTTTTCAAAGATCAGCTGGTGCAGGGTAGAGGGCACCTTACCAGGTCCTCTCTGGGTCAGTCCTTGGAGACACAGGGCCTCATTACGACCCTGGCGCTAAGTGAAAAACGATGGCGGTAAATGATTACCGCCATCGTTTTCCGCTAGGTCCGATTATGACCCGTGACCGTTAACTACGATGCCGCTAATGGCATCGTAGTTAACGCTGCCGCTAACTGCTCCAAGGACGCGCGCACACGACCTCCCACACCGTAATTACCGGCATGGCGGAAAGGTACCCGAATGCCGACCCAAGCGGACATGCACCTAACGCCATCACCCAGCCCGTTAAGTACCTTACCGCCATGTTGCTAATTACGCCATCGCGAACCAACCGTAAATGGCCATGTAAAGTGAATCCAGCTGCCACAGGTGCACAGAAACAGCACAGGTGGAGGCAATACAGACTCAGGAAGTACAAAAAGAGCACACCCCACCCCTTCCCACACCCAGTCACACTCCACAATGATACCAATAGGACTAGCAATGTTGGGGCTGGAGGACTTGATAGCAATGCATTTGCTACAACAACAACAACAACAACAACAACAACAGGCAGCAAAGAGGAGACGCAGGAGGAGAAGGAGGGCAAGGCAGGGCCAGCAAGCCCCACAAGCACAGCCAGTGCCACCACGCAGGCAGCCCCCAATCCCACGCATCAGAGCAGTCCATTCAACCTCACTGCTGAGCAGATCCACACCCTGTACCGTTTGGACCGGGACACCATCACCGCCATCGTAGACATGACACACAACAACATCGTCAGCATGATAGAAACACCAACCGCCATCCCACCCCTACTGAAGGTAGTGTCTGTACTCCACTTCCTGGCCACAGTCACCTACCAGCACACAGTGGGGCACTTGCATGGCATTTCACAACCATTATTATCACGTACACTTATCCAAGTGCTCGATGCCCTCCTCAAGCACACAGACGACCACATCTCATTACCACGGACTGCCCAGGAGATTGCAAACACCAAAGTGGGTTTCCATGCACTAGCCGGCAAACCTGGTTGCATTGGTGCCATCGACTGCACCCATGTGGAATTGGTGGTTCCACATGCCATGGAGGTACCGTACCGCAACCGGAAACAATTCCACTCAATTAACGTGCAAATGGTCTGTGACTCCAACAGGATCATCACACATTGTTGTGCCCGAATCCCCGGAGCAACCCATGATTCAATGGTCCTGAGGAACTCCACAATATCACGCTACATGGAGCGACATGCAGGCCCAAGATCCTGGCTACTCGGTGAGTCCAATGTCATGACCATGGAAATGTGAAGTGGGTAGATGAACGACGTACCAATGCATACTCCACCTGGCTGAAAGGGGGGAGGGGGAATGATGCATACTCCACCTGGCTGAAAGGGGGGGGATGATGCATACTCCACCTGGCTGAAAGGGGGGGGGGGGAATGATGCATACTCCACCTGGCTGTGAGTAGCAGAGACAACGGAGCCAGATCATACCCTAAAGCAACCCAAACTTCACCCAACACCAGTAAACCCAATACATGATGTATGCAGCCCTACCATGTGAATGAGGTTGCGTCCCAACCATGACACAACCATCTGCAAGTGCATTGTACCAAATCAGACCACATTGACTACAACGAAATGCACCTACATGCACGTCACCAAACACCATCAACCGAAAGGCCTGTCCCCCATAACTGCGCACGAAGGAGGCACATGACGGACATAAACATCAACACACCATTACACAGACAGCAGGGCCCCCAAAATGTCCCTATCAACATCAGTATTGCTCACTGGGGTCATGATGAGGCCGACAGCAATGTTGCAATGATGTGAGCATTGACATCACAGGACACGTGCCAGGCCACCAAAACAAACGGCATGAATGAACACAGTGGATGGGCACTCACAAGGCACTCGACCCCTCTGCATACATTGGTTGATGGCATGCAAAACAGGCCATGAGAGCCATGAGCATATACCGGTCGCATAGTGTGAATCAATTAGTGCATGTAGAAGTGGTCCAAAGTAACTGTTGGATGCAAGCCATGGTGGCACATCATGTTCTGAATTAGACGTCATGACTGACACATACATTCTCGCCTACATACAGGTGATGCAGGCTATCCCCTGAAGAGGTGGCTCCTTACACCAGTCCGGAACCCACAGAACCAGCACGAGGAGGACTTCAACCATGCACATACACGTACCCGTGTGGTCATTGAGCAGGCATTCGGCCTCTTGAAGGCACGGTTTCGCTGCCTCAGCAGGTCTGGCGGGGCACTCCTGTACCGCCATGAGAAGGTGGCAAAGATGGTCATGGCATGTGTCATGCTACACAATATGTGCGTCAGACAAAATGTGCCCCTGCCCCCTGATGCAGAACTGCAACCACCTGACGATGAGGATGAGGAGGGTGCAGATGGGACCGCACCTCATGGAGGAGGAGATGCACAGGAGGGGTGTGAAATGCGTCATAATATCATCGACCAATGCTTCTAGCACACACGGCTGGTGTGTATCACATGGAGACGGCACTTGGGGCACTGTGTGTCTCTGGGTCATGCACACTGTGGACTGTACGCCAATAAAGCACACATACGCAATGAAAATGTCCACACATTTGATTTGGGAAAAAGGAAAATGTGTATTTCAATTGTAAATTCTTATGACACACCCCCTCCCCCCTGAACACCCCAACACACCCCCTCCCCCCTCCCCCTGAACACCCCAACACACCCCCTCCCCCCTACCCCCTCTCCTCTGAACACCCCAACACACCCCCTCCCCCCTCCCCCCTGAACAACCCAACACACACCCTGTGAGTGGCTAAAGATGCCTGTAACAGTGGGCACACGCTATTGTAAGCCCCCTCTGCCGGCCCCCGGGGCACCCCTGCCTGTGGAGCGCAGGTTCCGTCCTGATCGTAGGACGGGGCTGCTTTGGGCAGAACTGGCAGCGGAGGATGTCCCTGGCTGCTCACGTGCATACATGTCCTGAAGTGTGTGGGACAGCTCCGAGAGCACACGGCGCACGGCGGCAAGCTCCCCACAAATGTCCCTTGAGGTGGCTGCATTGCAGCCCTCAGGGTCTCCGTGCTCCGCTCAATTCCGGCCCTTAGGGTCTCCGTAGATTGTTCTATGGCTGCCCTAGCCCCCCCACATTCCGCAGCATGCTCATTGAGGAGCGTGGACAGCTGTTGCTGACGTGCAATGACATCCTCAAGGGACTGTTGCCTCTGCTGGGCCATGCCCATTCTAGGTGGTGTCACGGAGGGGCTGCTCCCCTCCTGTGGACTTTCAGCGGGGCATGGGGTGGATGCCCAGTCCTCTTCCTCTGGGTGCCCCTGTGTGGGATCCTCATGGGGGCTGGTATGGGACAAACAGGGGGAATGAGGCAGGTCAGTGGGGCGTCCAACATCGGGCTCCTCTGTATCGGAGTCAGAGCATGCTGCAATGGCAGCTGTTTCCCCTATGGTGCTGCTGCCTGCAGAAGCGGTGCCTTCGGTGGTGGACAATGTGGGGACGTGTGGTGCTGCTGCTGCTGGCCTGCTGCCTGCTGGGGTGCCTGTCGGTGGCCTGTCCTGTGTGCTGGCAGAGGATTTTGCCTGCTGCGGGGTCTGGCTCACTGCAGCTGAGGTGGAGGGTCTTTGCACGGTGGTCTTGGCCCTCTTGGCTTTTTTTGTGGCAGGGGTATCCTCATCCTCGGGGTTGGATTCTGAGCCTGTGGTGGAGCAAAGGAGGGAGAGCGTTATTGATGGGTCTGCGGACATTGGAATGATTGACATGATTTTGGTCACTAGATGAGGCACATTTGAGGCAGGGGCATGCAGGTTGTCTCCTTTTTGTGTGGAATAAGGATGGAGGTATGTGGGTGCCTGCAGTTAGGGTGTGCATGCTACATGTATACAGTGTGGAGGTCGCATGTGGCTGTGGGCAGTGTCCAGCTGATGTGTTGCATTTACACTCTAGGGCAACATTGTGCTACACATGAATGGACTTCAGTGACTATAGCATGTCTTGATTTGAGGCACCTACCTTCATCGACTGATGTCGGCGCTCCTCTTTCCATCCCTCCTACACCTTCGATGCCTTCCATGCCTATTGTGCTGGCACATATTTCCTCCCATGGTTGGAGTTTGATAGGGGAGTCAGATCCTCCCCCAGTTGCCAGGCCCAGGTTGCGATTAGCGGAGATGATGCTTCTGACGCGGAGCCTCAGGTCATCCCACCGCTTCCTGCACTGCTGTGGGTTGCGGGGTACGGTCCCCACCGCACTGACACGCTCTGCCACCAGGGACCATATGGCCTTCTTTTTGGCTATTGCTGGCCTGGTCATTTGTGTCAAAAATACTACGGCAGCATTGTCCTGAAGAGTCTCAGCGAGCATGGTCAGTTCCTCCCGTGAAAATCGGTCCTGGCGCTGCCGATCGCATGCCTTCTTCAAAACTTTGGGCATTTTTATGTAGGTAATTGGGTGGGTGATGGGTTGGGACAAGTCTCAGAGTTGGATCTGGTATGGTTGGGGAGGATGGCAATGGATTGTGTTTTTCAAGATGGCCACCGTGCTGTTTCCCGTTCCGCCGCAATGACGCTACTTCCGGTTCCGCTTATTTACGGTGGCCGCTAATTACGGTCACCGCTAACTACGGTGTCCGCTCACTACGGTCGCCGCTAAAATGGGTGGCGGTAGTGCACCTTGCGCGGCGTACGATGCCGGTAGGGGCCGTTTCCGCCATGGCGTAATGCCCGTGCGCGATGGGTCGGAATGTGACGATCTTTCCGCCATCGATCCACGGCGTAAACGTTCATTAAGCCATGGCGGTAATATCAGATACTTACCGCCTGGGTCGTAATGACCTCCACAGCAGCTTGCAGATTGATGGAGAGCAACAGCAATTCTTCTCTTCCAGCAGGGCTTCAAGGTTAAGCTTCAGTTTCACTCCAGTTACTCTTCAGCTTCTGAACACGAATTCTAGCAGTGAGAGGCCCCCAGATATACTAGTTGATCTCCCATTCATTCTGCTGGGTCACACTCAGGCAACCAATCAGTCAGAAGGGCATTCATGCAGGCAGGTAGGCATCCAATCAGGTGCATAGTGCATTCAGGCCATTCACAGACACTCACAACAAGTTATGTGTATTGGTACAAGCACCCAGCCATTCAACACTCCACACTGCATTCATACCAGTTTCGGGCAGTGCTGTCTCAGTCATTGTGTCAAACACCAGATACTATACACCCACAACACAGAATGCGTATTCGTCACACACTCCATTCACCCAGGTCCCACCCACAGTTGGCCTGGACTTCACAACAACACCATATATGGAACTTCCACCCAACCGCTGGTCAGAGACAGAGTGAGGGCTTCCCAGAACTTTGGGAAAACAAGGTAATAGGCAATAGAAAACAAGAGGCCACAGGGGCCATCTTGTTTCCTATCAGGAATCAACTGATTCCAATGGCAGGGCCTGGGTATCCCAAAATGGAGGATACTAAGGACACCTGTAAAATTCACCATGGAGCTGCCACCAGCCCATAACCTGCTCTGTGGGCCACACGCAGGTGCCCAAAAACATACACTAGGGGCACAGGGTTGTACCCCCACCCATGGGTGCCATAAGGGTATCCCATGGGTCTGTACACCAAACCAAAAGAGAGAGCTGCACCGCCAGGAGTCCCACATGAACTCCTGCACGGAAAACACTACAGAACACACGATAAAAAGCAGTAAAGGACAAGGATACGGAGGCCCTGTCCCTCCGATGCATTTCCAGCATCACAGTTACCACTCACTCAGGAGAATTAGATAAAAAACCAACAGTCCAGCAAAAAAGCTGGGGGACTCACAAAGTGGGGGGGAATTACACTCAAAAAGGTAATTCTACCAAACACCTTTTCTTATGAGCTTCACAATTACTGTGACGAGGGACAGCACTCCTGTAACACCCTTGGCTTTTCTTATGATCTTCACAATTACTGTGACGAGGAGGATCACTCCTGTAACACTCTTGGCTTTTCTTATGGTTTTCACAATTACTGTGACAAGGGAGATCACTCCTGTAACTTTCTTGGCTTTTCTTATGGTCTTCACAAATACTGTGATGAGAGAGATCACTCCGGTAACACTCTCGGTTTTTCTTATGGTTTCCACAATTACTGTGATGAGGGAGATCCCTCCTATGACACTCTTGGCTTTTCTTAAAGCTTTCACAATTCCCTGGGCCCCTACCGGGTCTCCTGCCGCTCCCGTTACATCTCACTCGGCGGGTGCGCGTCATCGGTTCTTCTGGGGAGCTGGCTCCTTTCTCATAGGCGCTTTCAACGTTTCTCTTCTGAGCTTCCTGTCTCATCTGCGGCTAAGCAGAGCCCTTGGTTTGGCGGTTCTGAGGTCATGCCACTGTCCAAATTCTTCCAAGCTTCAAGCTAGTCGACCTTTTGCTGACTCTTGGATTGCTCCTTCGTCAATTCTGCATCGTCCCTTGGACTGAGGACCAGCTTCTTACGGTGGACTTCTCTTCCCCAGGTTTGAGTTTCCTGTGCTCTGCTGGCTTGACAAACGCTTCTCACATTAGCAAGTCCTTCCTCTGTTTTCATCCTCTGTTACCGGGTCCTCCCGAGCTGAGGATCAGAGCAGAGTCCTTCCTTTGTTTCTAAGAGGTATTCTTTATGCCTCCCTGGGGCCACCTCTTCCCAGTACTGGCTATGTTCACTGAAGGAGTCGTCGTTATTGCTCCTTCACTCTTCTTCTTCTCAGTACTATTGGGTTCTAACCTATTGCCATTCTTCATGTCTATTTTACTCTTTTTCGTCTCAGTGGTTTCAGGTCTTGGTTGAGTTAAAGGAGAGATCTCAGAATAGCAAACAGTAGATTCTTCAGGTTGAACTTCTTGGGACAATGAGGATCTCAGGGTCTCATAGGAAAAAAGATTATGGAGTACCTTCACAGAATGAGAGTTCCTATCCCCATTAAGGGATTGCTCCTTGTGAGGTCCTGCTTCGAATGCGAAAATGTCACACCGCTCAAATCGAATTTAGGTGAAATTATAGATGGGGGTGGGGTTGGGGTATACAATAAAGTGGGTGGATGTGTAAGAGGCACGCGGGGGTCTCCCTCCACATTTAATTTCGCATACATTCATGTTGAGCATTGTGAAATATTTGCATTAGTAGTAATTGCAGCGCAGTAATCACATAGATCCGGAATGTTGCATAGTGAGCTCACCTCCCTAGCCTCACAGGGAAGGGCTCCCCTCTGGGGAGAAGTGACGAGATCCTGTGAATAGTCACAGCATGCCATCCTTCTGATGTTGTTCATTGAGGAAACAATTGTCTGCCCTATCTAGACATACATGTGTGCAATTACAATTGACATTCCCTGCACATATTATATTTGTTGAATCCCCTCTCAACTCAATCAGTTCAAACTCTATTCAACTCTTCTCTTAGTTGAGCCTCCCACTCGAGCCGCGGATTACAGTAGAGATTAATAAAAAAGATATCCTTGTGTCTATTCTGAATGTTAAAAGTGTTAAGGCTCTCGCAATTATTGAAGCAGCATCGCTCTTTAAAACAGTAAACAATGCCAAAAATGTACTTTTACAGCTATCAAGAGTCCTCCCGAAGCTCTACCCCCTTTTCCCTTCTTTGCCTTTTTCAAGAAAACCTGCAACCTATCGATCACTGGGGTCTCCAGCAGCCATACTTCCTGCAATAGGATAATATCATACCTCTTGAAAACATTCCCAGTGGAGTCATTCATAAAGCTATTAAACCCTCTCATGCTCCAATTTATTAGCAAGAGAGCTCTGTGATTATTCTGATGGTGTCATCACTCCTTTCCCAGCTGTGACCTCTCTCCATGTGGCCACGGGATGGCAGCCGCTACCTGATCCTGACCCTGGGGGTGGCTATATGAGGGAGGACCCATTGCGGGGAGGCAACCCTCAAGGGAGTGACACAACATCATCGGATGAGACATGGTATCCCCCATTCTCCCCATGCCTTAATGGCATATTGTCATGACTCCCTTCACCCACCCTGGGAAACTACATATAAGCCACAACGAACTGACTTCCCTTTCACTTAATGTAAATGTACTGTAACGAGAAATCTGAGTGGAGTAATGAAGATCGATAAAGGCCAGAAGCACAAGCTGAGCTTTCGTGGTTGCAAACGCATAATTGGTGCTGGGACATTTAAAACACTGAACGAGCTGACAGGAGGGAGACGCTGGCTGGGAGAATCTCATCCTCTTGGTACTGATCGAGGGACCATTGTGCTGCTGGGAATACCTTGGAGCCAACTGGCTCACTGAGGAAAACAAGAAAAGAAGACTGCAGGTGCTGGTCCACCATGAGGATGCCACGAGAGGAAGAGAAGGGAAGGCTTCCTGGCATACACGGGTACCGGAGAGCAGCATCCACGCCGCTTAAACACAGAGAAGCACATAGCAGGCAAACGGGAGCCATGAGGGACGCAGAAGCCACAACCCAAGTTCAGTTAACCCCGGGAGAAGGTACAGGACTTCAAAGAGCAGCTGAATGCTGTGAGGAGCCAGGAATAAGGTTCGGACACAAGGGGTTCATGTTTTCTGTAAAAGACGTTTATTAAAATAAAACGGGGTGGGGTATTGCCTCTCGGTCCCTGCACTAGAGGTGTTTCCCTACCTAAAACCAAAGCTAAGGATCTGTCGATGTCAGAATGTCCAAAACAAAACCATCCCGTGTCCAAAGTACTATTCTGGCCCTCACACTCTAATAAAATAAACTCTAAGTCGAAAAAGGTAACGTCTTTGGCTTTGAGTGATTGATAAATATTCAAAAGGAAAAATGCACAACTCGAACGCAAAGGGTCCAGAAGGATAGAGTTCCTTGTTCCAGATGGTGATTCCCTTCCCCTGGATTTGTCTTCCCTCTGTGTTATATTCAAAAGATATCAGTTCCTTGAATTTCTCTTCTTTTACAATACAACTGATGTACATAACAACTTGGTTCTTTGTCTTTATCTTGTTGGGTTACCTTGTGTACTCCCCTGCTTGGTTTGCATTCCTCTTTTCTCTGGTTTTACACAGCCTTTGGCTCGGTCTGATATATCCTCCTCAGCACCCCTTTTTGTGGTGATGTATTTCATATGCACTGTTCAATTTGTCCTTGCCTGGTGTGTTTCTCTACCAGGGCTTTCTTATACACATTTGTAACTGCCTGGTATACTCTCCTGGCAGAGCTTTCTTGAACACACGTGCAATTGCCTTGTATACTCTCGTGCCAGTACCTCACATAAACACACTTGCAGCTTTACCTTGTCTGATTTACCCTCCCGTAAGGGATTTTCTCGTATGGGCCTTGCACACACTTCCAACCGTGATGTGTTTATGTCTTTGCTTTTTCTTATACTGAATCTTCCTGGTATACTATCCTGCCAGGACTTTTTGGTACGTGGGCTCTGCAGCCACTTTTCAATGTAATATCTTCTTGGGTCTGCTTTACCTAAATCAGTATCTGCCTGGTACACTATTCTGCCAGAGCTTTTCTTATGTGTCTATTGCATACACTTACAGACTGGTAAGTCTTTTACTTCTCTTTGGTTTTCCCATTCAACAAAATGTGGTTCCATGTGTTAATATCCCCACAAAAAATATTACGATACAAAAATATCGCCATATTATTGCGGTGGTATTGAGCCATGGACCCTGCACTATTCTTAAATGTGCGGTGGACACCCCCGCAAACCCCGCTCCCACAAATTATCCCCCCCAAAAATATCGCCTATGGCGAGACAAACGACCATATGTGCGGTGATATTTTTGTTGGGGATAATATGTAGGGATACCCAAAATGCCCACTGGTTTCACCTCTTTTCAATACATTATTTGCTTTTCTAATGTTTATTTGCATGCGTCATGGCTGCGCATATGCTCTGGTGTCCCTGTTTCCCTTTCTAGGATGCACTTGCTCTTGCTTGTATATTTTCTTCTTTCCGATGCAAACCGGTGATGGGTGATTGGCATCACTTCTTGTCTCGCCAATTTCGCTCTTCGGTTTCTCTGCCTGCTGCGGTCCGTGCCAGGCTTTTCTGCGCCGTGTCAGGCTTCAATCAGGTAAGCGTTATCGCTCAACAGCTGTGAATGCCCAGGAGCCCTGGGTTGACTTCTGGCGTTCCTGCAGCATTACTTCTTTTGCCGACAACCTTTATTTTCTACCTATTAGAGCTGGAAGGCTCCACTGCAGCTCCTGCAGCCCCACGGTCTCCCGGTCCCAACCCAGACTGTATGCCTTCTCCTTCCAGAAGCATGCCACAGTCAGCTGTGGCCGCTGTTAAAATTTCCCGGCAACAGGTTTGTGCACTGAACAACTAGAGCACAGCTTATACTCTTGGCCTTTTCTACTCTGCATTACTCAGCTCCAAGCTTCATCCTCCCAGTGTCCTTGTAGTTATGGGAATGGGAGTCCACTCCTGATGCTTTACATACGAGGTCTGGGTAAGTGTTCTTTAAGGGCAAGTCAGCCCTGAGTGACTTGCAGGTAGAGTTTGGGAAAGTATTTAAATGAGATTTCTATGCAGATTTTGAGGAAAGATCTTCCATGTTCTTCCTAAATGGATGAAGGGAGATGTAACAATATGCCATTAAGGCATTGGGTATGGATGGGTTATCCTCAAGACAGGAAGGGGAACACCGTGTCCGATGGTGCCCTGCTAGTCTCCCAGAGGTTGTCTCCCACTATGTGATCCTCCCTCGTATTGCCACCGCGAGAGCCAGGATCAGGTAGCGGCTGCCGTCCCCTGGCCACATGGAGAGAGCCGCTGAGAAAGGAGTGATGACTCCATCGGATTCATCTCAATGCATACAGCGGTAGAACTGAAGCACGCAGCAGTGAGTCCACAAGAGGGATGCTGTGACACCGGGGCACTTCGGAAAACCTTCCGAAGGCAAATAAGAATAAATGAAGCATATGAAACAGAATGTAAGACTCAATATTTCCAAAAGAGAAATAACTGAATGAATACAAGCTATTGTCAAGATATTGTCAAGTTTGCAGGTGTGTCAAGTGAAGCACATGGGAAAGTCCTAGCAGAAGAGTATACCAGACAGATTCAAGTTTGCAAGTGTGTCAAGTGAAGCACATGAGAACGCCCTGGCACAAGACTATACCAGGTAAAGTGAAATTGGCAAGTGTCTAAAGTAGATCACATGAGGAAGTCCTGATATGAAGATACATCAGGTATAGCCAAAGACTGTGTTGAAATTACATTAAAGAGGAGAAGAAACTTGAAAAGGCAATAAACCAGGGATCCTACGAAAATAAGACTAACAGCCAAGTTGTTTAACATACAAATCATTTTTGCTGAACAGAAATGTCTAAGGAAGGCTCCTACTAGGAGGTTGGACATCGATAAGAGCAAAACCTGGGGCAGGGAACAATCCCCTGGAACTGTGAAAGTCATCCAATTGGGAACTTTTTGTGGTAGAATTACCTCTTTCCTTTTGAACTCAAACATTTTTTGTAAACCTTTGAAGGCCAAGATATGACCCTTTTCAACTTAGAAATTATTTTTAGAATGTGAGGGCCAGAATAGAACTTTGGACACAGGACATCTTGCTTTGGACATCTTGACATCGGACAAACCCTTAGTTTGGGTTTAGCTAGGGAAAAACATCTTACAAAATGGTCAGTGAGGCATTTTCCAGCCCCTTTTTGTTTGAAATAAAAATCTATAGCCAAACATATGACCTCTCTGTGTACGCGTCTCATTCATGGCTCCTCGCAGCTCCCTGATAAGAAAAATGGACAGGACCTGGCTGTTGGGTGTCGAGCCAAAGGGAGCCACGACCAGTCTTCATGAGAACACTGTCTTGATTCTTGACGAAAAACGTGGCTTAGGCCTGAGCCCTAGGTAAGACAATTTATCTGAAAGTCTGATGAAAATGTTAAGTTGTTGTTTCCCTTAGCTACAGCAGCACTAAGATTCAGTGGGACACATTGGGTCTCATGAAAGGTTTGCCAGTCTGGAAACGAGGGTGCCGGTAAGTGCACTGGCACCATTGTTTCCAGACCGGCAAACTATGTGTTTGCCTCCCGGAGCCGCTGTGCCCACAGGTCTGACCCTGCCAGGCATAGCTGTCACCCATCACAGAAGCACCAGCACCATTAGCAACGGTGCCAGCGCTTCCGTGTCGCAACTCCTTCCGTGTCACATGGGGATTAACAAATTTACCGGGTACATTTTTACGGGTCCGGCGGCACCCCACCGGTACCACCGGCAGGGTTACCGCCGAACCCGTAATGAGGTCCATTGTTTTAGCAATTTCTATACCCATAGAATCGGATGGAATGCATCGTAGCCTCTTTGTAAACTAGCATCACAGGTATTTCTTAACATTAAATATTGCCATAGAATTGTCATAAAACTGAAGTTGTTGGATGTCTGCTGTTATTACATTAGCCAGAGGTTAATTCAGTGGCATATCAACCTCTCCTTTAGAAATAGCAGTCATATTTATGGACAGATCACTAGATTCGCTCAGTTTCTGGAATCTACCTCTAAGAAAATCTACACAAACAGAGTTATCCACAGACAAATCCCCTAATTGTTGCATTTGGCAAGATGCACTTAAAGAACCGTTTTTTGGCAGAATAACCAATCTCTCCTACAGGAAAAATGTGGTCTTCAGATGTTAATAGCTTTTCAGTTTCTGTCTTTTCATGCTCGCTTTTGAATGCTGAACCCTCATGGCTATCAGCCCTTGTGTTGAGTAAAAAGTTACGTCATTGCTGGAACATACTTTTGTCTTTTTCTTAGGCATTGCTTTAACTTGAAGATCTTCTGGCTGATCCTCAGCATACAGCTCCGATTGAGAAAAACAAATAATTTTCCATTAGAAGTTTTTTCGAACCCCTCTGCTTGGATTTAGAAGTGTTTTTCATGTTTTTGGGCCTTCCTCGACTGTGGATGTGCCACCTCCAGGTCTGCAGTTTTTGTCTTTTAAAGAGCTCCATCAGACTTACACGGAGATCCTGGATCACCCTTAATAACTGCCAATGGGTCAGAAGTGACATTGACACCCTCTAGTAGAATAAAACCATACAATCTAGGCAGCTTAGTACGCATATGTTGTTTAGTAGCACGTAAGGTAGTTTCTGGTAAAGCCTGAGTAATCTTCTTTGAGATAACCAGGATTTCAGCTAATTGGGTAGAATGAAGATTTACTTCTGTTCTTATGTTGTCATATAGTCACACTATTTATTGTATTACTAGGTTTAAAGCTGAAATAGCACTTTGCCCTAAAGAGGAACCATCTGATAACTCTGGAAACCCAATTGTATCCATTTGGTGTACGGATACCCGTACCTTTCTCTGATTGTTCTCCAAATCACTCATACTATTAAAGGAGCAATTACTAATGTTTGATGGTGAAGGGAAAAGACACAGAGAAGTGCTCTGCTTGGACAGTCGACCTCTTATTGCTGCAAGTCTCAATTTACGGACTCAGGCACGTCTCTAGGAGAGAAATGTTATGAATAGATGTAACGCTCACCTGATTCCCGTAGAGGCGCCGGTCTTGACTGGGCGTATACCGTATCTTCAAAGGTGATGTGTAACACACGGCTGGCTCTTTGGGCTGGACCTCTGTGCACTGTATGTCTGACTCGAAGGGTAAGATGTCTGCAGATAGAAAATATGGGATTAATGAACTGGGTTATTGAATGTCTCTCTCTTCTTCCCTTTCTCTTCTCCTTTAGAACCCCAAAGGTTAACGCTCTCACCTTAGGTAAGTGAACGCCGTGCTCTCCATCTGCCTCGGGGCAGGGTGCTGTAACTAGTTTCTTCACTGGATAAGGGGAGCAGGCCTCTTGACTTCAGAGGACTGCTGTCCGTCGTTTACTGCACGAACGGTAAGTTTCGAGTAATTCTAATGTCTTTAAAAGTCTTTAGTAATGATGTCTCTTGTTTTGCAGGGTTCCGGCGATGGCGGATGACGGGCTGAAGTGAGTTGAAGATGGAGCCCGTGTGATGAATAGAAGCGCCTGGAAGCACGTAAGTAAGCGCTTGTTGCCTGCTTCACGATGCGCTCTAACTGTCTTTTTATTTTGCAGGTACAAGTTCGGAGCGGCTGCAGGGTGCCGGAATACCCACTGGGTTAGATGTGGAAAGGAGTAATGGCACGTGAGTATTAAAGTTCCCCAATGTCTTTAAACGCACCTTGTTTTGTCTTTCAGATGCCGGAATGCAGTGCGAAGACCTCCGGAGCGCACGAAGAGTAGGTAAGCCTTTGTCTTTCAGATGCCGGAATGCAGTGCGAAGACCTCCGGAGCGCACGAAGAGTAGGTAAGCCTTTGTCTTTCAGATGCCGGAATGCAGCGCGAGGCGTTGGTGACAGCCGATGGACCAGGTAAGTGAAGCGCTGTCACTGAAGACCGTAATGCTAACCTGTTCTTTCTTGTCTTTATAGGTGTTGCTGAAGACTGGATTCAGGATGGTAAGCCTTTTTCCTTAGGCCCAGGATCAGATGCAGAAGACACGATGAGCGTTCTGCTGCAGAGGATGCAGAATAACGCAAAGCAAGATTCATCCATCGGGTGTGGTTTAAATAGCCTCCTGTAGTGCTTAGGTGTCTCCTTCCACAGCCACGCCTAGGTAAGAAAAGAGTTCCTGCTTTCCAGAAGAGTTCCAGTGTTCTGAACCTAGGGAGTGGCTCCTGCCCCACCCAACAGGAAAAGTAGTTCCAAACAGAAGAGGATCAGAGGCTCAACTGGCAGGCAAGTAAGCAGCATGGTCTGCTGCAGGTAAGTCCACCCAAGCATTATGAGCCCGGCGCTTCCAGCGCTGGGACTGGGCATATTTATGAGCCTGGTGCCACTGGCGCCAGGACTGGGTCCAAAAGGTCCCAATTGGGACTGGTTGGCACTCGGAACCTGGGTTATGGATGTGCTTCCACGGGAGTTGGGAAAACCCTGACCTTTTGGAAGCAGAGATCATGACAATAGAAGACTGGTGGGTATTATTTGCAGCAATACTCACATGGGCGCTGCGTTGTGCCTGGTCAGAATTTGATTGAGCACCCACCACAACCACACTAAACAGCATTATGTCAGGTTCTTTGTCTGTCTATGTGACTGAAAATAAGAAATTATCTTTGCTTGGGGCTTAGTTATTACCAATTGGTTTGATTCCTGGGTTGTCATGGTAGAGAGCGGAGGTGAGGTTTCCTGTTTAGGGTATAGAGTGAAAACTGGGTTCTAGGTGATGAACACTCCTGTGCTACGCTCTGTGTATAGTTCTCTAGGGGGTTGGTCTGTTGTTGCAAGGTCACAGGTTGGAAGAGGCAAACCCAATACCTCTTAATGGGGAAATTTGAAAGAAAAAGTCCTGGTTACCTTGCAGGATGAGTAATCGGATTCTTATTTATGGAAGGATCCGCAGCACATGGAGCGGATTGAATGCGAACATCAGCCCATATTATCTTAATATTTGGACGGATTTTAGCCAACGGCTCCACGGACTGTCAGGATTTTCCATATGAACCTTACCATTTGCCTTGATAAAGACCCTCAGGGGTAGAAACATGTGTCGGCTGACCTTCACCCACTAGACAATGGGGGTCATTATGAGTTAGGCGGTAAGGGGTTAACGACACCGGTAAAGGTGCCTGAGCCGTCAACCCCTTACCGCCCCATTACGAGACTGCTCGCGGGAACCCGCTAAGGACGCCTGGTTTTACCAGGTGCCCTTAGCGGGTCCCGCAAGCAGACCAGGGTGCTAATCACGGGCCCATTATTAACGGGCCCGTGGTTAGCACCCTCCCCATTCCCATTGAGCCCTATGGGGGCTCGAATGGGGATGGGGATGGGTTCCTTGAATAAGGAATTACCGGGCCCTCCAAGGTCGGAATGGCCCGGTAATTCCTCATTCGAGGAACCCGGACCTGGGACTCAGTAAGGGGGTAGCCATGCCACTAATAGCGGCATGGTTACCTCCTACCTCGTAATGACCCCCAATGTGTCTAAACCTTGTGACAATGCAAATAAAAACATTCATGTAACAACCACAGCAGAAATGCTTGAGATTCTTCCATACATAAGAGTCTGATTAATTACTTATCCTGCAAGGTTACCAGGACTTTTTCTCTCAGGTTTCCTGTTTACTCCTCAGGTTATACCCCTCATTGCCCCCATGTCAGGGCCGGCCGACCCAGGAAATCTAATAATCCTTTGGCAAATTGTTGTTACTTGTCACCCCAACACCAGGAGACCCTTGGTCCACCAGGTGTCCAACACTGTATCTAGGATAGATTTACCCATGTCCTCTGAAGCAGCCTAATAAACTACTCCCCAATACTTACTATGAGCTGCAGGCAGCAGACTTCTCACTGTGAGGGGTCAGAAATGAGAGGCAGACACAAAGTGGCAGTGTTTTCAGCATGATACAGCTTTATTAAAATAAAAGGGTTGGTTAACGGCCTATCTGTCCCTATCCTAAAGAGAGTTTCCCTAACCTAGGAAACTAAAACTAAAGATCAGTCTGTGTCTCATCATCAAAATCATATACACTGTCCTTGTGTCCAAAACATTAACCTGACCCTCACACGAAAGATACACAACTACGAGTGTAAGTAAAATGTCTCTGATTCAGGCTTGGCAAAAAAAGTGTTTAAAAGCTAGTAAATGAATCCAACACAATAATGTCTGGATACAGGGGGTGGTTCCCTTCCCCTGGATGTCTCAGGTAGGATGACAAGAGTGTCTCTTTCAAATAAGGACTCCTTAAAGATGGCAAAAGTGTCTTTTTCAAGAAGTCACTTCCATAGGATAGCAAATTTGTCTCTTTCAAACAACCACTTTCAAGGATGGTAAAAGTGTCTCTTTAAAGCAACCACTTCCTAAGGATAGCAAAATTGTCACTTTCAAGCAACCACTTCCTAAGGATGGCAAAAATGTCTCTTTCAAGCAACCACTTCCTAAGGATAACAAAAGTGACTTTTTCAAACAATAGTTCCTTATGGATGGTGAAAGTGTCTTTTTGAAAACAGTAACTTCTTACGGAGAACCTCCTGATATACACTCCTGCTAGGAAGCCTTTAGTAAGTCTATGATATCATAAGTCATTTATAACGCGCCTGTATAAAAGTGTTTATAGGCCCAACAAGACAAAGTAGGGAGGACAGAGGGAGGACAAGACAAACTATCTTACTAGGCCTTGCGTCATTCAGATTATGCAAGTGCGACAACGCCAAGAGCAGGGGGATTCGAAGGGGGAAGTGTCTGTGAGAGGTAAGGGGAAGTACAATCAGGGCAGGATTGCTCTCAGTAAGTGCAGCCAGCGCAGTGCGACTCTGGTTAAGTGCAAGGAGGCAGAGGACTTAAGGGTTTCAGTTGTAGCCCCTAAGTGCGCGGTGGGCCCGGAGGCAGTGCAGGGGAGACTGGTCATTAGAGAAGCCTGGTACCCAGTGACAATCTAAGGGTAGCCAATCAACCAGTCAGTGCAGCAGACAGGTAGGCCAGCAGGGGGAGAGAGAGAGAGAGAGAAAGCAGAGGAGAAAAGGAAAGTCTTGAGCTGCTTCCAGAACTTCAGGTGGTCTGGCTCAAGTTTGAGAGGGGCTGGGAGGCCATCCCAGAGCCAGAGGGAGGCACCTGCAGCAGAGAGAGATATACCCTCCACACTCTGCCTGGAGACGCGCCTGACACTCAGAGAGTTAGAGGTAGATGAGTGAAGGGCTCGAGACGGCAGGGGTTTTAAAAGAGTGAGTTGGATTATGTGCGGGGTCTGGCCCCAGAAAGCCTTGTGGACGATGCAGAGGGTCTTGAACTTGATTCTTGCAGCCACCGGGAGCAGGTGGAGAGATTTCAAGTCTGGAGAGATACCGTCCCTGGGCTTGATTGAGGCCAAGGACAAGTGTCATAGTCCTGTTCTGGATTAGTTGCAGAGGGCGGAGAGTAGAGGAAGGTAGATTGAGCAAGAGGCTGGTGCAGTAGTCCAGTCTATATAGAACCGAGGCTCTGGAGACGCTCTGGAGACAGTGTGCTTCTGGGGGAATATGAGAAAAGAAAGAATACCTCTGAGGAGGTGCAGCTGGTAGTGGGTCTTCTTGGCAAGATCCGTGATGGGAGGAGGGAAGGAGAGAGTGGAGTGGAAGATGACACCAAGGTTTTTTGCCTCGAAGGAGGGCGGCCAGAGTGAGAGAGAGAAAGCAGGAGCAGGGGTCCCCATGAGAAGGATCTCAGTCTTACTGACATTAAGGCAGAGATCATTGGAGGCGCAACAATCCTGAATCGCGGCTAGATAGTCAGGAATGAGCAAGAGAGAACAGGAGGCTGATGGGTGCCTGAAGAAGAGTTGAGTGTCATCCGCATAACATTGAAAGTTAGCCGAGAAGGTAGAGATCAAGTGAGCCAAAGAGGCCAAGTAGACATTGAAGAGCCAGGGTGAGAGGTTAGAGTCCTGGAGAACACCACATGTGGAGAGAGAGGTGGTGGAGAGAAAGGACCCATGTTCGACCTGGGAGGGTCAGTCCAAGAGGAAGGAGGTTAACCAATCCAGGGCCTGATCCGTGATGCCCAGGCTCTCATGAAGTTGATTGATCAGGATGGTGTGATTGACCTTGTCAAAGGCAGAGGAAAGGTCAAGGAGGATTAGGACAGAAGGGAAAGGCTGAAGTCAAGATTAGTGAGCAGATCTTCACATGTGTTCAGTAGAGTAATTACCATGCCTCTGGCTGCTCTGAAGCCAGACTGATGGTCATGGAGACAACCAACAGATTCACTGTAGGGAGTAAGCAGGGAGATGGCCAGCTTTTCCAGGAGTTTGGCCAGGAAAGGAGTGATAGAGATCGGGTGATAGTTTGCCAGAAATGTAGGATAGGCAGTTGGCTTTTGAAGGGGCAGATGCACAAGGGAGTGCTTGAGGAGAGAGGGGAAAGATCCAGGGATGAAAGACGGATTGCAGAAATCGACCAATGCTGGAGCAAGGGTGTCAATGTGGTCCTTGATGGTTCTGTAGGAGCAGGGGAGCACCTGTTTGGATGACACTTTCATAGATCGGACTTGTCTAGAAACATCATCAGGTGTTGTCAGAGAGAAAGAGGAGAAAGGAGGAGGAGAGGGAGAGGCAGTCAGAGGGGGGCTGAGAGAGTTAGAGGGAGAGAAAGAGGAGAGGGGACAGGATGTCCTAAGGTTTAGTGGTGAAGTTAGAAGCCAGAGCCGTTCAGAGGACCTGGGATGGAACAGGAGTGGTGGAGACTGCAGAAGGATTGGCCCGCTCCTTGCAGATTTTAAAGAGTTTGGCCATGTTGTTAGAGGCAGCAGAGATGCAGGCTGTTGTGGGGCAATCTCTAGGCCCTGTGATCCTCCGTGAGACCCCTCCCGCTAAAGATGCTCACACGGACATGTCTATCCAGTGAGGGCTCCCCGGTCGCTCTAACACGGCCGGGAATGCCCCATTTATTTATACGCACGTGGCGAGTGCTACGTCACTCCGCCGCTTGCTAAACCATTAAAAGGCCAGCACCACATACCTCCTTTTTCATGAGGACAACAACAAAACAACTTGACAACATTGTTACTAAACCACAATATTCACAGCACCCAAAACCCCACACTAGACCCCTTTAATCACAGCCACCCAGATCCCTGTTACACTTCCTCCTCCCAGCCGGTTCATCCAGACTCAAGACTCCAGCACATAGTCACTGGGACAGACAGGTTTCCCTCGCCCTGTCCTCAGGGGGTACCTACTGCCCGCCTCCCGGATAGGGGACCCATTGTCGACCATCTCTCTTGCTGGAGAGCAGGGAGAAGGGGCCACACCCCCGCCCTCATCTGGTACCTCCATTATGTCCCTGTCCGGGTATACCTCCACCCGAGGTTCTCCCAGTCTTTTAAAGAAACTCACATTCCGGGTTATAGACGCCTTGCCGTCCAAGGCCGTCACCATGGACCCCTTGACAGCCACCACATCCATTGGCTCTGGCTCGTAAGTCAATGCCATTTTCCTGTGGGGATGCCTGTTCTTGATGAGCACCTCGTCCCCGGGAATCAGCTGCTGAGACCTGAGGCCTCTCGTCTGGTTCTCCTGTTCAGTCCTTAGCCTCCGGTCACGTTCCACTTGTTGATCATCAATGAGCACCGGCTCTTTCTCCCCGACCTCAGGTATCAGCCCTCTCGGGCACTGTCTGAAAAGAGCTTCCGCAGGCGCCACCCCCATCGATGTATGCAGGGTGGTCCGGTTTACATGCAGGAACTGGTATTGCGCCCTCTGTAGGCACTGGCTTTGCCCCTGGGTGATGCGGAACACCTTGTTGAGAGTCCTCATCATTCTCTCCGCCTCCCCATTTGCCCTAGGCTACAGAGGGGTAACCTTCCTGTGATGGATCCCATAGCTCTCCATCAGCGCGGCAAAACTCTAACCCTGAAAAAGCACACCATTGTCTGAACACAGCACTTTGGGGTGTCCATGAGCTGCAAATATTTTCTCCATCGCCACCACCACCTTCTCAGAGGCGACAGACTCCACGAACTCAACTTCAGTGTACCTGGACCACTCGTCCACCACCACCAGGAAGTGTGTCCCCCGGGTCGTGGACCCAAAGTCCGCATTCACCACTTCCCACGGCTCGGTACGCGGTGGCATGGTCTCAATGGTAGGCTTCCTCTGGGCTCGAGACGCTACCTGACACCATATGCAGGACGCAACAAACTGTTCCACCCGTTTCTCTAGTTCTGGAAACCAACCTTTCAGAAGCAGCCATGCTTTTGTTTTGTATAGGTAACTGGAGGGTCAGCTCATGGAAAAGTGGGAGGACTTAAGAGCTAATAATACTTGAAATGAAAGAGATGGAGTCCTACCACTTACTTTTGGTCACTTTACATATACATTTTTGTAAATGCTGGATTATTCAGCATGCTTGGTATGACAGAAGCCATTTCATTAAACTACCTATCATACGTAATCAAGAAGACGAGCAGTTCAGCCCTTAAATGTTACACTGTAGCTTTTTATTTAGCCAGTGTTAGTAAGTGCAGAGAAAGTTTTTTCTACATTCAGTTTAGCATGATACTTTATAGTTTTTTTTGTGTACATATAAATCAAAACACATTCATCTTGTTTAACAAATGCATCAAGGAAAGGTAGCAAAATGCTTAAAGAAAATTAACAAACAAAACATACAAGTACATAATCATTAGTGGTTTGCCTAAATGTGCAATGTATGCAAAAAACATAGTGTAGTGTTTTAACACAAGGCAACCAACTGTATAAAGTGCATAGAGTCCAAATCATGAATCAAAGAAAGGACATTTGACTCCTAGGAAAGAAGGGGACCTAGTCGTTGGTCACCGTCTGGAAACAAATCGAATTATGAGACGGGATTGTGGGAATTGTGCCCTCAAAATGATGTGGTCCTGTGACGTTTCGGTGGGAAGCCTTCTTCATGGGCCTCGACTTGGTCTCCCCTATGTGAGAAACAAGAAAATATAATTAAAGAGGGGCTCAAATAGTTATGGAGCTCGTCTAAAAAGAATAGATCTGATGATACTTATACCAGCATGCAATAAAATCTAATTAGGACTGTTTAGGTGGGCAATGTTGACATTGTCCAGTGGCTTGCTGGCACTGCTTACTGACCTGGACGGAAGTCAGAGATTAGTTTTTCTTCCAGTCGGGGTAAACAGGGAGCTGAGAGAAGTATGCAGCATACCCTTTCAAACTGTTGGAGGAGGTTCCTACAGGTGAGTAGCTGGTGTACTGGATGCACTAAGGTGAAAGAGGAAATATAAGAAATGTATAAAAACAGGTGAGTGTTACCAATGATGTTGGTTCCCTCTAGTTACGATATGTAGTAAGGGACCTGACTTAGTACAAAAAATGGCGTCAGAATACCTGTAGACGCAAACCTGGAGACGTCGGAGGAGCTTGACTGTGCAGGAATTAAGATGCCCCTTCAGCGGATGCCTGCGAGTGGAGGTCAGTAGTTGGCCCTCATGTGTATGGGGCACTCAGGCTTGTAGGGTCTGAATATGCCGTAGCTTGGTGTGGCTGCGGGACCCTGAAACAGAAGCAGGGCAAAGTGTGAAAACAATGCTGAAGCTATGAAAAAAGGGGAAAAGGGGGACCGTGCTAAATAATTCGGTCCTCGGTGGAAGGGGGAAGGGGAGGAGGGGTGGAACTGAGGACACGGACAGCTTGCGTGGCGGGGGCGGTCTGCCCCAGGTCACACGTAATAATCCAGGCAGGGAGCTCGTACCTTTGCGTCCACAAACGAGTGATTAGTTTGCCAAGGATGCGGGAGCCGACTGCAGGAGCCGGCGTACATACAGCGAAGAACAGAGGTGTGTCTAGAGCGCATAGAGCGCATGCGTGAGTATGTAGTAGTTTGGTTTATTGCGCATGCGTATGTATCGCAGGCCCGGGGGTTGGGATGGCAACCGCTTAGTTTGTTAGAGTCGCGGTAATGGGCTTAAAGGTTAAAACACTACACTATGTTTTTTTTCCATACATTGCATTTTGCTACCTTTCCTTGATGCATTTGTTAAACAAGATGAATGTGTTTTGATTTATATGTACACAAAAAAACTAAAAAGTATCATGCTAAACTGAATGTAGAAAAAACTTTCTCTGCACTTACTAATACTGGCTAAATAAAAAGCTACAGTGTAACCTTCAAGGGCTTAACTGCTCGTCTTCTTGATTACGTATGATAGGTAGTTTAATTAAATGGCTTCTGTCATGCCAAGCATGCTGAATAATCCAGCCTTTACAAAAATGTATATGTAAAGTGACCAAAAGTAAGTGGTAGGACTCCATCTCTTTTGTTTCATGCTTTTGTTTTGGCCGCTCCTTGGTGCCCCTGGTGAGCCAGACCGATGACCTCCTGAATCTTTGCCTGCAGGACTACGATTCGATCTCCTCTGAGCAGGAGGCCAGATCCAGAAAACGAGAGTTCATCCCTTACTTTCCATAGCTGTTCAAGAGTGACTTTCGCCTCCTGCGTCCTCTGCACCAGATTGTCCAGCACCGCCTTCCAGGATCCTTGCTGCATCGCTGATCTCAGGATGAGGAAACACTCATACTGGGCTGTCGCCTTATCCAGATCTCCCAGCAGCACAGAGTTGGGAGTCCCTGCCTCCACCACCAAGCGAACGTGCACATCTGCCTCTTCTGCACAGTCATCTGCCCAGCCTTCCGGGCTACCTCTGCGGTGGCGAGATAAATAGTCAGCCGCGTTGTTACTCCCAGGCCAATAAACTAGCGAAACCCCATATTTGAGCAGTGCCAGCATCCACCGCTCAGTCCTCGCAGGTGGTTTGGGGGATGAACCTGCTAGGATGGGCAGCAGGGGTTTGTGGTCCATCACCACCGTCACCGGCCAGCCCAGGACACAGAGTCTGAGTGCCTGCATCCCGATAGGACAGCCAGGGCCTCCCAGCTCGATCTGGGAGTACTGTTGTTCCATCTCGGTGAGAGCCTTGTTGGCGTATGCCACTGGCCGAACGCACAAGTTGGCGTCAACCTGTATCAGAACCGCCCCCAGGCCAAACGGACTGGCATCTACCACAATCTCTGACTGCAGGGCCGGGTCGAAGAACGCCATGGTTTCTTCAGCTGTGAGGGCTCCCTTGATATCGTTGAACGCTGCCTGTTCCAGCAGCCCCCACTGCCACGTGACCCCATTCTTAGTTAGGGCTCGCAGCGGCTCAGATCGAGAGACCAAGTTCTTGATGAAGCGACCAGAGTACGTCACCATGCCCAAAAAGCTCCGTAACTCTGACACTTTCTCCGGTGGTCGTGCTTCCATAATGTCTTTGACCTTGTGGGGGTCAGGTGACACTCCCCCCTCTTTGAACACAAATCCAAAGAATTCAATTGTTGACTTGAGAAACCCACACTTGTCATGGTGCAGCGTTAGGCCCAGGGAGTGGAGCCGTTCAAACGTCTTTGCCAGTCTATTTAAGTGTTCCGTTTCTGACTTGACAAAAGCCAGGATATCATCACTGATGTTGAGGACTCCATCCAGGTCCGCCAGAGCCCCTTGTATGATGTTTTGAAAGACCTCTGCTGCAGAGGACAATCCAAAGCTTAGTCTTTTGTAATGGTATAATCTCCTATGGGTAGTGAATGTCGTAATATACCGTGACTCAGGGTGCAGCACTACCTGGTGGTATCCTGCTCTCAGGTCTAATTTGGAAAAGAACCTGGCTCCCTGTAGCTTGGTGATGATGTCATCAATGGTCGGTGTTAAATGCCTCTCTCGCTTGATGGCCTTGTTGGGGAGGCGCATGTTGACACACATCCTCACTGAGTCTGGCTGCTTTGGCTTTCTTGCCACTACGATGGGGGACACCCAGGGGGTTTGGGCCTTCAACCTTTTCAATGATGTCAAGGGAGACCAGATTGTCCAGTTCTCGATCCACTAGCTCCCGCAAATGGAAAGGCACCTGTCGATGTTTGAGAGCGATGGGCTGCACCGAATCGTCAATGTGCAGCCTAACCGGGTCACCTGCCATTCGCCCAATGCCTTCAAACAGTCTGGAGTACTTGTCGAGTAGCATTTGAATGTCCTCAACATACACAGAGTACGCGAACTTCACAAGTCCTAGGGCTTCAGCCGCTGCGCAGCTTAGCAGAGTGTTGCTGCTGTTAGGCAGAATCCAGGGCAGTTCCCTTAGGGAGCACTACCCCAGATTAGGACTACAGGTGAGAGCAATAAATCCCCTTTGGTATCAGTCTGTACCACAAAGATTTAGTTGGTAGTTGTGGCTGAGCAGTCAGACTTATCTCAAGAGGGAGATGAGCAGTATTCAGGGTTGACACAATAGGTAGTACGGTACTATGGAGCAAGGAAACACTGACCAAAGCTTTGTATTAAAAAGAGAATATATATTTATTTTATACACTTCTAAGTCAACACATAGATCACAGTTAATAAAGTAAGTTAAGTTTAGTCAAAAAGAAAAGCATATACAACACCCTATTCAATTGTAGACACGTTTGCGGTAGAGTGAAAACTGAGCAAAACAGCACAGTGAAAACCAACTACAAATGGCACTCCAACAATTCAACGAAAGGGAGGGAAAGTACAAGTTAAACCAAAATATCTTCAGACACCCCCTAGCAACACTTCCCTGAGGTTTTGTGAACAAGTAATGCACAGTAACACTTTAGCAGAAAGATAAGTGAATGAAAACTGAGCAAAATGGCACTCCACAAATTAAAACAATAGGAAGGAAGAGGGGTTTAGAAGATTTAGGTGCATTAACACATTTCTCATTGAAAACTAATCTAGTGAGAGCAGATCTAACAAATCAGCCAGAGTCAATAGGCCTGAGCCAGAGTCAGTGGTACAGGAGCAAGAGTTTAGGTGCGAAAATGTTCTCGTAGTTGCAGTCAAGTCTTTAGTAGAAAAATATTGAAGAGGTAGATGCAAGGCGAAAGACAATGTTGAGAGAGGGGGCGGCCGACCCTACAAGTAGTTAAAGGATTTAAAACACCTTTAGGGCTACCACGGAGAAATGGCGGCCTGGCGGAACAATGTACCTTAAACGTGAAGAAGTGGCTCCTGCGGTGGCGTTGTTCCTGGTAGTTCCTGCAGGTCGAGGGATCCAACAGAGGAAGAGAGGCTCTCGTCATGGAGGATGGTTCGAGTCGCTGCACTACCCAGGGATGAAACCAGTCGCTGTGCTGCCAAACGAAGTTTAAAAGGTATGTGCCTTTTAATCGCGGTCCGGGTCGATAGCTGCCTGGCTATCCGGTCTCCAAGTGCTGTGCACTGTCGATTTGACCAAGGCAGGTCCGAGGATGCGATAGGTGAACTGGTTGACCCCACCAGCTCAAGGGAAGGAGGCACTTTCGCTGAAGATCTCCTCTCGTCGTGTGGAAGAAAAGTGGTGAGACGATCCGGCAGGGCTTCACTGGTGGTGTAGATGCTGCAGATGTCTCTGGCTTCTCTCCCCTTCGGTTCTGTAGTTCCTGTGGCGACGTCTTGCTCTTCCAGTACTCAGGACCCTGCTTTTATGCAGAAAGAGACCCATTCATACAGCCTAGCTGTCACTCACACAGTGGAGTGGTCATCTTGGCGGGAGACCCTCCAGCCTATCAGGTTAGAGTGCGACCTGAGTTGCTGTGGCAACTCTGTCCGGGGGTTCTACTCCCCTCACAAACAACAGACCCACCCCAGACTCAGTGGTGCCGAAAGGAGGGCTTCTTGGCAGAAGCCCGCCAAAAGGATACACAAAGGATCCCGACCTGGGTTAGGAAAATGGAGTAAGACTCGAGAAAGAAGTTTTATCAAAGTTCTGGCAAATAAAACCTACCGGAGTAAAGTTAATAATAAAATAAACCGGCGGTATGTTAGAGGCTGTCAGAAAAAGTGGTAGCCTCGAACAATGGGAAAATCCCATAGGAAAATATTTGCGGTCGAATATAAAAGGTAGTAATCACTGCCACCAGCCAGAAACTTTGTAGAGGGGGACTTTAAGGTACCCTCTCGAAAATGAACATAGGGGAAAAACTATTAACCCCTTCCAGTACTTCCATATTAAGATGGGGTGTACTGGTTAAGTTAATAAAAATCGACTAGTAAAGTCAATGGGGACTTTACATGCCCTGGGAGACAGTGGTCAGTCCCAGGGTTTGGCGTCTATGTTTGGGGGTCGCTACGACACCCCTGTGTCACTGCATGGAGGGTGCTGTTTAACACATGTGTATAAAGATGGTTCCTATGGGTGAGAGAAAAGATCCCATAGGCATTAAACACAAAAATATCCTAGAACACACATAGCAAAAAGTCCTAAGAGTGGGAAAAAGAGTCTCACTCTTAGCAGGTAAAAAGAAACAAACCCTTCAAATCCAGCAAAGCTGCTGGGGGATTCTATAGGTAAGGGAAATTAGCCATGAAATGAGAATTCTCCCTAACACTTGCTCACAGGTGTCACATAGAAGCGAACCCTTATCCGAGAAATCCTGTGTCCCACATCAGCCACAAAAGCACCATTGAGGGGAATTGGTTGTGACCCCCCAAAAGTGAATATACATGCCTTGGGAGCAGCCAGTTGTGGGGTGCACTCCATGGCATTGTAGTGTTCCCTTGCCATAACGTTCAGAGAGGCCCCAGTGTCCACCAACACCGGGACAGATGACTTGTTGGCTGTGACAATACATCGTGGTTGCTGTCTTTTCTTTGATTGTAGGGCCCCAATGCTGGACACAAAGAATATGTTCTCCTCTTCCTCTGGTCAGGCGCCTTCTTCACTCTGGTCTACCTGGGTGACATTGGGCGGGCGTGATTGGTGAAAGTAGCCAGATCGGACTGGACCTCTCGGCACCACCATGGGTAGCAGGCTTGGATGTGGACTCGCTTCTTGGACAGGACAGAGAGTCTACATTGCCTTTGGAGCAGGCGGCAGGCCAGTTTGTCAGAGGATACGCCCGGAGCCCTCCACTTCCTCTCAGCCACCCTGCACTTGCATTTCAGGGCGGCGAGGTCGGAATCATACCAAGAGTTGTACTTGGAGGTAGGATTCAGACAGATTCTCATGAACAGGTGCAAGGACATCTGGAGTGTTGGAGATAGATGCAGATTAGAGAGGGCTGAGTCAGAGTATGAGTCAGCCGCAGGTGTAGGAGGAGGAGAGAAGTAGCGGCAAAGGCATCCACTGACACACACTTCATGGGCCGAATGACAGAGAAGGCAGGTGGCACTGCTGAGGTGTGCTTAGCCTGAGGGACAGAGAGTTTCAGGTGAGAGGAGAGCAGAAGGTGGGCATTCCAAGAGAGAGGAGTGATGAGAAGGTTAGAGAGGGGGATGTCTGAGGAGATGAGAACATCCAAGGTGTGTCCGGCAGAGTGCCGGACCAGAAGGTAGAATGGAAAGAGAGAGTGCCGCAGAGGTTTGCGGAAGAGCCCAGAGGAGGGATTAGAAGCATCCAGGTGAATGTTGAGTTTTCAGAGGAGGAGAGATTGAGAGGAACAGGCAAGGAGCAAATAGGAGAGGTCAGCCCACTCTGAGAGGAAGAGGGCAACCTAGCCAGATGACGTGCAGATGGTGGTCACAGTCAGATAGAGAACAGGAGAGATAGAGAGCCTGCAGACCAGGCATTCAAAGGAGGAGTAGGCCTGCATAGGAATGACATAAGCAGGGACCCACTCTGAAACGATCAGAGCTACTCCCCCTCTGGGTCGGTTGGTTCTGGGTTCCGAGCGGATCTTGTAGGCATCAGGGAGGAGAGTCTAAAAGCTCATGACAGAGCTGGCCGTGAATCATGTTTTTAGGCTTTACCTAAATCAGTATATGCCTGGTACACTATTCTGCCAGGGCTTTTCTTATGTGTGTATTGCATACACTTAGACTGGAAAGTACTACTCTTCAGTTTTCCCATTCGGCAAAATGCCCTCTGGCTTCGCCTCTTTTCAATGCTTCATTTGCTTTTCTAATGTTTATTTGCATGTGAAATGGCTGCCCATACGCTTTGGTGTCCTTGTTTCCCTTTCGAGGGTGCACTGGCTGTTGCTGGCGTATTTTCTTCGTTCCGCTGCAAACCGGTGATGGGTGATCGGCATCTCTTCTTGTCTCGCCACTGTCGCTCTTTGGTTTCTCTGCCTGCTGCAGTCCGTGCCGGGCTTTTCTGCGCCGTGTCAGGCTTCAATCAGGTAAGCGTTGTCACACAACAGCTGTGAATGCCCAGGAGCCCTAGGTTGACTGCTGGTGTTCATGCAGCATTACTTCTTTTGCTGATAACCTTACTTTTCTGCCTATTTGAGCCAGAAGGCTCCACTGCAGCTCCTGCAGCCCCACGGATTCCCGGTACCAACCCAAAGAGTATGCCTTCTCCTTCCAGAAGCACGCCACAGTCAGCTGTGGCCGCTGTTTAAATTTCCCGGCAACAGGTTTGTGCACTGAACAACTAGAGCACAGCTTATACTCTTGACCTTTTCCACTCTGCATTACTCGGCTCCTCTTCCTCCTTCCAGTATCCTTGTAGTTATGGGAATGGTAGTCCATTCCTGATGCTTTACATACAAGGTCTGGATAAGTGTTCTTTAAAGGCAAGTCAGCCATGAGTGATTTGCAGGCAGAGTTTGTGTCATGATCTCTGCTTCCAAAAGGTCAGGGTTTTCCCAACTCCCTTGGAAGCAGATCCATAACCCAGGTTCCGAGTGCCAACCAGTCCCAATTGGGACCTTTTGGACCCAGTCCTGGCGCCAGTGGCACAAGGCTCATAAATATGCCCAGTCCCAGCGCTGGAAGCGCCGGGCTCATAATGCTTGGGTGGACTTACCTGCAGCAGACCATGCTGCTTACTTGCCTGCCAGTTGAGCCTCTGATCCTCTTCTGTTTGGAACTACTTTTCCTGTTGGGTGGGGCAGGAGCCACTCCCTAGGTTCAGAACACTGGAACTCTTCTGGAAAGCAGGAACTCTTTTCTTACCTAGGCGTGGCTGTGGAAGGAGACACCTAAGCACTACAGGAGGCTATTTAAACCACACCCGATGGATGAATCTTGCTTTGCGTTATTCTGCATCCTCTGCAGCAGAACGCTCATCGTGTCTTCTGCATCTGATCCTGGGCCTAAGGAAAAAGGCTTACCATCCTGAATCCAGTCTTCAGCAACACCTATAAAGACAAGAAAGAACAGGTTAGCATTACGGTCTTCAGTGACAGCGCTTCACTTACCCGGTCCATCGGCTGTCACCAACGCCTCGCGCTGCATTCCGGCATCTGAAAGACAAAGGCTTACCTACTCTTCGTGCGCTCCGGTGGTCTTCGCACTGCATTCCGGCATCTGAAAGACAAAAGCTTACCAACTCTTCGCACGCTCCGGAGGCCTTCGGCGCTGCATCCCGCATCTGAAAGATAAAACAAGGTGCGTTTAAAGACATTGGGGAACTTTAATACTCACGTGCCATTACTCCTTTCCACATCTAACCCAGTGGGTATTCCGGCACCCTGCAGCCGCTCCGAACTTGTACCTGCAAAATAAAAAGACAGTTAGAGCGCATCGTGAAGCAGGCAGCAAGCGCTTACTTACGTGCTTCCAGGCGCTTCTATTCATCACACGGGCTCCATCTTCAACTCACTTCAGCCCGTCATCCGCCATCGCCAGAACCCTGCAAAACAAGAGACATCATTACTAAAGACTTTTAAAGACATTAGAATTACTCGAAACTTACCATTCGTGCAGTAAACGACGGACAGCAGTCCTCTGAAGTCAAGAGGCCTGCTCCCCTTATCCAGTGAAGAAACTGGTTACAGCACCCTGCCCCGAGGCAGATGGAGAGCACGGCGTTCACTTACCTAAGGTGAGAGCGTTAACCTTTGGGGTTCTACAGCAGAAGAGAAAGGGAAGAAGAGAGAGACATTCAATAACCCAGTTCATTAATCCCATATTTTCTATCTGCAGTCATCTTACCCTTCGAGTCAGACATACAGTGCACAGAGGTCCAGCCCAAAGAGCCAGCCGTGTGTTACACATCACCTTTGAAGATACGGTATACGCCCAGTCAAGACCGGCGCCTCTACGGGAATCAGGTGAGCGTTACAGAACGCAAAGCCTACCGCAAAACTCCCGTCCAGGCGCTATGGAGACCTCGGATACCGACCAGCTAGCCCAGTTGCTTGGGGAACTAAGGGCAGAAGTGCATGCAGCCCGTCAGGAAACGAACGCTCTAAGAAGGGAACTGATTATTTCCAAGGAGGGAACAGATGATCTCGCTAGACAATTGCTACAGTCACAAGCCGGACATACCCCGTTACCCGCATCTGGGGGAAATCTTCCTTCTACATCCTCTATGAATCCAGTGCAGATCAACCTACCTGGGAATGTACCTCTGGCTCCGCCCGAACTATTTTCTGGTGACCCAAAGAGGTTTGCAGTATTTATCAATCAGTGCCGGTTGCATTTCTTATGCCGGCCAGCAGCCTTTCCAACTGATCAAGCTAAAGTAGCTTTCGTGCTTTCGTACCTTAGTGGCAATGCGGCAGACTGGTCGATCCCTCTAGTAAATCAAGATGATCCGGTCCTCCATGATTTTCAAGCTTTTCAGCTCAGTATGGAAAAACTGTTCGCAAGACATTCACAGGGGCAGGCCTTGGACAATGAGCTTCTTTCGTTGCGACAAGGTAATCAAGACCTTTTGGCTTATATTGCGTCTTTCAACAGACTGATAGTGGAAACTCAATGGCCTGAGGACAAAAGGATTACGCTGTTTTATAGAGGTCTACGTGGAGAGCTCAAAGATGTGTTAGCCCAAGTAGTGAATCCCCCACAAGATTGTTCGGACTATATAGACTTAGTCGTTCAAATAGATCACAGACTGCAGAACAGGAAGGCCGATCGTTCCAAGTTTGATGCTCGAGTATTTTCCAAACCGCCAACTCCTTCCAAAGGAGTAGACTCCGGGGAACCCATGCAAATAGGGGGCCTGAAAGGTCCTCTAACACAAAAGGAGCGGGAAAGGAGAAAACAGTTGCAATTATGCCTATATTGCGGAAACTCAGGGCACTTTCTTCGAGACTGTCCGGTGAAACCTGCCAAGAAGGCAGTAGGAGCTGCAGTTACCAAAGTTACAAACTCTGAGCAGGGAAACCACCTCGCCCGACAAGAATAGAGGTCCTCTTGCCGAGCGTGAAAACCAGTTCCGTGACCTCGCATTTCGTGATACCTATGGTCCTCATTAGCCCTGATAATCCGGATCGATTACATGCAATTGAAGCTTACGTCGACAGCGGTGCCATCGGCAATTATGTGGATCATGAAATGGTTTTGAGGATGAATCTAACTCTTTGTCCCAAGGCTGTAAAGGACGTCATTACTACGGTGGATGGAACGGAGATAGCCTCCGGACCAGTAACGCATACCACTCAAGAAGTGACGCTAGTAAGTCAAGATGGACACCATGAGAAGATCGTGTTCGATGTGATCAAGGCTCCTCAGTTTCAGATTATTCTAGGAATACCTTGGTTAGAGAAACACAATCCTCTGATCGATTGGCGAGCAAGAACGGTCCAGTTTCCAGAATGTGTCTCTACTTGTCACCCTCCACCTGGTGTTGCACTGGCAGCAATTTCTTCAGAGACTCCCCAGTTACCTCCCGAATACCTAGAATACCAAGATGTTTTCCGGAAGGATCAGGCTAACTCTCTACCTCCTCATAGGTCTTATGACTGCCAGATAGACCTGATACCTGGATCTACTCCTCCTTGTAGTAGAATTTATGCCCTCACCGAGCCTGAGAACCTTCACCTGCGACAATACCTGGATCAATACCTGGCAAATGGGTTTATTCGTCCTTCCAAGTCCCCTGCTTCTTCAGCTTTGTTCTTCGTTCCAAAAAAGGAAGGAGACCTTAGAACTTGTATAGATTATCGCTCCCTGAACCAGATCACCGTCAAGAATAGATATCCGTTACCTTTGATCCCTGAACTCCTGGACCAAGTCAGAAAAGCATGCATATATACAAAGCTGGATCTTAGAGGAGCCTACCACTTGGTACGAGTAAAAGAGGGCGATGAATGGAAGACGGCCTTCCGCACCAAATATGGGCTATTTGAATATCAGGTCATGCCCTTCGGACTTTGCAATGCCCCGGCCGCCTTTCAATATTTTATGAACGATGTCCTCAGAGAGCTCATAGATGTGTGTGTTGTTGTTTACATTGACGACATCCTCGTTTATTCTTCATCGGAATCTGAACATCGGAAACACGTGAAAATGGTCCTCGAAAGATTGCGTCAACACAAACTTTTCGCTAAGTTGGAAAAATGTGTTTTCAGCGTGACTGAAGTTGAATTCTTGGGATTCATATTATCACCTAGCGGAGTGCGTATGGATTCAAAGAAGGTCGATGCAGTTCTCAAATGGCCATCACCATCCTCCGTAAAAGGTGTGCAAAGCATGTTAGGCTTCGCTAACTTTTACCGCAGGTTTATCCCCGAATTTTCTCGAATAGTCCAGCCCATCACTGCCTTGTTAAAGAAAAACAAACGTTTTGAATGGTCTACCGAGGAGGAACAAGCTTTCCAGGATTTGAAGACTAAATTTATCTCTGCACCAATCTTAAAACACCCTCGCCCCGAACTCCCCTACATCGTGGAAACTGATGCTTCAAGCCTTGCCATGGGGGCAGTTCTATCACAAAAGGACCCGGTAACCAATCAGTTGCATCCCGTGGCATTTTGGTCCCGCAAATTCTCGCCTCCTGAAATCAATTACACGATTACTGACAAGGAACTTCTGGCTATCAAGTCTGCCTTTAAGGCTTGGCGGCATTATCTGCTGGGGGCCCGACACACCGTTACTGTGATTACGGATCACCGAAACCTGCAATATTTGAAAACCGCAAAAGCCAAATCCTCTAGACAACTCCGTTGGGCATTATTCTTTGCCGAGTTTGACTTCATAATTACCTATCGACCTGGTACAAAAAACGGTAAAGCTGATGCCCTTTCTCGGATGGGAGTGGAAGAACACTTGATCAACCCTAAACCTGTACCAATCATTCCCGAACAAAGAATTCTGGGTGTAATCGCCACACAATCCATAGAGGAAGTTAAGGATCAAGCCAGGCAACTTGTAACTCCAGCAGACATACAGAATTGGCATCTGCAGGGAAAGGACTTTGCAGTAAAGGACAACTTATTGTATTTCCAAAAACGATTATACCTGCCCAGCACAGATTTACAGAAAAAAGTAATCTCTTGTTATCACGATTCTTTAATGGAAGGACATCCCGGTATGGCCAAGACCTCAGAAAAGATCAAGCGCTACTTCTGGTGGCCGTCTTGGAAAAAAGATATCAGAGACTTTATAATGTCCTGTGGAGTATGCGCCCAAAACAAGAGTCAAAAGGAAAGACCAGCAGGCCTCTTACGCCCTATTGACATCCCACCTCGCCCTTGGCATACGCTTTCTATGGACTTCATCACCGATCTACCTCCATGCTCCGGATACAATACGATTCTAGTAATCGTGGACTTATTCTCCAAGATGGCGCATTTCATTCCGCTCAAAGGCTTGCCAACAGCAGCAACTCTGGCCCGAGAATTTCTCGAAAACATCGTCCGACTGCACGGTTTTCCTTCGGTTCTAATTTCGGATCGAGGTAGTCAATTTATTTCTCATTTTTGGCGAAGTTGCTGTCGGTCGGCTCAAATTGATGTGAGACTATCGACCAGTCACCACCCTCAGACCGACGGACAAACCGAGAGGACCAATCAAACTCTGGAACAGTATTTACGCTGCATGCTGCAACAAACTGAAAAAACTTGGAAAGACATCCTTTGGATAGCCGAATATGCCTACAATAACTCTGTCCATTCGGGAACTGGGAAAACCCCGTTTTTTCTTTTATAGGGCAGTCACCCTCGAACCTCGGAGTTGGATTCCCTCCAAGATCTTGAAACACCAGCAGTAGACTACCTGCATTCTACAATCACCCAAGCCTTTAAGGAAGCTGTTTCTCACCTTCAAAGGGCTAAAGAACAATACAAGAAAGGAGCAGATCAACATCGGAAGGAAGCCCCTCAATATCAAGTAGGGGATCAAGTCTGGTTATCCAACAAATATCTACCTCTAAAAGGGCCATGCACATTCAACCCAAGATACCTTGGTCCCTATTCCATCACTACCATAGTAAACCCAGTAGCGGTCAAGTTGGACTTGCCCCGGCACATGAAGATACATCCGGTCTTCCACGTCTCTCTATTAAAACCCGTGCAACCTCAAACCCGACTAACTAAATCTCCAAAACCCATCCTAGTTGATGGAGAACTCAAGTTTGAAGTCAAAAGCATTCTGGACTCCAAGATCTCCAAATCTAAACTATTTTACCTAATTGACTGGAAAGGCTACGGCCCCCAAGAGAGATCCTGGAACCTGCTGAATATGTCCACGCTCCTCGCCTAATCAAAAGATTTCACCGAACATTTCCTGACAAGCCAAAACCCCCAGAGAAGCCCGGTTTGGGAGGGGCCTTGAGGGGGGGTACTGTCATGATCTCTGCTTCCAAAAGGTCAGGGTTTTCCCAACTCCCTTGGAAGCAGATCCATAACCCAGGTTCCGAGTGCCAACCAGTCCCAATTGGGACCTTTTGGACCCAGTCCTGGCGCCAGTGGCACCAGGCTCATAAATATGCCCAGTCCCAGCGCTGGAAGCGCCGGGCTCATAATGCTTGGGTGGACTTACCTGCAGCAGACCATGCTGCTTACTTGCCTGCCAGTTGAGCCTCTGATCCTCTTCTGTTTGGAACTACTTTTCCTGTTGGGTGGGGCAGGAGCCACTCCCTAGGTTCAGAACACTGGAACTCTTCTGGAAAGCAGGAACTCTTTTCTTACCTAGGCGTCGCTGTGGAAGGAGACACCTAAGCACTACAGGAGGCTATTTAAACCACACCCGATGGATGAATCTTGCTTTGCGTTATTCTGCATCCTCTGCAGCAGAACGCTCATTGTGTCTTCTGCATCTGATCCTGGGCCTAAGGAAAAAGGCTTACCATCCTGAATCCAGTCTTCAGCAACACCTATAAAGACAAGAAAGAACAGGTTAGCATTCCGGCATCTGAAAGGCAAAGGCTTACCATCCTGAATCCAGTCTTCAGCAACACCTATAAAGACAAGAAAGAACAGGTTAGCATTACGGTCTTCAGTGACAGCGCTTCACTTACCTGGTCCATCGGCTGTCACCAACGCCTCGCGCTGCATTCCGGCATCTGAAAGACAAAGGCTTACCTACTCTTCGTGCGCTCCGGAGGTCTTCGAACTGCATTCCGGCATCTGAAAGACAAAAGCTTACCAACTCTTCGCACGCTCCGGAGGCCTTCGGCGCTGCATCCCGCATCTGAAAGATAAAACAAGGTGCGTTTAAAGACATTGGGGAACTTTAATACTCACGTGCCATTACTCCTTTCCACATCTAACCCAGTGGGTATTCCGGCACCCTGCAGCCGCTCCGAACTTGTACCTGCAAAATAAAAAGACAGTTAGAGCGCATCGTGAAGCAGGCAGCAAGCGCTTACTTACGTGCTTCCAGGCGCTTCTATTCATCACACGGGCTCCATCTTCAACTCACTTCAGCCCGTCATCCGCCATCGCCAGAACCCTGCAAAACAAGAGACATCATTACTAAAGACTTTTAAAGACATTAGAATTACTCGAAACATACCATTCGTGCAGTAAACGACGGACAGCAGTCCTCTGAAGTCAAGAGGCCTGCTCCCCTTATCCAGTGAAGAAAATGGTTACAGCACCCTGCCCCGAGGCAGATGGAGAGCACGGCGTTCACTTACCTAAGGTGAGAGCGTTAACCTTTGGGGTTCTACAGGAGAAGAGAAAGGGAAGAAGAGAGAGACATTCAATAACCCAGTTCATTAATCCCATATTTTCTATCTGCAGTCATCTTACCCTTCGAGTCAGACATACAGTGCACAGAGGTCCAGCCCAAAGAGCCAGCCGTGTGTTACACATCACCTTTGAAGATACGGTATACGCCCAGTCAAGACCGGCGCCTCTACGGGAATCAGGTGAGCGTTACAGAACGCAAAGCCTACCGCAAAACTCCCGTCCAGGCGCTATGGAGACCTCGGATACCGACCAGCTAGCCCAGTTGCTTGGGGAACTAAGGGCAGAAGTGCATGCAGCCCGTCAGGAAACGAACGCTCTAAGAAGGGAACTGATTATTTCCAAGGAGGGAACAGATGATCTCGCTAGACAATTGCTACAGTCACAAGCCGGACATACCCCGTTACCCGCATCTGGGGGAAATCTTCCTTCTACATCCTCTATGAATCCAGTGCAGATCAACCTACCTGGGAATGTACCTCTGGCTCCGCCCGAACTATTTTCTGGTGACCCAAAGAGGTTTGCAGTATTTATCAATCAGTGCCGGTTGCATTTCTTATGCCGGCCAGCAGCCTTTCCAACTGATCAAGCTAAAGTAGCTTTCGTGCTTTCGTACCTTAGTGGCAATGCGGCAGACTGGTCGATCCCTCTAGTAAATCAAGATGATCCGGTCCTCCATGATTTTCAAGCTTTTCAGCTCAGTATGGAAAAACTGTTCGCAAGACATTCACAGGGGCAGGCCTTGGACAATGAGCTTCTTTCGTTGCGACAAGGTAATCAAGACCTTTTGGCTTATATTGCGTCTTTCAACAGACTGATAGTGGAAACTCAATGGCCTGAGGACAAAAGGATTACGCTGTTTTATAGAGGTCTACGTGGAGAGCTCAAAGATGTGTTAGCCCAAGTAGTGAATCCCCCACAAGATTGTTCGGACTATATAGACTTAGTCGTTCAAATAGATCACAGACTGCAGAACAGGAAGGCCGATCGTTCCAAGTTTGATGCTCGAGTATTTTCCAAACCGCCAACTCCTTCCAAAGGAGTAGACTCCGGGGAACCCATGCAAATAGGGGGCCTGAAAGGTCCTCTAACACAAAAGGAGCGGGAAAGGAGAAAACAGTTGCAATTATGCCTATATTGCGGAAACTCAGGGCACTTTCTTCGAGACTGTCCGGTGAAACCTGCCAAGAAGGCAGTAGGAGCTGCAGTTACCAAAGTTACAAACTCTGAGCAGGGAAACCACCTCGCCCGACAAGAATAGAGGTCCTCTTGCCGAGCGTGAAAACCAGTTCCGTGACCTCGCATTTCGTGATACCTATGGTCCTCATTAGCCCTGATAATCCGGATCGATTACATGCAATTGAAGCTTACGTCGACAGCGGTGCCATCGGCAATTATGTGGATCATGAAATGGTTTTGAGGATGAATCTAACTCTTTGTCCCAAGGCTGTAAAGGACGTCATTACTACGGTGGATGGAACGGAGATAGCCTCCGGACCAGTAACGCATACCACTCAAGAAGTGACGCTAGTAAGTCAAGATGGACACCATGAGAAGATCGTGTTCGATGTGATCAAGGCTCCTCAGTTTCAGATTATTCTAGGAATACCTTGGTTAGAGAAACACAATCCTCTGATCGATTGGCGAGCAAGAACGGTCCAGTTTCCAGAATGTGTCTCTACTTGTCACCCTCCACCTGGTGTTGCACTGGCAGCAATTTCTTCAGAGACTCCCCAGTTACCTCCCGAATACCTAGAATACCAAGATGTTTTCCGGAAGGATCAGGCTAACTCTCTACCTCCTCATAGGTCTTATGACTGCCAGATAGACCTGATACCTGGATCTACTCCTCCTTGTAGTAGAATTTATGCCCTCACCGAGCCTGAGAACCTTCACCTGCGACAATACCTGGATCAATACCTGGCAAATGGGTTTATTCGTCCTTCCAAGTCCCCTGCTTCTTCAGCTTTGTTCTTCGTTCCAAAAAAGGAAGGAGACCTTAGAACTTGTATAGATTATCGCTCCCTGAACCAGATCACCGTCAAGAATAGATATCCGTTACCTTTGATCCCTGAACTCCTGGACCAAGTCAGAAAAGCATGCATATATACAAAGCTGGATCTTAGAGGAGCCTACCACTTGGTACGAGTAAAAGAGGGCGATGAATGGAAGACGGCCTTCCGCACCAAATATGGGCTATTTGAATATCAGGTCATGCCCTTCGGACTTTGCAATGCCCCGGCCGCCTTTCAATATTTTATGAACGATGTCCTCAGAGAGCTCATAGATGTGTGTGTTGTTGTTTACATTGACGACATCCTCGTTTATTCTTCATCGGAATCTGAACATCGGAAACACGTGAAAATGGTCCTCGAAAGATTGCGTCAACACAAACTTTTCGCTAAGTTGGAAAAATGTGTTTTCAACGTGACTGAAGTTGAATTCTTGGGATTCATATTATCACCTAGCGGAGTGCGTATGGATTCAAAGAAGGTCGATGCAGTTCTCAAATGGCCATCACCATCCTCCGTAAAAGGTGTGCAAAGCATGTTAGGCTTCGCTAACTTTTACCGCAGGTTTATCCCCGAATTTTCTCGAATAGTCCAGCCCATCACTGCCTTGTTAAAGAAAAACAAACGTTTTGAATGGTCTACCGAGGCGGAACAAGCTTTCCAGGATTTGAAGACTAAATTTATCTCTGCACCAATCTTAAAACACCCTCGCCCCGAACTCCCCTACATCGTGGAAACTGATGCTTCAAGCCTTGCCATGGGGGCAGTTCTATCACAAAAGGACCCGGTAACCAATCAGTTGCATCCCGTGGCATTTTGGTCCCGCAAATTCTCGCCTCCTGAAATCAATTACACGATTACTGACAAGGAACTTCTGGCTATCAAGTCTGCCTTTAAGGCTTGGCGGCATTATCTGCTGGGGGCCCGACACACCGTTACTGTGATTACGGATCACCGAAACCTGCAATATTTGAAAACCGCAAAAGCCCAATCCTCTAGACAACTCCGTTGGGCATTATTCTTTGCCGAGTTTGACTTCATAATTACCTATCGACCTGGTACAAAAAACGGTAAAGCTGATGCCCTTTCTCGGATGGGAGTGGAAGAACACTTGATCAACCCTAAACCTGTACCAATCATTCCCGAACAAAGAATTCTGGGTGTAATCGCCACACAATCCATAGAGGAAGTTAAGGATCAAGCCAGGCAACTTGTAACTCCAGCAGACATACAGAATTGGCATCTGCAGGGAAAGGACTTTGCAGTAAAGGACAACTTATTGTATTTCCAAAAACGATTATACCTGCCCAGCACAGATTTACAGAAAAAAGTAATCTCTTGTTATCACGATTCTTTAATGGAAGGACATCCCGGTATGGCCAAGACCTCAGAAAAGATCAAGCGCTACTTCTGGTGGCCGTCTTGGAAAAAAGATATCAGAGACTTTATAATGTCCTGTGGAGTATGCGCCCAAAACAAGAGTCAAAAGGAAAGACCAGCAGGCCTCTTACGCCCTATTGACATCCCACCTCGCCCTTGGCATACGCTTTCTATGGACTTCATCACCGATCTACCTCCATGCTCCGGATACAATACGATTCTAGTAATCGTGGACTTATTCTCCAAGATGGCGCATTTCATTCCGCTCAAAGGCTTGCCAACAGCAGCAACTCTGGCCCGAGAATTTCTCGAAAACATCGTCCGACTGCACGGTTTTCCTTCGGTTCTAATTTCGGATCGAGGTAGTCAATTTATTTCTCATTTTTGGCGAAGTTGCTGTCGGTCGGCTCAAATTGATGTGAGACTATCGACCAGTCACCACCCTCAGACCGACGGACAAACCGAGAGGACCAATCAAACTCTGGAACAGTATTTACGCTGCATGCTGCAACAAACTGAAAAAACTTGGAAAGACATCCTTTGGATAGCCGAATATGCCTACAATAACTCTGTCCATTCGGGAACTGGGAAAACCCCGTTTTTTCTTTTATAGGGCAGTCACCCTCGAACCTCGGAGTTGGATTCCCTCCAAGATCTTGAAACACCAGCAGTAGACTACCTGCATTCTACAATCACCCAAGCCTTTAAGGAAGCTGTTTCTCACCTTCAAAGGGCTAAAGAACAATACAAGAAAGGAGCAGATCAACATCGGAAGGAAGCCCCTCAATATCAAGTAGGGGATCAAGTCTGGTTATCCAACAAATATCTACCTCTAAAAGGGCCATGCACATTCAACCCAAGATACCTTGGTCCCTATTCCATCACTACCATAGTAAACCCAGTAGCGGTCAAGTTGGACTTGCCCCGGCACATGAAGATACATCCGGTCTTCCACGTCTCTCTATTAAAACCCGTGCAACCTCAAACCCGACTAACTAAATCTCCAAAACCCATCCTAGTTGATGGAGAACTCAAGTTTGAAGTCAAAAGCATTCTGGACTCCAAGATCTCCAAATCTAAACTATTTTACCTAATTGACTGGAAAGGCTACGGCCCCCAAGAGAGATCCTGGAACCTGCTGAATATGTCCACGCTCCTCGCCTAATCAAAAGATTTCACCGAACATTTCCTGACAAGCCAAAACCCCCAGAGAAGCCCGGTTTGGGAGGGGCCTTGAGGGGGGGTACTGTCATGATCTCTGCTTCCAAAAGGTCAGGGTTTTCCCAACTCCCTTGGAAGCAGATCCATAACCCAGGTTCCGAGTGCCAACCAGTCCCAATTGGGACCTTTTGGACCCAGTCCTGGCGCCAGTGGCACCAGGCTCATAAATATGCCCAGTCCCAGCGCTGGAAGCGCCGGGCTCATAATGCTTGGGTGGACTTACCTGCAGCAGACCATGCTGCTTACTTGCCTGCCAGTTGAGCCTCTGATCCTCTTCTGTTTGGAACTACTTTTCCTGTTGGGTGGGGCAGGAGCCACTCCCTAGGTTCAGAACACTGGAACTCTTCTGGAAAGCAGGAACTCTTTTCTTACCTAGGCGTCGCTGTGGAAGGAGACACCTAAGCACTACAGGAGGCTATTTAAACCACACCCGATGGATGAATCTTGCTTTGCGTTATTCTGCATCCTCTGCAGCAGAACGCTCATTGTGTCTTCTGCATCTGATCCTGGGCCTAAGGAAAAAGGCTTACCATCCTGAATCCAGTCTTCAGCAACACCTATAAAGACAAGAAAGAACAGGTTAGCATTACGGTCTTCAGTGACAGCGCTTCACTTACCTGGTCCATCGGCTGTCACCAACGCCTCGCGCTGCATTCCGGCATCTGAAAGACAAAGGCTTACCTACTCTTCGTGCGCTCCGGAGGTCTTCGAACTGCATTCCGGCATCTGAAAGACAAAAGCTTACCAACTCTTCGCACGCTCCGGAGGCCTTCGGCGCTGCATCCCGCATCTGAAAGATAAAACAAGGTGCGTTTAAAGACATTGGGGAACTTTAATACTCACGTGCCATTACTCCTTTCCACATCTAACCCAGTGGGTATTCCGGCACCCTGCAGCCGCTCCGAACTTGTACCTGCAAAATAAAAAGATAGTTAGAGCGCATCGTGAAGCAGGCAACAAGCGCTTACTTACGTGCTTCCAGGCGCTTCTATTCATCACACGGGCTCCATCTTCAACTCACTTCAGCCCGTCATCCGCCATCGCCGGAACCCTGCAAAACAAGAGACATCATTACTAAAGACTTTTAAAGACATTAGAATTACTCGAAACTTACCGTTCGTGCAGTAAACGACGGACAGCAGTCCTCTGAAGTCAAGAGGCCTGCTCCCCTTATCCAGTGAAGAAACTGGTTACAGCACCCTGCCCCGAGGCAGATGGAGAGCACGGCGTTCACTTACCTAAGGTGAGAGCGTTAACCTTTGGGGTTCTACAGGAGAAGAGAAAGGAAAGAAGAGAGAGACATTCAATAACCCAGTTCATTAATCCCATATTTTCTATCTGCAGACATCTTACCCTTCGAGTCAGACATACAGTGCACAGAGGTCCAGCCCAAAGAGCCAGCCGTGTGTTACACATCACCTTTGAAGATACGGTATACGCCCAGTCAAGACCGGCGCCTCTACGGGAATCAGGTGAGCGTTACAGTTTGGAAATGTATTTTCATGAGATTTCTATGCAGATTTTGAGGAAAGATATTCCATGTTCTTCCTAAATGGATGAGGGGAAATGTAACAATATGTCATTAAGGCATTGGGTATGGATGGGGTATCCTCAAGAGAGGAAGGGAAACACCTTGTCCGATGGTGCCCTGCTAGTCTTCTGGAGGTTGTCTCCCACCATGTGAGCCTCCCTCATATAGCCAACCCCAGAACCAGGATCAGGTAGCGGCTGCCGTTCACTGGCCACATGGAGAGAGCTGGAGGCAAATAAGAATAAATGAAGCATATGAAACAATGTAAGACTCAATATTTCCAAAAGAGAAATAACGGAATGAATACAAGATATTGTCAAGATATTGTCAGGTTTGCAAGTGTGTCAAGTGAAGCACATGAGAAAACCCTGGCAGGAGAGTACAACAGGCAGATTCAAATTGGAAGTGTGTCAAGTGAAGCACATGAGAATGCCCTGGCACAGGAGTATACCAGGTAAAGTCAAATTGGCAAGTGTCTAAAGTAGATCACATGAGGAAGTCCTGATTTGAAGATACATCAGGTATAGCCAAAGACTGAGTTGAAATTACATTAAAAAGGAGAAGAAACTTGAAAAGGCAATAAACCAGGGATCCTACGAAAATAAAACTAACAGCCAAGTTGTTTAATATACAAACCATTTTTGCTGAACAGAAAAGTCTAAGGAAGGCTCCTACTAGGAGTTTGGACATCGATAAGAGCAAAACCTGGGGAAGGAAACAATCCCCTGGAACTGTGTGTGCAAAAGATTTTTTTTTTACTTTTCAAGGCCAAGATATAACCCTTTTCACCTTAGAAATTATTTTTAGAATGTGAGGGCCAGAATAGAACTTTGGACACAGGATATCTTGCTTTGGACATCTTGACATCAGACAGACCCTTAGTTTGGGTTTAGGTAGGGAAAAACATCTTACAGTATGGTCAGTGAGGCATTTTCCAGCCCCTTTTTGTTTGAAATAAAAATCTATAGGCAAACCTATGACCTCTCTGTGTCCGTGTCTCATTCATGGCTCCTCACAACTCCCTGATTAGAAACCTGGATGGAACCTGGCTGTTGGGTGTCGAGCCAAAGGCAGCCACGACCAGTCTTCATGAGAACACTGTCTTGATTCTTAACGAAAAACGTGGCTTAGGCCTGACCCCTAGGTAAGACAATTTATCTGAAAGTCTGATGAAAATGTTAAGTTGTTGTTTCCCTTAGCCACAGCAGCACTAAGATTCAGTGGGACACATTGGGCCTCATGACAAGTTTGCCGGTCTGGAAACAAGGGTGCCGGTAAGCGCACCGGCACCCTTGTTTCCAGACCAGAAAACTATGTCTTTGCCTGCCGGGGCTGCTGTGCCCACAGGTCTGACCCTGCCAGGCGCAGCGGTCACGGTAGGCAAACCTGTCACCGAAGCACTGGCACCATTAGCAACGGTGCCAGGGCTTCCGTGTCCCCACTCCTTCTGTGTCCCATGGGGATTAACAAATTTACTGGGTACATTTTTACAGGACTGGCGGTACCACCAGCAGGGTTGCCGTCTGACCCGTAATGAGGCCCATTGTTTTAGCAATTTCCATACCCATAGAATCGGATGGAATGCATCGTAGCCTCTTTGTAAACTAGAATCACAGGTATTTCTTAACATTAAATATGCAACCTTAAAATAAAAATACACAGTAACGCAATTTACCATAGAATTGTCATAAAACTCAACTTGTTGGATGTCTGCTGATATTACATTAGCCAGAGGTTAATTCAGTGGTATATCAACCTCTCCTTTAGAAATAGCAGTCATATTTATGGACAGATCACTAGATTCGCTCAGTTGCTGGAATCTAATTCTAAGCAAATCTAAACAAACAGAGTTATCCACAGACAAATCCCCTAATTTTTGCATTTGGCAAGATGCACTTAAAGAACCTTTTTTTCGGCAGAATAAGCAATCTGATCTTGATCTTCAGATGTTAATAGCTTTTCAGTTTCTGTGTTTTAATGCTCGCTTTTGAATGCTGACCCCTCATGGTTTTGAGCCCTAGTGTTGAGTTAAAAGTTGTCATTGCTGGAACATACTTTCTTCTGTTTCTTAGGCATTGCTTTAACTTGAAAATCTTCAGGCTGATCCTCAGCATATAGCTATGATTGTGAAAAACAAATAATTTCCCATAAGATCTTTTTGACGATCCCCTCTGCTTGGATTTAGAAGTGTTGTTCCTGTTTTTGGGCCTTCCTCGACTGTGGACGTGCCACCTCCAGGTCTGAAGTTTTTGTCTTTTAAAGAGCTTCATCAGACTTACGCAGAGATCCTGGATCACTCTTAATAACTGCCAATGGGTCAGAAGTGACATTGGGGGTCATTCCGAGGTTGGAGGTAATGGAAAAATGATGCCGGTAAAGGATTAGCGGCATCGCATACTGCTCCGGGCTATTCCGACCTAAGACCCCGCTATTAGAGGCACTGTTAATACCAGTGCCTCTAATAGCGGCATGGGAGCGGGCACACGGCCCATCATACCGGCAATACTGGCATGGAGCCAATGGGAGGAAATCACAAGTGAGGTGGACAAGCAAATACCGGCATCATGAAGGCGCTAATAGGGGATACTGACATTGTGAACCAACCGTAAGGTGCACACAATCAGCACAGGTGGAGGCAATGGAGTCTGGGCCAGTACAAAAGGAGCACACCCACACACCACACCCTTTCCCACACCAAGATGATTCCAATAGTAGTAGCAATACTGGAGCTGCAGGACATGCTTGCATTGCCACACCAGCAACAACAACAACAGCAACCGGAAGCACCACAGAGGAGACGCAGGAGGAGAAGGAGGGTGAGACAGGCCCAGCATGCCCAACCAGTGCAGCCAGCGGTACCACGCAGGCAGCCCCCAATCCTTCGCATCAGAGCCAGTCCTTTCAACCTAACCCCGGAGCAGATCCACACACTGTACCGTCTGGACTGGGACACCATCACCACCACCACCGTAGACATGATACACAACAACATTGTCAGCCTCATTGAAATACGCACCGCCATCCCCCCTCTACTGAAGGTAGTGTCGATGCTCCACTTCCTTGCCACAGGCACCAACCAGCACACAGTGGGGGACATGCATGGCATATCACAACCCTTATTTTCTCGCATTCTGATGCAAGTGCTCGATGCCCTCCTCAAGCACACAAGGGACTACATAACCCTACCACGGACTCCCCAGAGATTTTTGAAACTAAAGTTGGCTTCCATGCACTGGCAGGCATGCCAAATTGTATAGGTTCCCTCGACTGCACCCACGTGGAGTTGATGGTCCCGCATGCAATGGAGGGGGTGTACCGCAACCGCAAGCAATAGCACTCAATGAATGTGCAGATGGTATGCAACGCCAGCAAGATCATCACACATTGTTGCGCCCGATATCCCGGATCAACTCATGACTCTATGGCCCTGCGCAACTCCACACTACCATGCTTCATGGAGCGACATGCTGGACGACGTGCCTGGCTGCTTGGTAAGTTGCATGACAGGCACATGGCACTGAAATGGGGGGAGAGATGCACACACCACCATGGTGTCAATGTTGATGTGACAGCACGATGTGCACATCACTAAACACTGTGCCCCAAAGCATCCCAAACAGAACATTACACCCAAATCCCATAGGAATGAAGTAAGGTCGATACCTATCACAACATGGCAAATAGTAAACCACCCCATATCCCACAACACGTGCACCACTCATCCATGGCACAGAACACATTGAGGGCCTAAAAATGGCGTGCATACAACCAGGGACATGTGCATGTGACCAACGATAATCTGCAGGCATGTCTGACTAGTACTGCTGTCCATCATGAATCGACTGACATATACCTTGTTTTGCCTCCCATGCAGGTGACCGTGGCTATCCCTTGAAGCCGTGGCTCCTCACCCCTGTCAGAAACTCACAGAACAGGCACGAGGAGGACTACAATCGATCCCACACCCGTACCCATGTGGTCATTGAGCAGACCTTTGGCCTGTTGAAGAAACAGTTTCGCTGCCTTAGCCGGTTGGGTGGGGCACTCCTCTACAGGCATGAGAAGGTGGCCAAGATCATCATGGCATGTGTCATGCTGCACAACATGTGTATCCGACGGAACGTGCCCCTGCCCTGTGACGATGAAGGGGATGAAGAAGATGTGGCTCCACATCATCGCAGTGCTGATGCACAGGAGGGACGTGCTGTGCATCAGTCAGTGATTGCACAATATTTCTGACACACATGGCTGCAGAGGGTGACATGATAGTTGGACAGAGGGCACTGGGTGTGGGGGTACATGTACACTATGCACTGTATATGAATAAATGACACATGCGCAATGATGAATGTCCACGAAAGTCTTTTTTTTTAACACAATGGGTGTATTGAAATGTACAATGAAGATGAAAGTGTACTAACCCTCCACCACCCTCACCCCCCTTGGCCTCCCCCCACAACTCCCCCACACACCCTCACCCCCCTGCCCCCACAACTCTCCCACACATGTCCCAACAAGTGTCTATTGCCTTCATCAGGATGGCCAGTCTACTTCCTGCCGCCCCCTGCACCTGGTGGCGGCATATCTGGGTAGCGCAGTGTGCACGACGACCTGCGGAGTGGGCTTGTCTGTGTGGAGCTGGAGGACGATGGGGGGGCCGCCTGCTCCATTTGGGGGGCCGGACGCTCAGCCTCCAATGCATCAGCAATGCGGCCGAGGACCTACCACAGGGCTGATACCTCCTCGCACAGTCTACTTGTGTTTTCGGCAAAGATCTTGCCCAGGGAGGCAGTGTTTTCGCGCCACTCCTGCCTTGCTTGGGCATTGTCACTTACAAATTGTCGCGCCAGGGCAGTTAACTCCTCCTGCCGCTGCACCTCTGCCGGTACACCGGTGGAGGTGGAGGGAGCTTGGGTGTCATGTACAATTTCTATCGGCTCCCCTATGGAACTCATGGCCCCTTGGTTGAACTCCCCCCCAGACTGCTCCGGGGTGGTGGTGTGGTCGGAGTCTACCGATGTGAGCTGTGGGGATGGTGCCAGACTTGGTGTGCGAGGCAGTTCGGAGGAGTCGTCCTCCCCGGGCACCCACACCTCTTCCTGCACCTCCTCCTCAGCCAGGGGTGCTGTGGCTGCCGCCTCCCCGACTAAACTGGACTCTGCTGAGAGTGTTACTTCAGCTGTGCCCTGTGCCAGTGTGACTGGTGTTGCGGGTTCTGTCTCGGCGGCACCAGTGCCGTGGAATCCGGAGGTGGTTTCCTCTGTGGTGCATGGCGAGCCTTGTGTTGGGCTTTTGAGATTAAAGGCCTGTTGGCCTCATCCCGGGCCCTCTTCCGGGGTGTGGTTGGCTGTGGGGGTGAGTCCCGCGCCTCGCTGTCATGGTCTGAGCCTGTGGGGGTCGAAGAGAGGGACGACATGAGTGATGGTTTGATAAGCATCATGCATATATTTGTATAACTGCTCATCTACACAATAGAGGGTAATAGGCAGTTGAGTTTGGATGATCACGTTGCTTGCTATATGGGTGGGTAATGCAGGCATACGTCGGGGTCACTCATGTTGGGGCAGACGTATGCTATGTGACATGCATATTTGTTGTGGCCTGCATGCAGTGTGACTTATGCCATTAACATCTTAGTGTGGTTTGTGTAAGGTATGGCATTGCCTTACTACAGGCATCTGCATGTGTCTGTGCTGCGTACAACAACTATGCTGGGAATGTGTGTGCATTGGGCCATGGCTTTCCTCTTTAGACAGACATATTGGTGCACTATCATCAGACTCTGCATTACAATGTTTTTTCAGGACACTCACCTCCTTCCGCCGATGATGTGGCGCCACACTCCATGTCTCCCACGCCTTCAATGGCCTCCATGCCGATCAGGCTTGCACACATGTCCTCCCACCGGGACAGTTTTATGGGAGAGCTTGCTCCTCCGCCAGTTGCCATGGCCTGGCTCCTGTTCACCAAGAGGATGTTACAGACTCGCAGGCGCAAGTCATCCCACCTCTTGCTGCAGTCCTTGATTGTGCGTGGGGTATTTCCAACCATGCTTACTTTTTGCGCCACTAGTGCCCAGATTGCCTTCTTTCGGATTACAACCTCCCTCTTGAGGCTCAGGGCAAACACCACATCGGCATACTCTGCAGGGTCTCTGCTAGCATGGTGAGATCGCCTTCGATGAAGCGCTCCTTGAGCTGGCGTGAGGCGCCCTTTTTCACAGCCTTGGGCATTGTAGTGTTGTACTGGATAGATGTTGGCTAACAGGAATGATCTACAGGTCCTGGCTGCTGAGGATGGCAAAGGATTGTGTTTTTAAAGATGGCCTCCGTGCTCTTTCCCGTTCCTGTGCGATGACGCTACTTCCAGTTCCGCTTATTTACAGTGAGCGTTATTAGCGGTCACCGCTATTAGCGGTGGCCGCTAATGCCAACTTGATTCATGCCGGTAGTGCTATCTGCGCTTTACATGATGCCACTAAGGGCCTTTTTCGGGACTTTTACGGCATGCCGGCAATGTCGTTACCGGCATGGCGCAAAGCTCGTGCCCCCGAAGTCATAATAGCCCTCTATTAGCGGGCTCTTATCTACACGGACACAGTATTTGCGCCATGCCGGTAAGGACAGTTACTTACCTCCAACCCCGGAATGACCCTCATTGACACCCTATAGTAGAACAAAACCATACAATCTAGGCAGTTTACTAGGCGTCTGTTGTTTAGTAGCACGTAAGGTAGTTTCCGGTAAAGCCTGAGTAATCTTCTTTGAGATATCCAGGATTTTGGCTAATTTGGTGCAATGAAGATTTACTTCTGCTCTTATGTTGTCATATAGTCACACTGTTTCTTGTAATACTAAGTTTAAAGCTTACATAGCACTTTGCACTAAAGAGGAACCATCTGATAACTCTGGAAACCCAGATGTATCCAATCGGCGTATGGATACCTGTGACTTTCTCTGATTGTTCTCCAAATCACTCATACTATTCAATGAGCAACTCCTAATGTTCAATGGTGAAAGAAAAAGATGCAGGGAAGTGCTCTGGTTGGACAGTCGACCTCTTATTGATGCAGTCTCTTCTTACTGACTCAGGCATGCTGCAGCGATACTCTCATGGGCGCTGCATTGTGCCTGGTCAGAATTTGGTTGAGCACCCACCAAAACCACAGTAAACAGCATTATGGCAGGTTATTTTTCGTGTGACTGAAAATAAGAAATAAACTTTGCTTGGGGCTTAGTTATTACCAATTGGTTAGATTTCTGGGTTGTCGCGGTCGAGGGCAGAGATAAGGTTTCCTATTTACTCCTCAGGTTATACCTCCCACCCAAGTCATGGCCGGCAGACCCAGTAAATCTAATAATCCTTTGGCAAATTGTTACTTGTCACTCCAACACAAGGAGACCCTCGGTCCAACACTGTAGCTACTATAGGTTTACCCATGTCCTTTAAAGAAGCCCTAATACCTACTTGAGCTGCAGGTTGCAGACTTCTCACTGTGAGGGGTCAGAAATGAGAGGCGGACACAAAGTGGCAGTGTTTTCAACATGATACAGCTTTATTAAAATAAAAGGATTGGTTAAAAGCCTATCTGTCCCTATCCTAAAGAGAGTTTCCCTACCTACGAAACTAAAACTAAAGATCAGTCTGTGTCTGATCGTCAAAATTATATACACTGTCCTTGTGTCCAAAACCTTAACCTGACCATCACACGAAAGATGTACAACTATGAGTGTAAGGAAAATGTCTCTGATTCAGGCCTGTCAAAAAAAGTGTTTAAAAGCAAGTAAATAAACACAACAAAATAATCTCTGGATACAGGGGGTGGTTCCCTTCCCATGGATGTCTCAGAAAGGATGGCACGAGTGTCTCTTTCAAATAAGGACTCTTTAAAGATGGCAAAAGTGTCTTTTTGAAACAATCACTTGTCAAGAATGGTAAAATTACCTCTTTCATGGAGCCACTTCCTAATGATGCCAAACATTTCTCTTTCAAGAAACCACTTCCTAAGGATAACTTAAGTGTCTTTTTCAAACAACAGTTTGTCAAGGATGTTGAAAGTGTCTCTTTTAAAACAATAACTTCTTACGGAGAACCTGCTGGCATACTCCCCTGCTAGGAAGCCTTTAGTAAGTCTATGATATGATAAGTCATTTATAACGCACATGTATACAAGTGTTTCTAGGCACGACAAGACAAGGGAGGCCGGAGAGAGGGAGGACAGGACAAACTATCTTACTAGGCCTTTTGACATTCACATTGTTCCAGAGCGACAATGCCAAGAGCAGGGGGATGGGAAGGGGGAAGTGCCAGAGAGAGGGAAGGGGAAGTACAATCAGGACAGGATTAGTCTGAGTAAGTGCAGCCAGGGCAACACGACTCTGGGTAAGTTGAAGGAGGCAGATGACTTTAGGTTTACAGTTACAGGCACAAAGTGCGCAGTGGGCCCGGAGTCAGTGCAGGGGAGACTGATCGTTAGAGGAGTCTGCTACCCAGTGAGAATCTGAGGGTGGCCAAGCAATCAGTCAGTGCAGCAGACAGGTAGGTGAGCTGGGGAGAGAGAGAGAGAATGCAGAGAAGAATACAAAGGTACTGAGCTGCTTCCGGAACTTCAGGTGGTCCAGCTCAAGTTTGAGAAGGGCTGGGAGGCCATCCCAGATGGAGGCACCTGCAGAGGAGAGTGATCTGCCCCCCACTCTCTGCCTGGAGAAGCGTCTGACTTTCAAAGAGATAGAGGTAGATGAGCGAAGGGCTCGAGTTAGAAGGTATTTTGGTAGAGTTGGATGTAGTGCAGGGCCTGGCCTCAGAAAGCCTTGTGGACAATGCAGCGGGTCTTGAACTTGATCCTGGCAGTCACTGGGAGCCAGTATAGAGATTTCAGGGCTGGAAAAATACAGTCACTGGGCTTGAGACCAAGGACAAGTCTCGCAGTCCTGTTCTGGATTAGTTGCAGAGGGCAGAGAGTAGAGGAAGGCAGATTGAGAAAGAGGCTGTTGCAGTAGTCCAGCCTAGAGAGAACTATGGCTCTGGAGACAGTGTGCTTCTGGGGGAATGTGAGAAAAGAAAGAATACCTCCAAGGAGGTGCAGCTGGTAGTGGGTCTTCTTGGCAAGATCCGTGATGTGGAAGATGACACCAAGGTTTTTTGCCTCGAAGGAGGGCGGCCAGAGTGAGAGATGGAAAGCGGGAGCAGGGGTCCCCATGAGAAGCATCTCAGTCTTACTGACATTAAAGCAGAGATCTTTGGAGGCGCACCAATCCTGAATTGTGGATAGATAGTCAGGAATGAGTAAGAGAGGAGATTAGGATGAAGAGAGCCTGAAGGAGAGCTGAGTGTCATCCGCATAACTATGAAAGTTAGAGGAGAAGTTAGAGATCAGGTGAGACAAAGAGGCCAAGTATACATTGAATAGCCATGGTAAGAGGTTAGAGCCCTGGGAATACCACATGTGGATATAGAGGTGGTGGAGAGAAAGGACACATGTTGGACCTGGGTGGGTCCGTCCAGGAGGAAGGAGGTCAACCAATCCAGGGCCTGATCCGTGATGCCCAGGTTCTCACAAATCTATCAGATCCTCTGGTATACTCTCCTGCCAGTTTTCTTACCACAATATCAACTGTTATGGCCATGGGTAGGCCTGAGAGTGAACGTGGCGCACGTTAAAGAGGACACGGACATGGAGTAATAACATCAACGTCTTTCTATATTCAAGTACAATCTACTGTGTCTCATGTCCCGCCCCCTCCCCGTCTCTTCCCCTTCCCCCTTTTTTTCCCTTTCCCCCTTCTTTTCCCTTTCCCAACAGCTTGCCTTCCCGTGGCCATGGCGACGTCAACATGACATCTCCCCCCATTTTAAACAGTTACTAGACACTTCACAAAGGGTGGTGGTCTGGTGTGTGGGGCTAACCCATTTCCTCGATCCATCGGGGAGGTTTATTCCAAGCCCTCTGCGAGTATCCGCATATGCCTTCATGCAAGCCTTCGCTCCCTCATCCCGTTCCCGCACTTCCTTGTCCAACTCAGGAAAGTTGTTGACCTGGCTTGCTTGTGGGAGACGTGTTTGCATATTTCACCCAAACATTTTTTTTTAAACAATTTTTATTAAATCCAACAAACAACACAACAAACGAAAAAAACGGACAGTGAACAACAAATGTGATTTTCAGTTATCCTGTGTAGTTTCATGATATGTCCACCGCCTCCCCATTACCCCCCTCTCCTTTCCCGGGTGTACCCCTCGACACCCACTTCCTCAACTCTATCTGGGGACCCCCTTCCTCCGCTCCCCATGAGGAATAATCATCTTCTAGACAAGTCTGGGCAAACTCAGATAGCGTGGCCTCTAGGTGACTCCAGGCAGTCAAGGGGCATCATTACGAGAAGCGCGGTAAAATCGGGGTCATTACCGGCATGGAGGAACTAGCGGGTCCGTGCTAGTATGACGCCACTAATAGCGGGTAATTACGAGTGTGCAGGCATGCGCGAACCCCCATGCCGTTAATGGCCATACCGCCATGGCGCTAAAGGCCCTGCAACCCCCCGATAGCACCATCACGGGACCCGCCGATACCGTCTCCGCCTAGGAGGCACCCCTTAATACTGACCCGGTAATAACATCATGCCAATAACAGGCTCGTAATACCAGACCCGGAAGTAAAGTCATCGCGTCGGAACGGGAAGTGCGCTAGCGGCCATCTTTCAAAACACAATCCATTGCAATCCTCCCAAACCACCAGTTGTGTTCAGGAGAGGCCAGTGTAAATCCCTTCAACATGTCAAAGGCTACCAGGAAATCAACCGCCCGCCTGCACAAAAAGCGTTTTTCAGACGAAGAACTTACCATGCTGGCGGACACCCTAGCTGCCCATGATGAGGAGATCAACCAGCAAAACCTAAAAAGGGAGGTGCAGCAACGTGAAAAGGAGATCTGGGAGGAGGTAGCCCACAAGGTCGCGGCAGTCGGCACCACTCCACGGACAATCAAGGACTGTAAAAAAAGGTGGGATGACTTCCGCCTCAGGGTACAGAACATCCTGGCCAGCAATAGGAGGGAGGCCATGGCCACAGGCGGGGGTCCCCACTCACCCACAAAACTCAATACAACGGCATGCCACCTGCCATGCAGCATCCCTGCACTTTGGTGTCGGCTATCTCCTGGGAAGTCCATGGTATGGATATGTGGGTGCTAGCGTGCTTCAGGAGGGCGTCCAGCACATGGGTCAGCATGCGTGAAAATAGTGGTTGTGAAATGTCATGCAGCTGGCCCACTGTGTGCTGGTAGGTGCCTGTGGCCAGGAAGTGGAGCACAGACACCACCTTTAGTAGCGGGGGCATGGCAGTGCGTATTTCTATGAGGCTGGGGTACGGAACATCCTGGCCAGCAATAGGAGGGAGGCCATGGCCACAGGCGGGGGTCCCCACTCACCCACAAAACTCACACGCTGGGAGGAGACTTGCAGTAGCTTCATACAGATGGAGTCCATCGAGGGATTTGGGGAGATGGAGACGGGTGCCGCAACATCTGCAGATGGAGGTGAGTGACCCTGCAGATCCCTGTAAGGGAAACCATGACGTAGCACAAGTGATGTGGAAGAGAGTCTAGGCAAGGCAAGGCATGTCCCAACACACACAAAAACATATCCTTGTCCAGATGGAGGCCCAAACCCTGCCACACTGAAATGCATGCTGAGTGCCAATCCCATTACCAACACGCAGCCAACACACACGGACCGTGCCCATGTAATACATCACACAAAGCCCGATACAACGGCATGCCACCTGCCATGCAGCATCCCTGCACTGAGACATCACGTCACATGCCAAAATGGCCCCTTCCTACTAACCTGTGTGACACACCTGTAAGATATGAATGCATGATCAATGAAATTCTCTACAGCACCGTATAATGCTTCTTGCATGTAACACCATCACTGATGCCCTGCATCTCTTCTACCCCCCCAGGCACCGATGGAGAGGATGCCAGTGAGGAAACAGCCACAAGGGCATCCACGTCCCAGCACAAGACCACTCCCACAGCCAAGACCACCTCCGGGGCAGCCTCGCAGCCCACACCAAAGCCCAGGGCGAGTGCCCAGACCATGGCCGCACATGAGGGCCCCACATCAATGCCTCACACCGGGACCACAGAGCTGGCAATACCAGTGGAAGGTGAGGCCAGTGGCACAATGTCGGCAGCAACAAGTTTGGTGGGCGAGGCAGCAGCCACTGCCCCACTGAGTGACATAGAAACTTTTCCTCCATCTTCATCCTCATCATCCTCACCCGGTACATGCATGTCAATGTCAGGTCGCAGTGGTAAATATCTCCGGAGGCACATGTTGTGCAGCATGACGCAGGCCATGGTGATCTTTGCCACCTTCTCAGGCCTATAAAGGAGTGCTCCACCAGACCTGCTTAGGGAGAGGAACCGCGCCTTCAACAGCCCAAAGGTCTGCTCAATCACAACACGGGTACGGGTATGAACCCGATTGTACTCCTCTTCATGGCTGTTCTGCGGGTTCCATACAGGGGTAAGTAGCCACAGATTCAAGGGATATCCTCCATCACCTGCAAGTGAACACAAATAGGTGTATGTGAGTCACTCTGAGCTGCCACCTTCAGGATTCACAGCCATGGCTGCAGCTATTTGCTGTCGACATGCACATGTCCCTGTACGTATGCACAAATATTATTTTGATGCATTCTATACTGCAATATGGTGTGGTAGTCTGGATGGCATTGTACAGATGATGCAGGGTGAATTCTTGCATGCTAATGTGGATGTACTGTGATTGCACGACGATTTTTTGCCTCGCATTTTTGCTGTGTATACTACACTGTGCATTGTCACACTAGCCACATTGGCACAGTTGCAATCATGTTTAGTCATTCATTGCTTGACATACCGATGGTGGCCAGGTTGTGCGTCTTACATGTTGTCATTGATATACAGCTATGCTCCAATGTGTGCCAGTGATGTGTAATGTTCGGGTTGGGAGGTTCAGGTCAGGAGTGTTTAGCTCTGTGTGCATTCTCCACTCACCGGCCATTCCTACCCAGGTGGAGTATGCATCCCCCCCATTCCCACCCAGGTGGAGTATGCATCCCCCCCACCATTCCCACCCAGGAGGAGTATGCATCCCCCCCATTCCCACCCAGGTGGTGTATGCATCCCCCCAACCATTCCCACCCAGGTGGAGTATGCATCCCCCCATCATTCCCACCCAGGTGGAGTATGCATCCCCCCCATTCCCACCCAGGTGGAGTATGCATCCCAACACATCACAACCCCGATGCACTGCCATGGACCAGTCAGCCAACAGCCAAGACCACCTCCGGGGCAGCCTCGCAGCCCACACCAAAGCCCAGGGCGAGTGCCCAGACCATGGCCGCACATGAGGGCCCCACATCAATGCCTCACACCGGGACCACAGAGCTGGCAATACCAGTGGAAGGTGAGGCCAGTGGCACAATGTCGGCAGCAACAAGTTTGGTGGGCGAGGCAGCAGCCACTGCCCCACTGAGTGACATAGAAACTGCAGTGGAGGAGTATGTGGACGAGGATGTACTGACCCATGTGGCATGTCCACACTCCCCAAGCCCCGTGTCCACCCTCCAACCCCACACTCAGCCCTCACCCATCAGCAGCAGTGCGGATCCTTTGCTACATGATTCGGACCTCAGCGCCCTCCCCGAGGACAGCACTGCCAATGCATGCCCGGTGGCAGCACTCTCAACCACTGCAGGTCCCACCACCAACCTTGAGGCACGGCTAGCAAGGGTGGAGACTAGATATGACTCAATGTTGGACCTTCTCCGACAATATGTTGCGTATGGGGAGGACACGGGACGTGATATTGTGCAGGCCATAGCGGCGAACACAGCCGCCATCAATGCCTCAGCATTGATGATGCGAGACAGTCTGGGAGCCGTGACACAGCTCCTCACGTCTATGCTGATGCACACGCAGCAGCCACAAGCTGCACCTGCCGTGCAAATCACCACGCCTTCAACCCCATCTGCCACAGCCCTATCCTCCACACCCGCTTCCTCTGCACCCGCTTCCTCTGCACCCTCCAGCCCTGTGCGTCCAACAAGACGGAGTGCAAGGCACTCAGAAATGCTGCCCCCGGAGAACAAGAAATCAAGGAAATAGTGTGGGACAATAATGGGAGTGGGTCAGATTGTGTTGGTGGTGTATGGGTGTATTAGGGGGATTTCATTGGGGTTTTTTGGGAGTTGATTGGGGGTTTTGGGAGCCCATTGGGGGTTTGGGAAGTTCATTGGGGGGTATGGGAGTTGATTGGGGGTATGGGGAGTTCATTGGGGGTATGGGGAGTTCATTGGGGGGTTCTGGGAGTTTTGGTGTTGTGAGGGGGTAGCACATTTCTGTAGTTTATATTAATACACCCGTTGTGTGAAAAATCATTCAATGCCTGGACATTTTTTATTTCCTGTATCCTTTAAATTCATGACAGTGCACAGTGCCCAACTCCCCACATTCCCTGTGTGCATGCCCACATGGACCCAGTGTACAATGTGTCATTGACACATTTCTATCGACGTCCCTGTGGGTCAGAAGTATTCGCCAATCAGTGATTGGCGTACTGCAAGGCCATCTTCTGCATCACATACTGGCATGGGTGCTGCTTTTCCTCCATCTTCATCCTCATCATCCTCACCCGGTACATGCATGTCAATGTCAGGTCGCAGTGGTACATTTCTCCGGAGGCACATGTTGTGCAGCATGACGCAGGCCATGGTGATCTTTGCCACCTTCTCAGGCCTATAAAGGAGTGCTCCACCAGACCTGCTTAGGGAGAGGAACCGCGCCTTCAACAGCCCAAAGGTCTGCTCAATCACAACACGGGTACGGGTATGAACCCGATTGTACTCCTCTTCATGGCTGTTCTGCGGGTTCCATACAGGGGTAAGTAGCCACAGCTTCAAGGGATATCCTCCATCACCTGCAAGTGAATACAAATAGGTGTATGTGAGTCACTCTGAGCTGCCACCTTCAGGATTCACAGCCATGGCTGCAGCTATTTGCTGTCGACATGCACATGTCCCTGTACGTATGCACAAATATTATTTTGATGCATTCTATACTGCAATATGGTGTGGTAGTCTGGATGGCGTTGTACAGATGATGCAGGGTGAATTCTTGCATGCTAATGTGGATGTACTGTGATTGCACGCCGATTTTTTGCCTCACATTTTTGCTGTGTATACTACACTGTGCATTGTCACACTAGCCACATTGGCACAGTTGCAATCATGTTTAGTCATTCATTGCTTGACATACCGATGGTGGCCAGGTTGTGCGTCTTACATGTTGTCATTGATATACGGCATTGCTCCAATGTGTGCCAGTGATGTGTAATGTTCGGGTTGGGAGGTTCAGGTCAGGAGTGTTTAGCTCTGTGTGCATTCTCCACTCACAGGCCATTCCTACCCAGGTGGAGTATGCATCCCCCCATTCCCACCCAGGTGGAGTATGCATCCGCCCCACCATTCCCACCCAGCAGGAGTATGCATCCCCCCATTCCCACCCAGGTGGTGTATGCATCCCCCCAACCATTCCCACCCAGGCGGAGTATGCATCCCCCCACCATTCCCACCCAGGTGGAGTATGCATCCCCCCCATTCCCACCCAGGTGGAGTATGCATCCCAACACATCACAACCCCGATGCACTGCCATGGCCCAGTCAGCCAACAGCCAAAACCACCTCCGGGGCAGCCTCGCAGCCCACACCAAAGCCCAGGGCGAGTGCCCAGACCATGGCCGCACATGAGGGCCCGACATCAATGCCTCACACCGGGACCACAGAGCTGGCAATACCAGTGGAAGGTGAGGCCAGTGGCACAATGTCGGCAGCAACAAGTTTGGTGGGCGATGCAGCAGCCACTGCCCCACTGAGTGACATAGAAACTGCAGTGGAGGAGTATGTGGACGAGGATGTACTGACCCATGTGGCATGTCCACACTCCCCAAGCCCCGTGTCCACCCTCCAACCCCACACTCAGCCCTCACCCACCAGCAGCAGTGCGGATCCTTTGCTACATGATTCGGACCTCAGCGCCCTCCCCGAGGACAGCACTGCCAATGCATGCCCGGTGGCAGCACTCTCAACCACTGCAGGTCCCACCACCAACCTTGAGGCACGGCTAGCAAGGGTGGAGACTAGATATGACTCAATGTTGGACCTTCTCCGACAATATGTTGCGTATGGGGAGGACACGGGACGTGATATTGTGCAGGCCATAGCGGCGAACACAGCCGCCATCAATGCCTCAGCATTGATGATGCGAGACAGTCTGGGAGCCGTGACACAGCTCCTCACGTCTATGCTGATGCACACGCAGCAGCCACAAGCTGCACCTGCCGTGCAAATCACCACGCCTTCTACCCCATCTGCCACACCCCTATCCTCCACACCCGCTTCCTCTGCACCCGCTTCCTCTGCACCCTCCAGCCCTGTGCGTCCAACAAGACGGAGTGCAAGGCACTCAGAAATGCTGCCCCCGGAGAACAAGAAATCAAGGAAATAGTGTGGGACAATAATGGGAGTGGGTCAGATTGTGTTGGTGGTGTATGGGTGTATTAGGGGGATTTCATTGGGGTTTTTTGGGAGTTGATTGGGGGTTTTGGGAGTCCATTGGGGGTTTGGGAAGTTCATTGGGGGGTATGAGAGTTGATTGGGGGTATGGGGAGTTCATTGGGGGTATGGGGAGTTCATTGGGGGGTTCTGGGAGTTTTGGTGTTGTGAGGGGGTAGCACATTTCTGTAGTTTATATTAATACACCCGTTGTGTGAAAAATCATTCAATGCCTGGACATTTTTTATTTCCTGTATCCTTTAAATTCATGACAGTGCACAGTGCCCAACTCCCCACATTCCCTGTGTGCATGCCCACATGGACCCAGTGTACAATGTGTCATTGACACATTTCTATCAACGTCCCTGTGGGTCAGAAGTATTCGCCAATCAGTGATTGGAGTACTGCAAGGCCATCTTGTGCATCACATACTGGCATGGGTGCTGCTTTTCCTCCATCTTCATCCTCATCATCCTCACCCGGTACATGCATGTCAATGTCAGGTCGCAGTGGTACATTTCTCCGGAGGCACATGTTGTGCAGCATGACGCAGGCCATGGTGATCTTTGCCACCTTCTCAGGCCTATAAAGGAGTGCTCTACCAGACCTGCTTAGGGAGAGGAACCGCGCCTTCAACAGCCCAAAGGTCTGCTCAATCACAACACGGGTACGGGTATGAACCCGATTGTACTCCTCTTCATGGCTGTTCTGCGGGTTCCATACAGGGGTAAGTAGCCACAGCTTCAAGGGATATCCTCCATCACCTGCAAGTGAATACAAATAGGTGTATGTGAGTCACTCTGAGCTGCCACCTTCAGGATTCACAGCCATGGCTGCAGCTATTTGCTGTCGACATGCACATATCCCTGTACGTATGCACAAATATTATTTTGATGCATTCTATACTGCAATATGGTGTGGTAGTCTGGATGGCGTTGTACAGATGATGCAGGGTGAATTCTTGCATGCTAATGTGGATGTACTGTGATTGCACGACAATTTTTTGCCTCACATTTTTGCTGTGTATACTACACTGTGCATTGTCACACTAGCCACATTGGCACAGTTGCAATCATGTTTAGTCATTCATTGCTTGACATACCGATGGTGGCCAGGTTGTGCGTCTTACATGTTGTCATTGATATACGGCATTGCTCCAATGTGTGCCAGTGATGTGTAATGTTCGGGTTGGGAGGTTCAGGTCAGGAGTGTTTAGCTCTGTGTGCATTCTCCACTCACCGGCCATTCCTACCCAGGTGGAGTATGCATCCCCCCCATTCCCACCCAGGTGGAGTATGCATCCCCCCCGCCATTCCCACCCAGGAGGAGTATGCATCCCCCCATTCCCACCCAGGTGGTGTATGCATCCCCCCAACCATTCCCACCCAGGTGGAGTATGCATCCCCCCCACCATTCCCACCCAGGTGGAGTATGCATCCCCCCCATTCCCACCCAGGTGGAGTATGCATCCCAACACATCACAACCCCGATGCACTGCCATGGCCCAGTCAGCCAACTCACCAAGCAGCCAGGCACGTCGTCAGGCATGTCGCTCCATGTGACGGGGTAGTGTGGAGTTACGCAGCACCATGGCATAATGCGTCGATCCGGGATATCGTGCGCAGCAATGTGTGATGATCTTGCTGGAGTCACATAAAATCTGCACATTGATGGAGTGGTATTGCTTGCGATTGCGGTACACCACCTCTACGGCATGGGGGACTACCAATTCTACATGGGTGCAGTCGAGGGCACCAACACGATTGGGCATGCCTGCCAGTGCATGGAAGCCTACTTTGGTGTCGGCTATCTCCTGGGAAGTCCATGGTACGGATATGTGGGTGCTAGCATGCTTCAGGAGGGCATCCAGCACATGGGTCAGCATGCGTGAAAATAGTGGTTGTGAAATGTCATGCAGCTGGCCCACTGTGTGCTGGTAGGTGCCTGTGGCCAGGAAGTGGAGCACAGACACCACCTTTAGTAGCGGGGGGATGGCAGTGCGTATTTCTATGAGGCTGGGGTACGGAACATCCTGGCCAGCAATAGGAGGGAGGTCATGGCCACAGGCGGGGGTTCCCACTCACCCACAAAACTCACACGCTGGGAGGAGACTTGCAGTAGCTTCATACAGATGGAGTCCATCGAGGGATTTGGGGAGATGGAGACGGGTGCCGCAACATCTGCAGATGGAGGTGAGTGACCCTGCAGATCCCTGTAAGGGAAACCATGACGTAGCACAAGTGATGTGGAAGAGAGTCTAGGCAAGGCAAGGCATGTCCCAACACACACATCAACATATCCTTGTCGAGATGGAGGCCCAAACCCTGCCACACTGAAATGCATGCTGAGTGCCAATCCCATTACCAACACACACCCAACACACACGGACCGTGCCCATGTAATACATCACACAAAGCCCAATACAACGGCATGCCACCTGCCATGCAGCATCCCTGCACTGAGACGTCACGTCACATGCCAAAATGGCGCCTTCATACTACCCTGTGTGACACACCTGTAAGATATGAATGCATGATCAATGAAATTCTCTACAGCACCATATAATGCTTCTTGCATGTAACACCATCACTGATGCCATGCATCTCTTCTACCCCCCCAGGCACCGATGGAGAGGATGCCAGTGAGGAAAGAGCCACAAGGGCATCCACGTCCCGGCACAAGACCACTCCCACAGCCAAGACCACCTCCGGGGCAGCCTCGCAGGACACCAAAGCCCAGGGCGAGTGCCCAGGCCATGGCCGCACATGAGGGCCCCACATCAATGCCTCACACCGGGACCACAGAGCTGGCAATACCAGTGGAAGGTGAGGCCAGTGGCACAATGTCGGCAGCAACAAGTTTGGTGGGCGAGGCAGCAGCCACTGCCCCACTGAGTGACATAGAAACTGCAGTGGAGGAGTATGTGGACGAGGATGTACTGACCCATGTGGCATGTCCACACTCCCCAAGCCCTGTGTCCACCCCCCAACCCCACACTCAGCCCTCACCCACCAGCAGCAGTGCGGATCCTTTGCTACATGATTCAGACCTCAGCGCCCTCCCCGAGGACAGCACTGTCAATGCATGCCCGGTGGCAGCACCCTCAACCACTGCTGGTCCCACCACCAACCTTGAGGCACGACTACCAAGGGTGGAGGCTAGACACGACTCAATGTTGGACCTTCTCCGACAATATGTTGCGGATGGGGAGGACACGGGACGTGAAATTGTGCAGGCCATAGCGGCAAACACAGCCGCCATCAATGCCTCAGCATTGATGATGCGAGACAGTCTGGGAGCCGTGACGCAGCTCCTCACGTCTATCCTGATGCACACGCACCAGCCACAAGCTGCAGCTGCCGTGCAAATCACCACACCTTCAACCCCATCCGCCACACCCCCATCCTCCACACCCGCTTCCTCTGCACCCGCTTCCTCTGCACCCACCAGCCCTGTGCGTCCAACAAGACGGAGTGCGAGGCACTCAGAAATGCTGCCCCCGGAGAACAAGAAATCAAGGAAATAGTGTGGGACAATAATGGGAGTGGGTCAGATGGTGTTGGTGGTGTATGGGTGTATTAGGGGGATTTGATTGGGGGTTTTGGGAGTCCATTGGGGGTTTTGGAAGTTCATTGGGGGTATGGGAGTTAATTGGGGGTATGGGGAGTTCATTGGGGTATGGGGAGTTCATTGGGGGTTTCTGGGAGTTTTGGTGTTGTGGGGGGGTAGCACATTTCTGTAATTTATATGGATACACCCATTGTGTGAAAAATCATTCAATGCCTGGACATTGTTTATTTCGTATGTATCCTTTAAATTAATGACAGTGCACAGTGCCCAACTCCCCACATTCCCTGTGTGCATGTCCACATGGACCCAGTGTACAATGTGTCACTGACACATTTCTATCGACGTCCCTGTGGGTCAGAAGTATTCGCCAATCAGTGATTGGCGTACTGCAAGGCCATCTTGTGCATCACATACTGGCATGGGTGCTGCTTTTCCTCCATCTTCATCCTCATCATCCTCACCCGGTACATGCATGTCAATGTCAGGTCGCAGTGGTACATTTCTCCGGAGGCACATGTTGTGCAGCATGACGCAGGCCATGGTGATCTTTGACACCTTCTCAGGCCTATAAAGGAGTGCTCCACCAGATCTGCTTAGGCAGAGGAACCGCACCTTTAACAGCTCAAAGGTCTGCTCAATCACAACACGGGTACGGGTATGAACCCGATTGTACTCCTCTTCATGGCTGTTCTGCGGGTTCCATACAGGGGTAAGTAGCCACGGCTTCAAGGGATATCCTCCATCACCTGCAAGTGAATACAAATAGGTGTATGTGAGTCACTCTGAGCTGCCACCTTCAGGATTCACAGCCATGGCTGCAGCTATTTGCTGTCGACATGCACATGTCCCTGTACGTATGCA